>NW_025813486.1:10002116-10527942 GCF_021976095.1 Xenia sp. Carnegie-2017
TGAAGTAATTTCGTAACGCTTTCTCCGCTTTTCTAAATACATCTTCTTCTCTATCTGGCTCGTCAATTTCTAAAGTTTCGAATATCACATTAACTTCTTTACTGAGATAGTGCAGGAGCATCGCCTTCTTTCTTGCGGCGTTTGTAATGTTCATTACCAACAACAAATTCTCCAATCTTGATACGTTATTTTCCCTAAGCTTTTTAAGGTCTGGTTCTTCTAAGTTGAACGTCGGGAAGCTAGGCAAAGCTGTCATGTCTTTGTCGCCAGATTTAATATTGTGAGATTTCTCCCTGCTATTGCTTAGTCATGTTACTTTTATACAGATCTTTACTTAATTATAATATACGTAGTATAACGTACGAAATACTAATAATTTACATAATAACTATACTGCACATATCTTTTACGATTGAGAGATGGAAGACTTTCATATTGTTCTGTTTTCAAATCATACATCAGGACATCTTCTAATACTTCACCTGCATCATTAATACCTCCAATCAAGATTGCCTTATCTCCATACCTTACAAGAGCCATGTTACTAACAGCATACGGAAGTGATTTGAGGTTTTGGGATGTGTCATATTTCAGATTGTAAGAAAAAACACTGTCTTCAATGTCTTCATTTTGGTTCGATAACCTTCCATCAAAAACCAAAACCTGATCATCGATGTTAAACGAGCCATGACAGTATCGTCGCTGTAGCATAAATGTCAAAAAGTATGTTTTGTGCGGATTTTTTACTGAAATGGCTTGCTGAAATGGATTGCTGAGACTAATTAGAAAAGTTACAAATAATGCATCAGCACACGATTCACACGATGAAGATAAATCATCTTCTGATTTTCTCGCAGGAAAATTTGACATCATAGTATGTGGAGTGGAAAATGAATATGGCAGTTTAGAGTCCGTAGAGTCATTTTACATTAATGAAAATACTTGGAAAGAAGAGAAAAATATGACAGAGAAACGTTGTGGTGCTGCTGCGTTTGTTCATGATGGAAATATCTTTGTAACCGGTGGTCAAATGGGAAGAAATGTCCTAATAGTGTGGAAAGTCTGAATGTTGAACGTTCTGAGTGGATAAAGACTGAAATTAAAATGCCAAAACCATGCAAAGGGCATAAAGTAATTTATTGGAATGACAAAATTGTTATGACCGGTGGACTGAACAGAATGAGACCTCCAGAAGTATCGAAGGAGATTCAAGCCATTTCAGTAAAAAATCCGTACAAAACATACTTTTTGACATTTATGCCATAGCGACGATACTGTCATGGCTCGCTTATCATCGATGATCAAGTTTTGGTTTTTGATGGAAGGACATCGAACCAAAATGAAGACATTGAAGACAGTGTTTTTTCTTACAATCTGACTTATGACGCATCCCAAAACCTCAACTCACTTCCGTATGCTGTTAGTAACATGGCTATTGTAAGGTATGGAGATAAGGCAATCTTGATTGGAGGTATTAATGTAAAAGGTGGAACATTAGATGTTGTCCTCAAGTATGACTTGAAAACAGAAGAATGTGAAAGACTTCCACATCTCAATCATAAAAGATATGGATGCGCAGCTGTTATCGATGAAAATATTATTGTTGTAGTTGGCGGAAAGAATGAGGAAGAGTATCTTGATTCTGTTGAATATCTAGATCTAAGAGAGAAAGTGTGGAAAGAACTACCTCCAATGAAGAACAAACGATTTCTACCAACTGCATCACTGTTACCCACAGTTTGACGTATAATCATGACTTTTTACATGGCAAGTAAAGCATTTAACAATTAAAAATTATTGGATGAGGTTGAGCATGACATCAAGAACTTTTCAGACAGAGGTCAATGTTATCTATAAAAGCGAAGTTGAGGCGGATAAAGTCGACCATGGCCTGAATTATTCTTGATATCATGCGAAACCTGAATTCAGTAATTGTTTTATTATGCAATTAATAATGCCGAAGCTTTCCTACTATTTTGCACTAAAGCCATAAAGTTTTCAGTGCTTCAACACTAGATAATTTTTGCTGTTTTCTTTCGTCTTTTCTCAGTAAATACTTGGCGAAAACTCTCCTGACTGACATTGTAACCCTTTCGGTGTTTTTTACTTCTTTAAAACGAAAACAGTTGGTGAAACGTTTTGCAAATCTCGAGAAAATTTTGCAAATATACCTTTTGTGTTTACAGTTGTCACAATTAAAATTACGTCAGCTACAGATAATTTTCAATGTTTAGTGGGTGGTAAAACATCAAGAATTATGTGTAGGCTCTTAGCCAATCACAATCAAGACTGCACCAACATTTTATATTAAATTAGATTATAATTACTCATTCAATAATTATCACACTCGTGGTAGTATACTCAAAGTAAGATAAGATCTTTTCAGTAATTTCTTCACAATGGAGAACTCGTATGTAGTAGTAATCATTAAACAATGTGTTGACTAAATTATTAAGTGTATGTTATCCAACTAAATTCAATAAATAATTTGCCTTAGATCGATTTGTTCAAATGTGTATTTATTAAAACCATTTAAGCTTTTACATTCTTTTTTATATAAAAGAAAGTCAAGGAATTTCTAAATTTCTATGTTTTTGTTTCATGAATAATAAATAAAATATTATAATCATAACATTTATAACAAGATATGTATCATTTATGTGACATTTCTCTGCCCTTTATACGTTTTTATTTCTTGTTGACTGAATCACGACGTTCATTATCGACCATAATTGATAATTAATCATAATTAATATTAATGATTGATTAGATTTTATGCTAAGCATGTCGCTGCTGGCGATCAAAGAATAATAAACTTGTTGAATTTGGTAAGTCTCTCTTTTCATTTCACATACATAAAAATTGCATGAGGATGCGGTTGTACCGAGATTGAAAGCAACTTTAAACTTTAATTTCATCCTTATATGCATCAGATAGAAACACTTAATGTTTCTCGCGGAGTTCCTGTTTGTCGTGCTTTGTTAATTTCATCTTTAGTGACGCTAAAATATGTTTTCTAGCAGAAAGATGTAAAATCTATTTTCTAGTACTTCCAATAGCTTAAAGCATTTTTATACTTAGTAAAAGAGTAACAACGGTTGCAGGAAACGTCTGATGATTCTCTGATTCATTACTATTATACACTATTAAAGATATCAATGAAAGACTGTTCACTTTGATTAACGAGAAGAAAACTAAACTTATCCTCCTTAAAAAAATAGCCAAACTCTATAGTCATCGTTTTATTCAAACATTGTTTAAAGAATCTTTTTTACTCATGAAAGCTTTCCTAAAGCTCGGACAAACGAGGTATGTTTTGTGTTTTTAATTACTTTTCAAAGGCAATATCTACGTGAAATGACAAAAGCGTTCATGTTCGAGGATCTGTCGTAACATGTCTGTGGATGTAGATCGTCCAGGTTTGTATAGTCCTGAGAAGGATGTTGATGTTTGATGACGTTTCGACAAACTTAGCGGAAGTTATCGTGAGAGTTAAGATGAGTTGTCGTTAATTAAGTTGTTCTTTGTCCTTGATGTTAGCTATTACATTAAGAACAAAATTTGTTTTACGTGCTAGGTGATAGAGCCTTTGGTCTTATCAATTATCCAGGTCATATTATATAACGACTTTGTGTTTCTGAAATCTGTTATCGATGTTTTGTATCATAATAAAGACTTCAGTTTACCTAAGGCAAAGTTCAATCATCTTTACCAATTCAATGTACTGAAGAATGGGAATATCGAGCGAAGGGATCGTAGATTACATTGCCTTCCAAGTTGTGTTGCGGTGAGTTAACCTTTTAATTATATTTTGCACATCTCAATTGCATGTACAAAAATTGATTTCAGCGATCATTTCTACAACATCTATTGATCATGGTCAATGATCACAGTACGAAACTGGATGAAATACCGTCATTGTATAACAAGCGCTTTTCATGAAGATTAAATGTATTTACCTATATTGTATTTTTAAAGATATGGTGGATGGACTCCTAAAGTATCTTGTCATTAAATTCACACAAATTTACGCCTGCATCTTATATTATCATGTCTTTAGGAGTGTTGTTAGGTTCATTTTGTGATATGAAGACGCCCTTATTCAATAAACTTGTTTATTCTTGTTTGTTTGATGTTTTTAGGATAATGGCTTCTGGAATGTGTTGGAGATTGATTTCAAGTAATGGATACTAGTTTTTACAAACAATTAGTTTTTCATCAATGCTCTTTCTTTGAATTTAGATTTGCTCAGTGTTCAAATTGGCCGTGGAAGCACAGAAGAACTTTTTCCAAATATTGACGGTAAGCTGAGGGAAGCCAACCAAAGAAGTATCGATACTCTATAATGAAGTTTGTTAATTTTTTCTCAATGAATTATAGAATTAATTAATTATTTAACTCATGTAATTTAATTGATTCTAATAGGTTAATAATCATAATAATTTTTAATAATAAACTAATTATTAATTATTGATTCGTGCTAGTAAAACAATCTCATTTTGCATTTGAGATGTATATTATGAACTTACCCACAATTTTGGCAGACTTTATAAACTAAACTGTATGGTAGTATACATATAAGCAGCAAGCATGGTTAAGCAATGGTGCAAGAACTAAGTCTCAACTTCTTATCATTTACGCTGACAGGGATGAATCATTTTCGGAGACAAAACAATTGCATTGTTGTAAAGTTTTGATGATTGTTAACAAAGATTATTAAATTTACTGAAAGGTTCTATTTTTTTCGCTCATTTTCTGATTTATTTCCCACCTTTGGTATTTGTATTTAACTGCATAGATAACTGTAAAGCACTCAAGCAGTTGTGTAAATGGACTTTTTGCTATAAAACGCCTTTTTTATTGAAAGCATTTTTAGAAAATGTTGTTGTGTTGTTATCATTTGTTAGAGAGCTGTTTGTCAATGACGTCATGGATGTTTCCGGTAATGTAGGAGGGTCTAATCTGTCATTTTTTGCTGTTGTCAAATGTAAGTGTTATTTGAATTGCTATCATGAAGCAAGTAAAATAACTTGTTTTGACAGTCACGACAAATATATTGGCTCACATGTATAGGTATAAAAAAATTTGAAAATCTGTTAAATTGTATTTTCATCCCACTTGCATTAAGCCTCCTTGGGTATCACTGCTGCTGAATGAAGTAAATTCTAAATGTCAATTAAATTCAAAAACGACCAATGTTTTTGACACAACCTGTAGTTTTTAAGAGCTGATTGTTTTATTCCAACAGCATTGCATGTTGGGATTAATTTCCGGATACGATAAACTCGTGGCTTTTTTCGGACATATAAAATGGTTAGTGCCACTCTGCTCTTGACTTTTAAATGCAAAGTTCGATTTTGAAACAAAAGAAACCACAAAATATCGAATGCTAGAATTATTATATGTGATAATGTTCCGTTACGTCCTGTTAATTTGTTATTATAGCGGTTAATATATACGTCATTCTGTACTGTAATCTTTTCATCACATGCAGTGATATTGTAATTAAAATGACACGTCACCTTATTAGCTATGTGGATCTTTCGTTATGCAGACTTTGCGTCATATTGGTTTTTTTATGTGGCTGTCATTGTATGATAACTAATATGACGTATGACCCCACAGTTAAATACATACCCGACACTGGAACAGGCTCAATTTTTGCGGGTAGACAACATAATCAATAGTTTTCTACAATTTTATTGCTTATAGTGTAACTGCGACAGGAGATGGTTTTCGCCTTTGTGCTGTTTGAAGGAATCCAGAAAGCACGTCACGTGCCTCTTTATCTTCACAAAATTATATGAAATATATTGTATATTGATATGACTAATTGATAGCGTTGTAATTAGTGATTTGATAGTAAGCTAGTTAATTTAGAGATTGATGGAATATCTGAAAGCAAATAGCTATTTTCAAAATGCTCCAAAGAATTGATGTGGTTTGATTATTTTGATGAAGCATGTGCATGCAAACAAGAGGTTTAGAGTAAGTCCAAACATAGAAGGATTTTAACTTTACAAGTGCAAATGATTTATTTTTTATTATTATATAAACCTATGTGCCAACCGCAAAAAGTTGAAACAACATAAAAATGCATTGTCAATGGATAATTTGTTTTTTCTAAAATGACATTTTAAATTAAAAATAATTTCCGAAATTTCAATTTTCAAAATCATTTTCATATGTTAGATATGTAACAACGTATTTTATCATATGTTTTTTGATACTAGCAAAACAGGAAGACTTGCTCCTCTGAATAGCATCATAAAGATGCGCCTGTCAGCCTCAATGGCATTGTGATGAAATTTCCATGGCAGGTTTTGCATTGAAAAAATCTCCTTTATTTCTTTACTAAGGCTGTAAGAAAACTAAAACCGCTAAAATTAAAACTAAATGGTGATGAATTATATATACTAATACGTAACTGGTTATACAGTTTTAACGAATAGCAACACAGATTAAGCGTTTTCCCAATGGTTTATGCCCATTTTTATCGAATGCTACTCCGGCGAAAAGTGTTGATGAGCTTGCAGAACGGAAATATGGCGATACAGAGTGCCAACACCAATGGTCGCACTTCTTATAACACGAGTCTGTGTAACCAGATACCATTAAACCTTTGTAAAATGAAGTATAGCAAATCAGAAGCCGATACTTGGATGACGATGAAGCGACACCTTTTGCAGTCTAAAGTAGGAACGCATTTGCTCTTTTATCATAATTATCGTTAATTGTTATCTTCGTTGATTCGTTTTTGGGTAAACGCTGCTTTGGCAGTGGATTTTTCATCGACAAACATCACACTATTAAACTGAAGAAATGAATTGATATAATGAAAAATGCTAGACTATAGTTGTTCTAATTAATGATATTATGATAGTTGTTCTGATTAAGTTGTTCTGATTTTGCTTGCCTATGAGACAATCGAGGGATTGTTCTTATCTGTAGCTTTACAAGAATTCCTTTTAAACAAAGGCATATAAATTATTATGATCGAGTTACTTTTATGTTAAAAACCTACTGGAATATGATTGCAATCAGCTCTGTATCCAAGACGTGGAGTACTTTTCAATTCACTCTTTATGTCAACAAATCCATCAGTTTTATAACACACGGTCCAGCCACCTCCAAATGAGTCCATATCACAGTAAGCTTTAAATGCGCTCTGTCCTTTTGGAGTAATCAGATACTCTCCTCTTCCATGGCTTGAACCTTTTTGTAAAATTTCGAGACAACTTTCACCTCAAAATTATACTATAAGTCAGTATTTTGACCTTATGTCAGGCACAATTAGCGATGTTAGTTGACTCATTTAGCTGCGTCCAAACATATCTTTAAAAAGTATGTTAAAATATGTAACTTACTGCAATAATTGCTTAAAAGCAGTGTAACATCATCATCAGATAATATTTTATTGATTGCATTTGTTTTTCACAGAATTCACCTAATGTGAAATCATGGACGGAGAAAACTGGGTAATATTGTGCGTGTGTTGGGGTTGGGGGTGGGGAGGTTAATAATACGTTGAAAGCAATGCATTTTAAAGGGACATGAGATCACGTATATAAGAATATGGCTTTCCATTCGAATTATAGATCTGACTACGATTATGAGTTAGTTAAAAAATGCACCACATGTAACTATCGGTAAAAAAGATAGAAGTGCAATTATATACAAAATATTTATTTTTTAACAATTTTTTGAAAACCTACTATTCGTTATTATCAAGTTTAATCATAATGACAAAGTGTTCATTGTTTGATCTTTCCTTAAGTTCGAGCATATATATAGAAATTCTTTTATCCAAGTGATTTTATAACATAAATACATACTTAACCTAAGAATCGGTAGCACAAAATATAAATAAAAGATTAGAAATGCTGAATTTTATTATCATGTGCAGTATGCTTGCCTGACTTTCAAAGTCAAAACAATTTTGTTCAAATCTTGCATGGAAAAACCATAAAGGGGGAGGTGGGAGTGGTGAATGAATTTCACGATTAAACACACAAAACTTGAAAGAATGACTTTAAAAGTACATTTCTAAATAATATAACTGTCCCAGTAACTGACTCGATGCAGCTAACCTGCTTAACCAATGAAAAACATTCAGTTGATGTAATCCGTGCTAAACATATAATGCATACAAACTCAATTATTAGACTAAATCGTGTAATTTTCGTCTATATTCTATGTATTTTATGCTGATGTACATCATGTAAATTACTTCACTGAAGTGACCAAGTTTGAGAAACACAAAGACATCAAGTGAAAAAAAAGAAAGTTAATTTTTTTTTAAGTTTACAGACATGTAGAAGCGTTGAATATGTGGCAAAGTATTATGAACACCTTTCAGTGCGCCTTTAGGCAGTTTAACTGCCGGCTTCCAGAATCCTTTATCGCATATTTGAAGGGTAACTCTATTCATTCTGTTTTGACTTGATAAGCATCTGTCGGCTGCAGTGTACAAACTTGATTTCTGTTAATATAAATGTAAAATTCAGGTAGCTATAAAGCGTCATGGCCTTGTAAATTAAACAGTTATCAAAATCACTGAAATAATTCTTTCCAAATTTAATATATGATTAATCTATTATAATAAAATTCGCTTTTTTTTCAGTAATTTATAAATTTTAAACCTAGGTGCTTCATTTCAAACAACAAAATGTATATAACAAACAATGAATTTTTACAAGATATTACTAATACACGATTAAAATAGATGCCAACATAAAATAGAAAAATTACTTAGTTGTACTTACTGCGTTTACGTTAACAATGTTATTTATCATCATCACTATTGTTGTTACCAGAATCACCGTTAAAGCCATTTTTGTCTTTGCCATTGATGCTTTTAGCATTTCTTTTTCTCACTTGAGCCTACCCTCGAAGAAAGGTTCAGTATGTGTGCTCTGTGATGAAAAGTCTTTTTTTTAAGTTGCAAATTATAATCTATCGACTGTTTTCTTTAGCCATTTTCCGCCAGTCCTATTGGTCCCTTATTTTATTTTTTATGAATTTTATGAAGCTCACTATGTCGCGACACACAAAGTAACTTATTAGCATTAATATACTTGTTTTATTTGTTTAAATTATCATATCTTGTTTATTTTAAAATTTTCTTCAGCACTTTTTACGAAACTGTCTGAACGTGGCACTTTAAACGTCCTTTTATGCCACATATATAATAACTGTCACATGATGTTTGCACGTGCGTCTTACACGAGACAAATCATCCGAACAATTCTGTATTTTCTCATAGAGCTTCTTCATGAGACCATCAGATCCAAAGCACTTCCTTCGTTATAAGAGAAAGGGGTTCCGAGATTAGTAAAAGTTTCACAAAGCAAATTTGTCTTTCTTTAATATACTGTTGTCGATTACGCATCTGTTTTGGTTGAGTTCATCAAAGTTTTTTATATGTGTGAAAGAATAATGATATATCGTTTGTTGGAATATAAACTCACAATGCAGATTTTTCCAATATCAGACCAACGTTACTCTATACTAGGAGCTAAAAGTTACATTAAATTCTGAACTGATAAAAACAAATTTTTTATATGGAAGAAAATTACTACAGTGTAGCTTGAGACTCCCCCCCTCCCCACCTTTCGATGATGAGTGATGCAATATATTTTGGTTCAAAATTCACAAATACTAATTTCAGTCTGCTATTTGGGCTGAAGCATGATGGATCAATGAAGTCACTTTGTTTAATTTAAATTGTTTAATCAAACAGAACCAAAGTTTAAGCTACAAGTAACAAAGCGTTAGCAGTTTAAAAATGAAATAGAATGCACTCAAGTAGCCTGCAAGTAGAAAACCTATAAAAGCAATGACATAGTTTATGTAACTGAACAAGGTTCAAACTGACTAAAATCAGTGCTTGGTCAAATATGAGCTACAACTAAATATGTTGAGCAGCAATAAACAGCAGACTGAATATAGATAATACTAGTACCTAGTTTTTAATATCGTTGTATGATACATCTCAACGAATTGCAACACTGATCAGGCGTTTTTTAAGTGGTTTAGCGCCATTTTCATTGAACGCTACGCCAGCGTAAGATTTTGAAGAGCTTTGAGAACGGAAATATGGTGATGAGTAGTCGTTACACCAATCATCGCACTTTTTATAGCACTTTGTGTAACCAGAGATCATTAAACCTTTGTAAAATGAAGTATCGCAAACCAATAATTGATATTTGTAAGACGACGAAGCGATACCTTTTGCGGTCCAAAGTCCAAACGCACTTCCTTTTTTGTTAAAACTGTCGTTAATTGTTATCTTTGTTGATCCGTCTCTAGTAAACGCTGCTTTGGATTTGGATTTTTCATTAACAAACATGACGCTGTTAAACTTAAATAAAGTAAACTTAAAGTAACTAAAAATTTTCAATAATGGTTCACCTTATATAACTCTTTTATTGACTAGTAATGCTATTCAATCACACTTTCTTATTTGAACCTATTACTATACAGACTTGTTACTCCACTAAGTTATATTGATAATATTATGATTTTCTATTAAGGACATATCAACTTACTGGTATATTGTTGCAATCGGCCCGATAACCAATACTTGGAGTGGCCTTCAATTCTTTTTTTATGTCAACGAAACCATCAGTTGCGTAACACACGGTCCAGCCACCTCCAAATGACGTCATGTCACAGTAAACTTTAAATGCGCTCTGTCCTTTTGGAGCAATCAAATATTCTCCACTTCCATGACTCAAACCTTTTCGTAAAATGTCGAGACAACTTTTACCTGAAAATTTTACTGTAGTTAGTAATTTGACCTTATGTCAGGCACAAAGGCTCAGCATCGATTTGGCAGATAGTGTTGACCCCGGTCTGAATAATTTTTGATATCATGCTTATAACCTTATCCAATAATTGTTTATTATCTTATTTTTTCATAATGACAAAGTGTATATCTCAAATTGTTTGATCTTTCCCTATGTTTGAGCATAGATATTCTTTTATCCAGGTGATTTTATAGCATTAAAACTTATTCAACCTAAAAGTTGGTAATATATAAAAGAGCAGAAATGCTTGTCAGACTTACAAACAGTTTCTTTTAAATCTCGCAAGGAAAAGTTATGGGGGGGGGTGTAAGAATTTACATGTAAACACACGGAACTTGAAAGAATGACTTCAAAAGTACATTTCTGAAGTATGTTGTGTTATAGTTGAATAGATTCTTGCGTGCGAGGTTTGAACAGATTTTGTTTTAGAACACTCGCAAAAGCCACTGTTTTAATTGTTTTGGGCAGCGTTCCAACTGTCTTGGTCAACTTACCTTGAACCATTTGATATCCTCCATACTAAACATTTAATGCATGCAAACTCAAATATCAGACTAATTCGTGTAATTTCGTTTGTATATGTTTTTCGTTCTGATTGTACTTCATGTAAATTACTTCATTAAAAAGGCTATGATTGGGAAACACGAGGACATCAAGTAAAACAAAAGGAAGTCAATTTTTTTGAAATTTCTTGAGTTTTAGGAACGTTGTTTATGGCAAAATATTATCAATACCTTTCGGTGAGCTTTTGGGCAGTTTAACTGCCGGCCGCCATAATCCTTTTTCGCATATTTGAAGGGTAACTCTATACATTCTGTTTTGACTTGCCAAGCATCTGTCGGCTGCGATGTACTGACTTAATATCTGTTAATATAAATGTAAAATTCAGGTACAGTGCGCTATGGCCTTGTAAATCAAACAGTGTTCTAAATCATTGAATTTTTTCAAAATTTAATGTATGAGTAATCCATTACAATAAAATTCACTTAACAAAACTTTTTTTTCGTAATTTATAAAATATAAACCTAGGTGCTTCATTTCATATCACAGAATCTATGTAAAAAACATTGAATTCTTTACAAGAGATCACTAATACAGGACTAAAATAAATTTTAACATAAAATAGATGAATTACTTTATTGTACTTACTGCGTTTACGTTAACGATATTATTTATCATCATCACTATTGTTGTTACCAGAATCACCGTTAGAACCATTTTTGTCTTTGCTATTGATGCTTTCAGCAGGTCTTTTTCTTACTTGAGCCTACCCTCGACGAAAGGTTCAGTTTGTGTGCTCTGTGATGAAAAGTCTTATTTTTAAGTTGTAAATTATAATCCATCGACTGCTTCCTTCAGCCATTTTCCACCAATTTTATTGGTCCCTTATTTTATCTTTTATGAATTTTTATGACACTCACTATGTCGCGACACACAAAGTAACTTATTAGCATGAATATACTCGTTTTATTTGATTAAATTATCATATCTTGTTTACTTTAAAATTTCCTTCAGCACTTTTTACAGAACTGTCTGAACGTGGCAATAATTGTCGCATGATGTTTACACGTGCGTCTTACACGTGACAAATCATCCGAAAATTTTCTTCGTCATGAGATCGTCAGGCCCAAAGCACTTCCTTCGTTATAAGAGAAAGAGATCCGAGGATAGTGAAAATTTCACACAGCAAATTTGTCTTTCTTTAACATACTATTGTCAATTACGCATCTGTTTTGGTTGAGTTCATCAAAGTTTTTTATATAAGCAAAAGAATAATGATATATCGTTTGTTTGAATATTAACTCACAATGCAGATTTTCCCAATATCAAACCAACGTTACTCTATACTAGGATTTAAAAGTTACATTAAATTCTAATCTGAAAAACACAAATTTTTTATATGGAAGAAAATTACTACAGTGTAGCTTGAGACTCCCCCCCTCCCCACCTTTTGATGATGAGTGATGCAATATATTTTGGTTCAAAATTCACAAATACTAATTTCAGTCTGGTATTTGCACTGAAGCATGATCGATCAATGAAGTCACTTTGTTTAATTTAAAGTGCTTAATCAAACAAAACCAAAGTTTGAGCTACAAGTAACAAAGCGTTAGCAGTTTAAAAATGAAATAGAAAGCACTCAAGTAGCCTGCAAGGAGCTAACGTATAAAAGCAATGACTTAAGTTTTCGTATCTTTGTTGATCCGTCTCTAGTAAACGCTGCTTTGGATTTGGAATTTTCATTAACAAACATGACGCTGTTAAACTTAATAAAGTGAACTTAAAGTAGCTAATAATTTGTAATAATGGTTCACCTTATGTAACCCTTTTATTGACTAATATTGCTATTCAATCACACTTTCTTATTTGAACCTATTACTAAACAGACTTGTCACTCCACTAAGTTATATTGAAATTATTATGATTTTCTTTTAAGGACATATTAACTTACTGGTATATGGTTGCAATCGACCCGATAACCAATACTTGGAGTGGTCTTCAATTCTTTTTTTATGTCACCTCCAAATGAAGTCATGTCACAGTTCACTTTAAATACGCTCTGTCCTTTTAGAGCTATCAAAAATTCTCCACTTCCATGACTCAAATCTTTTTGTAAAATTTCGAGACAATTTTCTCCTGAATATCGAATATTGCATATTGATATTTCCTTTCCATGTTAGAAATGTCTTTTTTTGCTGGCGTCATTCTACGTCTTTTTCAAGTAAAATAAACATTGAAAAGCAATTTAGCAGAGCCATTTCAATATTGCATTAGTATGAAACGTTATCTAATCAAATCTGCAGAATTTTTTAATCTTTTGGCATTCATTCAAATTGTGACACATGAAATTTCACATAAAATATTTGTATAAGATTTGCGAGAATGAAGGAGATTAAAGAACCTTAATTTGTTTGTGATAAGATTGATAATTTACCAATTGTGAAAATGTAATCAAGCTATACCAAAGTTTTAGTTGCAGTGTCTGCTTGTACTTTTTATTAACACCAAATGGCTCTATTAGAGCGATATATTTGAAGAAGTCAATACATGACGAAAGCCGTAGATGGCCCTGATAGTTGGGGGTAGTGGTCAATATTCATGTTTGCATGTTCTAACACGCAGGAACTTAATACAGCGGGACATAAATATATGAATATACCTCCCATCTTCCAACTATATGTTAAAATGCTTTATTTTCTCCATAGGACACATAGCAGTAAATGAGGTTTTCAGTGAGCATTTTTGTCTTTTCTACGTTGGATTGTATTTGAATAAAAGGTGGATAGCTACCTTTTGCTTAACAGTTGGAATTGTTTGCCAAATTTGCTGCTGTCCGTCAGAATCCTTATTCTTTAGCAGCTCTATTTCAAGCGATTCTTCACTATACAAGAGGTTGAGTCTGGGTCTTATCATATGAAAACTTTATTTTTGTATTGTTATATTGTATAATAAGATAACAGTTTCCTATGGCAATTTTCAACCAATGATATTACTCTTTAAATTTTCGACTATATAAATTTGAATAAAATGCAGCTTGTGGAATACGTTTTTAATTATAAAGATGAATTTGCACGTTTTTTTATTTGCGGGCAAATTTTGATCTTGCTTCAAAGTTTCTTAAGCTCTGTTTTACCATGAGAAATCGATATCAGTTGAAGCGAAGATTCCAGCCGAATGTTACATTTCCATTGTCGACACTCGTGCTTTTTATTTGAGACATTCGAGTGAACAATCCTGTTGTTACAATCCTTCTGCTACAAATGCACAACTAGCTACAGCTTTTACTTTGTCACTAAAAGCCGTAAATCATACATATCACTTGGATAGCTTTGCAGATAAATATGGTCATACAATGAAATAGTTTGACAAACACAGTTTGCATTATATCATGTATTAAATTTTTATTAAATTGCTGGAACTCTCTTTAGTTTGAACAAATGCAAACTTAGCAACAGACAAGTCAAAGCAAGCGTTGTATTGTTGTTATTTAACAGTGCACATGCCATTATTTATGTATTTCGAGTCACTTGCATTATGAATTATGCTTATTTTCACTAACAAGAACATACATTTATATATTAGGTTTCTGCCATACAGTTTACTCACTAACCTACTTTGGCAAGTGTAAACCGAAATGGACAAAATGCAAGTTAACTGCATAAAGTTTCTTTTATTTTGCCAATGGATTTTGCATTCACTTACAAAGCCTGTATTTGCCTATATTTGAATGCTTTCATGATATAGTTCTATTTATTGTCAATAAAACAGAGGGACGAAAAATTTGCTATGTAATTATCGAAATTTATGTTGTATACATTTAGTACAACCATATATACATAGAGATCAATGAAACGGAATTCGGTCAGACCGTCAGAACATTATATATTTTTGCACAAATAAAAACCGCTGAAGCGACCTTCGAAAAGCGTCGGCTGTGTCATGTAATATACTCTTAGTTTTTCAATATAGAAAACACAAAACAAATCTATTATCGTCGACGACCAATCTAGAATAATGTATATACAAGTTGATGTTTTATTATTTAAATGAAAGTATTTTTGGTCATCTTGTAATATCGACCAGACATAAAGACGATAAGAAAAGAATTTTTGTATATAAAACACAGCATGTTGAGGTGCATATATTCATTTATCAACACGAATTTTCACCTTTTCTTTGTTCGCATTACAATATTAATTTATACTTGGGAGCTCCTTCAGTAATTTCAACAATGTTAAGCAAACACTGTTATTGAAGCGTTGATTCCAGTTATAGATACTCGTGGTCAGATAACTCCATAACTTTCAACACGTGCAGTTTCACATGTAACATTCATATAAAAAACCCTGCATTTATGTCGCATTCTCTTGCAAACACTGCAAAAAGCTTTGCTTTCTCCACAAAAGATGTGTAAGCCTAAAACGATTAACTTCGTCTGTACGTAGGTTCAATTTTGGTTTGACAAGAAATTTCCTGCGACGATTCTGCGTTTGAGTTTCAACAGATAAGTTTAAAATTCGCAGCCCTCAACTTAAGAAACGGAGATAAACAGAAGGCCATTACTTCTTTAAGATTAAGGCTCAATTGCCTTTTTTTCCCATGTAAAATTCCACGTCTTAGCAAAAGGTGGCTGTATTTCTCATTGAGTGCGCATAAAAGCACATTGTAAATTGCTAAATGTTTAAAAGCGAACCTTAACTCTGGAGTTTTGGTAACGAAACAACATGTGCGTCATGAGACATATCAGGACGAAATATGCAAAACATTATTAGCAGACACCACAGTATAGAAACAAACAGTAGTCTCACTCTACTGTTCAACTTGGTGCTGTATATTTGATTGATTAGTCTACTTACTGCGGCAAGTGACCGAAGCGCTCCTATTGGTCCCAAGACACTACTTACTGGCTGCCACTATGCTAATCACATGCGTAATACGTTATGTACTACACAAAATTTTCTATAGAGTGATACTACAGTATGTTCCTGTACTGTGACGGACACCTTAGACGCTGACTAAAATCCTAACCTTATTGCTAACCAAAAACGACCTTTTGTGGTGCTAAACCGCAGACTAGCACTTTGTTCCTGTGCAAAAAACAAGAGTCCTTCAACTATGCAGTGGTATTTTACTTGCCAAACCTTTATCAAGTGAAATCATTATTATTTTTGACAATAGCACTTTCATATTACGGCCAACACATGACAAATGAGGCGAAAGCTAAGAAAGTCACAAGAAAGATGTTGTTAATCCGTAAGGTAACATTTGAATGGATTCGTTTACTGTGAAAACCCGAGAACTACTTAAACAGTTTAGATTTTGTATTATATATTATTTTTATTAGTGATAGTAAAAATATTGACATATGTAAATATCACAGTTGTACTCACAAAATCCGTGTTCAATTCTTTGTAATCACTATATACACACCAAACCTGTGCAATTATTGTAAAGGAATGATAAAATTAGCATTTTAACGTGGCTTGCCTGTAAATTCTTATTTTCGTTGTGAAAATAGTGCATATTTTGCTTTTAATTGAAAAGAAAAGTTTTAACTAGGATAGTTTTACAATAATTTCATCAACCAAATACATTGAAATTGCATGCAAGTCCACACCGCTGTAAATAGTAAGGTATAAAAACGTTGCTGAAAGTTAGCCGATGGCAACGTCCACATGAAGGAAATATAAAAAATTTGTTTAGCATTGACGTAGCAAATTTATCAATTCGGGGGGGGGGGAGGTACGCACCAATTCATGTATGTGCATATCTTAATCAGTAGAAAATAATGGTTTCAAGGACACGTAATACGGCAGAACATCCATGTACGAATATGTTCTCCCCTTCCTTCATATCAAAACTAAAGAGTAAATTGCTTGCAAGAATTTTCTGTTACACCTTACGTATTTATGTTAAATGTATCAGGAAGCACAAAGATTAATCATTTTAATGCTTATCGTTGTCGTATGGAGTAAATAGATCTAGATGTTTGCTTACGCTTTGCAAAGTGTTGCATTATCATTGTTCACATGTATTTTCACATAAGTGTCACGTGAGAGCCATATGCGTTCAAAGTTTTCCATGATTATCTGTTTTAATCTTACGCTTCAAAAGACAATTTACCTGCTAAGCATTGTGAAAAGTGATGAAGGAAATTTCAAAGATTAATCAACATAACCAGTTGAACAAAGAATACGTGCAAGCTCATGTTATTGCATAAAAGTGTATGTCACGACATGCATGTTTTTTAAAACTCACGAATGATAAGTTTAGAGACCATCAGACCAATAAGATTTACAGGGCACAAAGATTATTTATTTGGGGGGTGGGTGCATATTCACATTCATTTCGTTGTGCCCTACTGATTTCTTTTGAAAGTGAATTGATTTTTAAAAAAAATCAGTAGGGCACAACTGAACATATGAATATACACACCTCAATTGATGTTCTGGTTAGGCTTCTGCTCATGTGGCAATAAACAAACAATAAACAATGTGTTATGTAAGAGAAATCAATGCTTTTTGATTTCAGATATAATATTTTCAACGAGAATTGAATGTACTTCTGTTCAATAGTAGATCCATGGTTGCACCAATTAGTTCTTGGATCAAATCAGAAATTTTCATCCAGGAAGATGATCATAGTATTTTGAATTTTGCTCTTTTGCTCTCCAAGTTCAAGACATTTTCTTTATAAGTTTTCAATAGATTTATCAGAATATCATTACGTTATAACCCCAAAGTCAATCCGCCGAAAATAACTCAAAAAAACTAGATACCTATATATTTTTATTCTGGATATATTTCCAGTTGACTTCAGTCTTAAGGGCAAGCAAACTTTTTCCCACTCCTTTTTGGACATTTTAACTAGGATGTATCCATCTATTCAAAAAAGACAGTTGCACCAAACTGTTTACAAGCAGTCAAACAAGCTTCACAATATTGACAGTCGTACTAAAGAAATAAAAGAACGTCGATTATGTCGTTATGTCAATTACCGTTTGATGTTTATTTCTATTATAGACAAAACAATATTTGACAAAATATACGTTAATTTACCGTACATATTTCTCATTTTAATGTATCTGTCTATTTCAAAAATCCTGAAGGATTATTTTCAATTGAAAACATTATGCTTCGGTATCGTGGTTGTTATCACTGGTTGTCATTAGTATAAGCGTCAATAGAAATCTGGATTCCAGAGGGTGCAAATATTAAAAATATTTCTTATAGGAGAAGTTTTGACAACCAAACTCTGCCATTACCGCGATGTTTTTGACAACAGGGTCCAGGTCCCTTGCTCCATCTAGTTAATATCATTGAAGTAAATGTATCTGGAACGCTAACTCCTACAGTTTTGTCCCATGATTGGCTGAAGCCAAAATACATCTAAGGTTTTTCAAACTCCTTCCCCAGAAATAATAGGTGTTTTTTTGGCGGATGATGTTTGTTTTGCTTCTTGGCGGTAGAAGATTGTGAAAAAATGATTTGGTGTCGGGTTTTTTCTCACATCTTGAATTTACACAGAACTTTCAATAACACAGAAAAAGCAGAAAAAAACGTGCTGTTTTTCAGAACGTCAATGGGTATTGTCATGTTTTCCCACAATGTTTTAATATGTCTTGTATTATATATTAGAAATATCAAATTTGATATTCAAACTATAGAAATATCAAATTTGATTATTATACTTCTGATAGCAATTGCTTTTAGGTCTTATAATTGGGGTGTTCGTGCTAAAATTATGTAGTCAAAACAGAAACAATTTTAGTAAAAATATTTTGTAAAGGGCTGAGTCTACCTAAAAAAATAGCTTCAACATTGGCCTTAACTTCCATGGAGATAATATAGAAAGAGAATGCTTCTAGCTTCGCGTTGAAAGATAGGGTGTATAAGTGCAATTTGCTCCAAAATTCATTATTATCGCGATTATTTACTATCGGTTATTTTTACGAGTGGGACTGTTCAATATGGCGCCACATATAATTATAGCTGTCTACTTCCGGCTTCAAATTTTTGAAAATTAAAAGAAAGCAATATTACACTCATGGAGTGGCAATGATATTTGCGTAGTTTTTACGCCAAAATGTCGTAATTGAAATGATAATAATTCATCTTTATCGTGCATACATTATAGCTGGCAGGTATTTTATTTCAATTCCACATTATTCGTTAATTGCTTTTTATCGTGAAGTGGTAGCCCATGTTACCTCAAACGTCATATTATGCTGTTTGCCTTCTCATTTATACTTAACACGTAAATTTGTTTCATATCCGTGAAATGACAACATTTTATAAAATAATTTCTTTACCTTGGTAACGCATTAGGTGACAACTGTCACCAAATTAACAAAATTGTTTGCAAACGAAAAAGTTTGTGACATGTAGTGAAGCAGCTTCCACATCGAAAACGAAGTGCTTCTAAAATTAGTGTCTGGAGTATTACAAAGTGTAGCAAATAGTTCAGTAATATCGGATATGTTAAGAATACACTCAATTTTTCTTACCAGAACAGCGTTAGAGGTATGCAAGATTAGTTGAATATGAAGGAGCAAGTGAAGCTAACTTATACAAGAGGGGGGGGAGTCAAGGGAAACTGTCCTTGCAGGTTCATGAACAAATAACGCAAGTTCTAGAAAAGATGAAAAGTAATTAAAATGAAACGAAGAGCCATGTGACAGAGTAATTGAGTCGAACATTATCCATGTGGCATGATGTAAATCAAGTGAGACTGAGCGTAGAATACTCGCAATCCTGGATGAAAGAAAAAACAGAAAAGTCTAACTTCCTCACCGGAAAAGTTAAGCTGATCGTGTGTGGAGGACATGATGGAGACACTTGGTTAAATTCCGTCGAATCGTTCGACTGACACATACATGCCTGGCAACGAGAAGCCGAAATGCGTTTGTCATTTGTGTTATATGCTTGTTAGTGATGGGTCAAACGGTCAGTTCTTGGATCCTGTAGAACGTTGTCATTACAAAAAAAGATTGTCGGTTTCGACCACACACTGACATTTTCCTTTAATTGATAGTTGTTTTTTCGACCGATAAGGAAAGATTTTCTCATTTGCTTCCTGCAATATTGGCTTTTTCTTCAATTTGTTAAAATTCACTTCATCCAAGAGATTTACGCTGGAACCGGTATCTGCCATGACTGACACAGGAGTACCATTTATCTTAACTTTAAATTTCGGCAGCTTTTGTTGCGCCGTCAACGTTTAGAATACATATTCATCTTCCATACTCGATTCGGACGCAATTTCTTGCACCGTATTCACTTGTCAAGGTCTTACTTGATTACGTATTATCTGTGCGTTTCGCTTTGTTGATTCAGCGCGAGAAATTTGATTATTGTCTTGCATCCGCTCTTGGCCTCTTCGATTCTCATGGCAACAAACTTGAAAATGGTTCCACTTTAAACACTGTCGACATTTCTTTCCATAAACCGGGCAATTTGTTTTCCCTGGACGATGTTCACGAGCACAAAATTTGCATTTGAGCTTCGATGAATATTCGAAAGCATTTGAGGTTTTTTCCGTGGGCGTCTTGAACTGCTTTCTTTTATGCCAAATTCGATTCGTGCTTTCGATGCCTTCTGCTCGTGTTTTTGACATCTCCATTGTTTTTCCCATTTGTAGTAATTTCTCCATCGTTATTTCGGGGTCTGCTAACGCTTTTCTTCGCAATTTTGAAGACAAACCATTTTGTATGATCTGAGTTTTTATCTCTCTTCTTTCTTCATGAAATTCGCAGGATTTAGCCAATTGTTTCAATCTCGTATAGTACGCGGATATGTTTTCTCCTGGGAGTTGTTTCGCTTGACGAAACTTATAAACTTCGAATTCTATATTCTTCTGTGGAGTGAAGTAATTTCGTAACGCTTTCTCCGCTTTTCTAAATACATCTTCTTCTCTATCTGGCTCGTCAATTTCTAAAGTTTCGAATATCACATTAACTTCTTTACTGACATAGTGCAGGAGCATCGCCTTCTTTCTTGCGGCGTTTGTAATGTTCATTACCAACAACAAATTCTCCAATCTTGATACGTTATTTTCCCTAAGCTTTTTAAGGTGTGGTTCTTCTAAGTTGAACGTCGGGAAGCTAGGCAAAGCTGTCATGTTCAAAATGTAGTATCTTTCTCAGGATCAAGTCATATTTCTTCGGCCTTAATAATCTTTGTCGCCAGATTTATAATTGTGAGATTTCTCCCTGCTATTGCTTAGTCATGTTACTTTTATACAGATCTTTACTTAATTATAATATACGTAGTATGACGTACGATATACTAATAATTTACATAATAACTATACTACACATATCTTTTACGATTGAGAGATGGAAGACTTTCATATTGTTCTGTTTTCAAATCATACATCAGGACACCTTCATCATTAATACCTCCAATCAAGATTGCCTTATCTCCATACCTTACAAGAGCCATGTTACTAACAGCATACGGAAGTGATTTGAGGTTTTGGGATGTGTCATAAGTCAGATTGTAAGAAAAAACACTGTCTTCAATGTCTTCATTTTGGTTCGATGTCCTTCCACCAAAAACCAAAACCTGATCATCGATGTTAAACGAGCCATGACAGTATCGTCGCTGTAGCATAAATGTCAAAAAGTATGTTTTGTGCGGATTTTTTACTGAAATGGCTTGCTGAAATGGATTGCTGAGACTAATTAGAAAAGTTACAAATAATGCATCAGCACACGATTCACACGATGAAGATAAATCATCTTCTGATTTTCTCGCAGGAAAATTTGACATCATAGTATGTGGAGTGGAAAATGAATATGGCAGTTTAGAGTCCGTAGAGTCATTTTACATTAATGAAAATACTTGGAAAGAAGAGGAAAATATGACAGAGAAACGTTGTGGTGCTGCTGCGTTTGTTTATGATGGAAACATCTTTGTAACCGGTGGATCAAATGGGAAGAAATGTTCTAATAGTGTGGAAAGTCTGAATGTTGAACGTTCTGGGTGGATAAAGACTAAAATTGAAATGCCAAAACCATGTAAAGGGCATAAAGTAATTTATTGGAATGAGAAAATTGTTATGACCGGTGGACTAAACAGAATGAGACCTCCAGAAGTATCGAACGAGATTCACGCCATTTCAGTAAAAAATCCGCACAAAACATACTTTTTGACATTTATGCTACAGCGACTATACTGTCATGGCTTGCTTATCATGGATGATCAGGTTTTGGTTTTTGGTGGAAGGACATCGAATCAAAATGAAGACATTGAAGACAGTGTTTTTTCTTACAATCTGACTTATGACACATCCCAAAACCTCAAATCACTTCCGTATGCTGTTAGTAACATGGCTCTTGTAAGGTATGGAGATAAGGCAATCTTGATTGGAGGTATTAATGATGCAGGTGAAGTATTAGAAGATGTCCTGATGTATGATTTGAAAACAGAAGAATATGAAAGTCTTCCATCTCTCAATCGTAAAAGATATGGATGCGCAGCTGTTATCGATGAAAATGTTATTGTTGTAGTTGGCGGAAAGAATGAGGAAGAATATCTTGATTCTGTTGAATATTTTGATCTGAGAGAGAAAGTGCGGAAAGACCTACCTCCAATGAAGACCAAACGATTTCTACCTACTGCATTACTATTACCCAAGCTTTAATATTCAATATTCACTATATTCATTATGTTCAATATTCATTATACTCATTGTATTACATGAAGTATAGCCTATTTTACTGATAAGTTGGAATTAACTTATTTCTTGAGATGGGTTTCGTTGAACCCAGGTTAGTTTATGTCGTGTGAATAGTGCTTCGATTAAACCTTTTCCGTACTTTCTTTGCAGCCGAGAACTCATTTGTAGTGGTAATCATAACATTAGTAATATGCTAAATTACTAAATGTGTTTAGTCCAACTAATTTAAATGAGTAAATTGCAGTTGATTAATTTATTCAGATTTCTGTTTATAAAAATTAAACTTTTACATTCTTTTTTATATAAAAGCATTCAAGGAATTCCAAAAATTCTATTGTTTTTTCTTCAGAATAAATAAATGAAGTATAATAATCAGTCAACAACATCAAAAACAGTCCTTCTCAGGACTTTATTAACCTGGACGATCATCATTTACAAACATATATAATAATCATATTAATTATAACAAGTTATGTATCGTTTATGTAACACTTCTTTACCCCTTACGTAATTACGTTTTTCTTTCATAATGGTTTAAGCACGACGTTTATTATTCACCATATTTAATCGTGCTGTCATTTTTTTGTTGTCTTTACCTTCATTATAAATGGGACAGACGAATTACTGAATAAATTTTGGGCTCAATATGTTATGGCGATTCAAAATTATTAAGCTTGTTACCCTGTCACTTGCACGAGAGTAAATATTTGCATTCTTGGCACATTGATGGTGCTGGTGATCAAAGAACAATAAAACTTAGTGAGTTTGATAAGTCTTGACACTGTTGCACAGAAATTGAAAACAACTGTCAACTTCAATTTCGTCCCTATACGCATCGGACAGAAACACCTAATGTTTCTCATGGAGTTCCTTTTTGACTTACTATGTTAAAAGCAGATTTGGTGATGCTATAATATATTTTCTAAAATCTATTTATATAGTATCCCCCATAACCCAAACTATATGTCTATTCTTTATTGAAGAGAAACAACAGTTCCAAGAAACGTCATTTGATTTTCTGGATTCATCGCACACTATTAAAGATATCAAGAAAGTGCTGTTCACCTTCCTTAACGAGAAGAAAACTAAAATTATCCTCGTCCAAAACATAGCCAACTCTATAGTCATCGTTTCAAACAAACATTGTTTAAAAAACCTGATTTACTCTGGAAAGCTTTGCAAAGCTTGGATGAACCTTTAGAGGTATGTGTTATGTTTTTAGTTACTTTTGAAAGGCAATATCTACGTGGAAGGACAAAAGCATTCATGATCGAGGAACTCTCGTGCATGAATATTTAGGTTCGAGGTTATGGCAGCCGTCGGTGTTTTCACTTCATGATAATGATAATGATTTTGTGTTTGTGAAATCTTCCATCAAAGTTTTGTATCATAGTAAAGACTTCAGTTTACCTAAAGCAAAGCTCAATCATCTTTACCAATTCAATGTTTTGAAGAATGAAAATATCGATCGAAGTGATCGTAGATTACATTGCCTTCCAAGTTATGTTGTGGTGAGTTAACCTTTTAATCATATTCTGCACATTACAATTGCATGTACAAAAATTGATTTCAGCGACCATTTCTACGACATCTGTTGTTCATGGTCAATGATCACAGTACGAAACTGGATAAAATACCGTCATTGTATAACAAGCGCTTTTCATGGCGATTAAATGCATTTACGTTTATTGTATTTTTAAAGATATGGTGGATGGACTCCTAAAGTATCTTGTCATGATCAAATTCACACAAATTTACGCCTGCATCTTATATTATCATCTCTTTAGGAGTGTTGTCAGGTTCATTTTGTGATATGAAGACTCCCTAATTCAATGCGCTTGTTTATTCTTGTTTGTTTTATGTGATTAGGATAATGGTTACTGGAATGTGTTAGGAGATTTATTTCAAGTAATGAATATTAGTTTTTACAAATAACTAGCTTGTCTTTAATGTCCTTTCTTTGAATTTAGATTTGCTCACCGTTCAAATTGGCCGTGGAAGCACAAAAAAACTTTTTCCAAATATTGACGATAAGCTGATGGAAGCCAACCAAAAGAAGTATCGATACTCAATAATGAAGTTCGCTAATTAATTGATTAATTACTTAATTCATGTAATTTAATTGATTCTAATAGATTAATAATTAATAATTTTTAATAACTAACTAATTATTAATGATGAACTTACCCACAATTTTGGCATACTTTATAAACTAAACTGTATGGTAGTATACATATAAGCAGCACGCATGTTTAAGCAATGCTGCAAGAACTAACTCTCAACTTCTCATCATCCACGTTGACAGGGATGGATTATTTTTGGAGCCAAAACAATTGCATTGTTATTAAGTTTTGTTGATTGTTAACATAGATTATTAAATTTACTGAAAGGTTCTATTTTTTTCGCTCATTTCCAACCTTTGGTATTTGTATTTAACTGCATAGATAACTGTAAAGCACTCAAGCAGTTGTGTAAATGGACTTTCTTGCCATAAAACGCCTTTTTTATTGAAAGCATTTTTAGATATTTTTGTTGTGTCGCTATTATTTGTTGGAGAGCTGTTTTTCAATGACGTCATGGATGTTTCCGGTAATGTAGGAGTGTGTAATCTGTCATTTTTTGCTATTGTCAAATGTAAGTGTTATTTGAATGCCCATCATGAAGCAACTAAAATAACTTGTTTTGACAGTCAAGACAAATTTATTGGCTCACATGTATAAAACAAATTTCATCTTACTTGCATTTACGCCTCCTTGGGTATCACAGCTGCTGAATCAAGTAAATTCTAAATGTCAATTAAATTCAAAGACGACCAATATTCAATATTCAATGGTCGGATGCAGTCGGCGGGCACATCAAAATCCCTTCAGGGGCCGGACCCGGCCCGCGGACCGTATGTTGCCCACCCCTGACATAGAGTATGCCAAGTTTATGAAGTTCCCAATTTGTGCAGCTTTAAGAATGTGCTATAATGAATGACTCGACTGTGGAGTGGACAAGGTTGAACAAAACTATTTACAATTTGTAAACAGTTCTTACTTATCAGTTTTTAGGTATGTAACTTACCATGCTGTTTTATATTGTTATCAAATCATAACAAAAAAGTAAAAAAGCATTAAATGAAAATGATAATGCAGCAGTTGGATTACTTTCGTGATTATGCATTAAAACTTCACAATAAAAGTCAATATCAAAAGGTCTTTTTTGATATAGCCTTTGATTTGATAAATATGTAGTTGCAGGGGTTGATCTATTGCACTGCGCACTCTCCGTCACAACTATATTAAATAACTAGGAGTTACTATCGCAAGGGAAGTGCTGCCCCTCCACCAAGTAAGGTAAAACAGTTTGGAAACTGCTATTGCGTGTTTTCCATCATTTATCATCTGCCATACACAATACAATAATGAATGGTAAAAATAAAAATACAGCAAGAAACCGCAACAACTCGTATACTTTGTCATTGCATATAGACAAGCTAATTGTGTCATCTTTTATTTTCAAATTGTCATATAAATCAATTTATAGAAGTAGATGCAAGAAGTAACATTGTTTGTATGTATAATTATGCTAATTTCAAAATGGATAATTGGATGAACAGTTTTCAAAGCTCATTTTACAAAAATTTGCATATTGTCATTTAGAACTCGGCCAATGACAATTAAATCATGTTAACCGGAGCTTAAATGAAATTTTCAGAATTTCATTCACTTGGTTGCCAACAGCACAAGATCAACACATCCATCAATACAAATCGTTATATGGTGTCATATATGTATCTCTTAAGTCTCCCTGCGCTTCTTTGTTAGTATATCATATGTTTTCACCTGGATTCATGTTACTCAGTTGTTTTAGCGAGGAATCACTTTTATACACATACAAACTTGAATGGTACATACGAGTACATACGAGTAACATACGAGTGCATACGAGTAACATACGAGTACATAAGAGTAACTTACAAGTACATACGAGTACATACGAGTGACATACGACTATTTTCTGGTCAACAAATGAGAAACAACACAATTCCTTCAATACATTGATATTTGCGTTTATTTTTCCTTGTATTTGTGTGGACTTTGGGGCAACCATTTGATGGATTTAAATGCTGAAAAGGTATTTTACTTTCATACTACATTCATTTGTATGTTTTAGTTGAATTTGTTATAGATATTTTGTCGATGCGATTTGCCAGTATTTGAGCGCTTTTTGAAGCACTTTCACCTAGGAAATACATATTTATGAAAGCGATTATACATTCATTTTGACTCTGAAGATGACTACCGCTAAGGTTGTCGAAACGTCAGTCAACAACAACAAAAACAGTCCGTCTCAGGACTATACGTAACAGTGCAACTCTCATTTAGTTCAAATATATATAATGTATATTTATTTCATGTAGCACGTTTTGAAAGCATTATTTATACATTGTTTATTTAATCGCTTTGATAAATATGTATTTCCTAGGTGAAAGTGTTTCAAAAAGCACTCAAATACTGGCAAATCGCATCGACAAAATATCTATAACAAATTCAACTAAAACATACAAATGAATGTAGTATAAAAGTAAAATACCTTTTCAGCATTTAAATCCATCAAATGGTTGCCCCAAAGTCCACACAAATACAAGGAAAAATAAACGCAATTATCAATGTATTGAAGAAATTGTGTTGTTTCTCATTTGTTGACCAGAAAATAGTCGTATGTCACTCGTATGTACTCGTATGTTACTCGTAAGTACTTGTATGTTACTCGTATGTACTCGTATGTCACTCGTATGTCACTCGTATGTACTCGTATGTTACTCGTATGTACTCGTATGTACTCGTGTGGTGTTTAGTCACGATCGTTTAATCATAGCATTCCAATTTCTATCCAATCGGCATGCACAAACGACGCACAGTTCACCTTGTATGGAGGTGAGTGCTTCAATGCTCAATCGATTCTCGTCAGTCATACGTTTTCATCATAAAATTAAAAGATAAATTCCTTGCCATTTTGAATGAAAACATTCTTTTGATTCTTTTAAATGTCTTGATTGTTTTGATTCTTTTGAGTTTTTAAAATGCTTTTTGATTAAAAGTAT
This sequence comes from Xenia sp. Carnegie-2017, assembly GCF_021976095.1. NCBI lineage: Eukaryota > Metazoa > Cnidaria > Anthozoa > Malacalcyonacea > Xeniidae > Xenia > Xenia sp. Carnegie-2017. The sequence continues at coordinate 10,030,200 of NW_025813486.1, forward strand.
GATACCTTGTTTACTCAACCGAACAATCGTCCGCATGTTTACAAACGTAGAAACGGACTATATTATAAAACTGTAGTTTTGTTTCCATTATTTCCTTTATAACATTTTGATAGAACCTTTTTTCCGATGATTCTGTGCGACTGCGATAAAATGATGTATAGTTATCGCAAAGAGCAAACGTTTCATCATATTCATAATTCATATTTCATGGTTGAACTCGCACCATGCGTTTAAATTATTTTTGAGGTTTTGTTAAATCCACACCGATATTTCAAGTAATAATAAAAGCTCTAACGAAAATAAATACATGCTTACACTATATTTTGCTCACCGTCTGACCATAAAGCGCAAGATAAAAAATGTGAACCGAGCTGGCTAAATACGGCACGGTGAATCGATTTCATGTGTTTTTCGCCAAACGAGTTATGTGTAATTGATGTCGGTAATCACTCGATTTTAGTATCTACTGTATAACGTTGTTTAGGCCGCATATCTATTCGGATTCCAGACATTTAAAATCAAAGAGAAACTGACTGGAGTTCCGAAAGGTTCTACCTTATTGTGATTGTTCTTCCCCCCTCATTCCGTAAAATCCCCCCCCGGAAATGTTAACAGACAGACACAAATCGAGATTTTACCTCTATATAGGTCGAGTAGAGGAATGGGCCGAGACATGTCAAGATTAGTGTGCTGCCACGCTGATGCGTGGCAGCAACAACACTCGTCTGTCATAAAAATTTCTTCCCTGCCTTTAGCATACAGGGATCATAAGACTGGTCTTTTATAAGATTGAATTTGCAAGTTCTTCCTAAACTGGTGTAGATGCGTTATGGTCTTGTCCTTCGCGTAGCTGTAGGTGGTAATGCAAATATTTTCTCGTATGCATGTTATAATACACAAAAAACAAACGATTTCAAAAGAGCTTAAATGTACCAAAACATGAACATACAAATACTGCCCCCTCCCAAATCTCGAGCTACTGGGATAATTTTGTTCATAAGAAAAAAGATTTTGTTTGTGAAATTGATATATATTTCAATATTTTTAGCTACCATAAACAATGGAAAAAACGAAATTGGAAATTTACATTACTGTTGCTACTTCCACTTTGTTAGATTTAGCGAATATAAATGTTCCCTCTTGGATTTGAAACATATTTCTTTTGAGAAAGCTTATCTTTGCCGCATGGATCATGCGTTGGAACATTTTGCAATGTGCTGCCGTCAAAGAAATAATAAAAATTACTGGCTTTTATGCTGGGTCCAACAGAATACCATCGCATAGATGAAGGACTTGTGTTTTTACATGCTTGAGCGACATTCTTGATATTTTGACATGATATATCTCCATCTTTTTTGTTACCAAACTTCCAGTTTTAGGTTGACAAACAATCCAATCATTAATATTTGACGTCACCATAAACTCGTTTCCAATTTCCCTCCAAAGATTCCAATCTACAGCCCCTTAATGATTGATTTAATGGCGGAGTCGTTGAAACTGGTACCGTAGCACTCATTGCCGGCCAATTAGGTCGAGGCGTTACGGCATTCCTTGTTAATCTAAATCCTTGATAGTGTGTGAAAGTGTAACTATAAACTAAGGTCCAGCCTCCTCCTTGTGTCTCCATTTCGCAATATACTTTAATCGGCGGGTGATTGGTGACGTTGATCCAATAGACTCCAGAGTTTGCATATGGATATTTCGTTAAGATATCTTTGCAAGATGTTCCTAAATTGAACAAAGAACGGTACACTGGTTATTTCATTCTGTTTTGGCAAATGCGCGTTTATATTTTGCTTCGACATCGTTGAGATAAAAATAATTTTTTAAGTAAAATAATAATATTTGAATTTTAGCATATAAACATTTAAACATTTAGATACGGTTACCAGCTAATATAGCAATATATGTATATACACAGTGGACAATCGAATGGTATGATGACATCAGTCTTCAGATGAAATCAAGCGTATAATGCATCATGCATACGCCATCGCTTAAACGAAGTTTTCGCAGGTGGCAAGTAGAAACATTTTTAGTGTTTTTACTACAATGACCCTAATCCTTAAAACTGGATCGTGAGATTGTTCATGCAGGATTGTTTATAAGCTCTAAAATTGCATTGGTAAATCCGATGTTTCTCAAAAAACTTTACTACGTACATTTTAAGGATTGTGTCAGTTTATTGGACTTGGATTGAAGTTTCCGAAAACATTAAAAGTGTTATTATTTGAGTAAAGAATGATTTTTTGAGAACATCATTGCCAAAACAACGCTCGAGCCAAAACTTTTTGTATATTTCATCTCTTCATTTTTAATATATGTATCTCATATTGCTGACATTTAACATGCGTAGTGCTCTTACAACTGAGTTTCTAACAACAGTATAGCACTGAAATGTGAATTATCGTGAAATTTGTCAGCCTTTTATAATACATAGTGTGTATGAACATGCATAACTTGATAAATAGCAGAATTACCATAAAAAGTAGCTAGTTTTGTGAAAATACCATTTTTGGTACTATTAGAAGTTTTCACACAACCATGAGAAGTTTTTAGATGACCACTATGAGTTTTCTGTTGACCAGTTGTGCGCCAATATCCTCTGTCACAGAATCGAAGGGCAACTTTGTACGTTCCATACTGACTTGTTTGGCATGTTTCATAGATATCATCATTTGCTTCCTACAGAATTATTCGCATTTCAATACAATGGCTGTACACAACTGATAATTATACAGTCATATTGTTTGAGAAATAATTTTGCAAATCAAATTCCACATGAAGAAAAGGAAGCTACGAGTAAAATAATGAACCATATACGTCCATATTTTCCTGCCTTTAGTCCACTCCTACACAGATTATTTAGTACGACATTTCAAGTTTTCTGAATTGCAAGGTCGTCGGACTGTCAAAAAAATTTTCTTGTTACTCATTTAAACATAGCGTGGGGATCTGTTGCCACAGTAAAAGTTTCAATATAGTCAACATATGACAAACGCAGAAAGGGAAATATTTTTTTAATTGTGAGGAATAAGATGTAAATTGCTGCGAGAAAACACGGGTTTTATTTTAATTTGCGCTGTTGATGCTTTACAGACATCCAGAAAGTATCATATGACTGATTTAAGTAACAATTAACAACAGGACAATCAGACAATGTTCATGTCACTTCTAGGTAACTTAAGTCAAAAAACTTTATTTCTAGGGAGCTTTGAACTTTGAGGTATATACTACATACAATTAACTTAAATGTTTTCAATCATTAAAGCTTGAAATTGAGGTCAAGATGACCGCCGAATTTGTGAAAAATATGATTCGACAAAATATCTCAAAATACGCTATCGTATTTTTCTAAGTCAAAACGTTTTCATCTTAAATAATTCCCACGGACTGAAGATGTTATAAAATGATACGTTTATGAAATAAATGCAAACAAATTGCAAAGGTCTGATTCACAATCTGTTATCACATTTATTCAGACGGTTTATTATCTGTCAACAAATTGTCTCATGTAAAGAGTAAACATGGTGCGAATCTGTCACCGCAATGTGTTTGACCTTATTAACAAATGTATAAAGCTATGTTGTAACATAAATAGAACAAATTAGTTGAAAATGAGGAAGAAATTTGTTTTAAATAAACACATGTTTTATTTTAAGTTTCTTTTGTAGCTACACAGAGATCTTAAACGAGCGTAACAGAAAAGCAACGAAATAAATAATATGCAGTAAATAATGCTGCAAGTAGACACAAAAAAAATTGCTCGAAGTTATCTTTTTCATTTATACAATGACTATAAGGTGCAAAAGAATGTATTTATTTTTTGTAAGGTCGCTCATGAACCGTAATAATTTTTGTTGTTAAACTTTAAAAAACATCCTATCATTTCAACTTTTTCTTTCATTCGCCCCATTTTGGAACAATTTGACAGGTACAAACACACAAATAATTTACTTACTTCGTTCGAGCGTACTTTGACATAAATCAACTGCAAAAATGATGATAATAAGATCAATGACAATTTCATTCTTTGATTTGACTTTATGCAAAAGAACGTTTCTTGTTCTTATTATTTTCTTGCGAAAAAAATGTTGATCTTTCTTTGTCATGAAGGATTGGTATGTTCCTCGATACTCTTGCTCATTTTAACCCATGTGAGTACAGTGGGCTCACAAAGTGCGGATATAATCAATTAGCTGCAACGGAAATGAAAATAAATACAAAGTAAAAAGGATTTTATAATCTGTTATCTCACTTAAATTAGGCTGCCTAATTTGTAAAATAGTTTAACTGTGAATAGTGAACAACCTGCAAAAATATCAAATCTGTAATCGCAATGTCGTTTTAATATTTTTAAAGAGTGATTAAAACCCCAATTATATCAAAAAGTGAAGAATGAGGAAGAAATTTGTCTGAAATAGAACAGATGTTTTCACTTAGTTGCTGCACGCTAGAGATCTTAAAAAAACATTACATTAAAGTAAAACATTTGAAAGTTATTCAAGAAAATATGACAAATCTCATATTGTGAATATGTCAATGCCTGAAGAATATAAACATTTCCTTCACATTACCTAATTTTCAATCGTTGCACTCAAAGTTAATTATACATAAAACACTAACCTTATTTGCGTGTGCTTTGACATAAATCAACAGAAAAAATGATGGCATGAAGATCAATGACAAATTCATCATTTGATAAAGTTTTCCTTTTCTTACTCTTCCCTTGTCTGAAATGATGTTGATCTTTCTTGATTTTCAGAGGATGTAGATGTTCTTTGATACACTTGCTCATTTTTACATTAGCACTTGCAGTGGGCTTAGATAACAAAGATACGAACACAAAAACGTGAAGAGAAAATTTGCTATTAAGCATACTAAGAATTTTCATACTCGTGATATTTTATAACACAATTATTATTCTTTATGCTGAGTAATATATAATGCTGCAATCAATATTCGTAGAAATAATCAGCTCATATTACGAAAGGCTGAACCAGCCACAATAAACACGTATTTATTATGCTAAACTTTGCAGAAATGAGAAAGCGTTTACAGAACGTACTGTGGCTACAGCACATTGCAAATACCAAGCATGGAGTTACTTTTCATTAGGAAATATATGACTCTAGACTGGATGTGACGCAAAGATGCTTCACCATTTGCACAGTGGAAACTCTTGACTTTAAAAAATTAAAAAGGCTCGCTCTCAAGATACAACAGAAGTTACTCGACTAATCGACTTGTCCACCCATGTTTCAACTAAAACTGTACCTTTTAGCTACTGCTGTGCCATGATACTGAGTTATTTAATACAGGTGATGTTAATGTACTTAGTTTGTTAAAATAATGTCAAAATAACTCAAAATCGTTCTTATTTGGTATTAACATCAAGGCTGAAAGCACTTTTGTCAATAGAAAAATTTTCAAATACGAAGGACAACAAGAACACTTACACTAAATCATCTTGTAAATATTTATGTAAATTTATGTTCATTTCGGAAACCATCGTCAAAAATTTATCTCACCTTAAATTTTCAGTTTGAGTTCAATAAGAAAAAGGTACGTTATTGTTTGGTAGTAGTTATAAGAATTTGTATTGCTAACCATGTTGATTACGGGATTCTAATCGTTATCAGATTCATATCATTTGTTTAAATAACTATATATGCTAGAAATTAAATTTCATTCATTGCACCTGTAGTCTTTTAATTGAAGTGATATATATTACAAAGAAAATAGATGATAGGAAATCTAAAGTATTGGTGCTATTTCCAGTTCAATGCAATCAGCGAATATAAATGTTCCCTCTTGGATTATGAACATCTTTCTTTTGATTCTTTTGAGCTTTGCCACATGGATCGTGTGTTGGCCACCATCCAGGATTAATGCTGCCTTCAAATAAATAATAAACACTATCGCTCTTTAAGCCCGGTCCAACAGAATACCATATGATGGAAGAAGGACTTTTATTTTTACAAGCTTGAGCGACATTCTTGATATTTTGACATGATATATCCCCATCTTTTTTTGTTACCAAACTTCCAGTTTTAGGTTGACAAACAATCCAATCATTAATATTTGACGTCACCATAAATTCGTTTCCAATTTCTCTCCAAAGATTCCAATCTACAGCCCCATTTAACGATTCATTTAGTGGTGGAGTCGTTGAAACTGGGACCGTAGCACCAATTGCCGGCCAGTTAGGTCGAGGCGTTACGGCATTTCGTGTTAATCCAAATCCTTGATAGTGTGTGAAAGTGTAACTATAAACTAAGGTCCAGCCTCCTCCTTGTGTCTCCATTTCGCAATATACTTTAATCGGCTGGTGATCGGTGACGTTGATCCAATAGACTCCAGAGTTTGCAGATGGATATTTCGTTAAGATATCTTTGCAAGATGTTCCTAAATTGAACAAAGAACGATGCACTGGTTATTTCATTATGTTTGGCAAATTTGTCGTTTATATTTTGCGTCGATATCTTTGAGATAAAAATAACTTTCTTAAGTAAAATACCAATATTTGCAATTTAGCTAAATGCTACATTTTAGCATATAAACATATAAACATTTAGATACGGTTACCAGCTAATATAGCAATATATATATTTGCACAGTGGACAATCGAATGGTATGATGACATCAGTCTTCAGATGAAGTCAAGCGTATAATGCATCATGCATACGTTATCGCTTAAACGAAGTATTCGCAGGTGGCAAATAGAAATATTTTAAGTGTTTTTAATACAATGACCCCAATCCTTAAAACTGGATCGTGGGATTGTTCATGCAGGATTGTTTATAAGCTCTAAAATTTGCGGCAATAAGTTATACTTGCTTGCATTGGTAAATCCGATGTTTCTCAAAAAACTTTACTACGTACATTTTAAAGATTGTGTTAGTTTATGGGACTTGGATTGAAGTTTCAAAAAACATCAGAAAGTGTTATTGTTTGAGTAAAGAATGATTTTTTGAGAACATCATTGCCAAAACAACGATCGAGCCAAAAATTTTGTATATTTCATCTTTTTATTTTTAATATATGTACCTCATATTGCTGACGTTTGCAATGCGTAGTGCTTTTACAACTAAGTTTCTAACAACAATATAAAACTGAGTTGTAAATTATCGTGAAATTTGTCATCCTTTTATTATACACAGTGTGCATGAACATGCATAATTTGATAAAATATAGAATTACCATTAAAAGTAGCTAATTTTGTGAAAATACCATTTTTGGTACTATTAGAAGTTTTCACACAACCATGAGAAGTTTTTAGATGACCACTATGAGTTTTCTGTTGACCAGTTGTGCGCCAATATCCTCTGTCACAGAATCGAAGGGCAACTTTGTACGTTCCATACTGACTTGTTTGGCATGTTTCATAGATATCATCATTTGCTTCCTACAGAATTATTTGCATTTTAATAATACAATGGTTTTACACAACTGTTTATTATACAGTAATATTGTTTAAGAAATAATTTTGCAAATCAAATTCCCCATGAAGAAAAGGAAGTTACGAGTAAAAATATGAATCATATACGTCCATATTTTTCTGTCTTTAGTCCACTCCTACACAGATTACATAGTTCGACACTTCAAGTTTTCTGTATTGCGAGGTCGTCGGAGTGTAAAAAATTTTTCTTGTGACTCATTTAAACATGTCGTGGGGATCAATTGCCACAGTAAATTTTTCAATATAGTCAATATACGACAAACGCCAAAATGGAAATATTTTTTTTAATTGTGAGGAATAAGGACGCAAATTATTGCGAGGAAACACAGGGTTTTATTTGAATTTGCGCTGTTGATGCTTTACAAACATCCTAAAAGTATCATTTGACTGATTTAAGTAAAAATTAACAACAGGACAATCAGACAATGTTCATGTCACTTCTAGTTAACTTATATCAAAAAACTTTATTTGTAGGGAGCTTTAAATATTGAGGTATATACTACATACAATCAACTAAATTGTTTTTGCAATCATTAAAATTTAGGTCAAGATCACTGCTAAATTTGTGAAAAATATGATTCGCTAAATATCTCAAAATACGTTATCGTATTTTTCTAAGTCAAAACGTTTTGATCTTAAATAATTTCCACTGACTGAAGATGCTATAAAATGATACCTTAATGAATTAAATGCAAACAAATTGCAAAGGTCTGATTCACAATCTGTTATCACATCTATTTAGACGGTTTCTTATCTGTCAACAAATTGTCTCATGTAAATAGTAAACAGGGTGCGAATCTGTCATCACAATGTTTTTTGACCTTATTAACAAATGTATAAAGCTTTGTTGTAACATAAATAGAACAAATTAGTTGAAAATGAGGAAGAAATTTGTTTTAAAAAAAATACATGTTTTAACTTTAGTTTCCTTTCGTAGCTACACAGAGATCTTAAAAGAGCGTAGCAGTAAAGCAACGAAATAAATAATATGCAGTAAATAATGCTGCAAGTAGACACAAAAAACATGCTCGTAGTTATCTTTTTCAATTATACAATGACTATAAGGTTGGAAAGAATGTATTTATTATTTGTAAGGTCGCTCATGAACCGTAATAATTTTTTTATTTCTTTGTTGTTGAACTTTGAAAAACATCCAACCATTTCAACTTTTTATTTCAATCGCTATAGTTTGGAACAATTTGACAGTTACAAACACACAAATAATTTACTTACTTCGTTCGAGCGTACTTTGGCATAAATCAACTGCAAAAATGATGATAACAAAATCAATGACAATTTCATTCTTTGATTTGACTTTATGCAAAAGAACGTTTCTTGTTCTTCCTATTTTCTTGCTTAAAAAAATGTCGAACTTTTTTTGTCCAAGAAGGATTAGTATGTTCCTCGATACTCTTGCTCATTTTAATCTCTGTGAGTACAGTGGGCTCACAAAGGGAGGATATGATCAATTAGCTGCAACGGAAATGAAAACTAAACACAAAAGTAAAAAGGACTTACAATCTTTTCTCTCACTTAAATTAGGCAGTCTAATCTGTAAAAATATTTAACTGCAAACAGTAAAGAATGTGCAAAAACATTAAATCTGTAATGGCAATAACCTTTCAATATTTTTAAGAGTGATTAAAACACCAATTATATCAAAAAGTGAAGAATGAGGAAGAAATTTGTCTGAAATAGAACAGATGTTTTCACTTAGTTGTTGCACGCTAGAGATGTTGAAAAAACATAACATTAGAATAAAACATATGAAAGTTATACAAGAAAATGTGACAAATCTCATATTGTGAATATGTCAATGCCTGAAGAATATAAACATTTCCTTCCCATTTCCTAATTTTCAATCGTTGCACTCAAAGTTAATTATACATAAAACACTTACCTTATTTGCGCGTGCTTTGACATAAATCAACAGAAAAAATGATGGGATGAAGATCAATGACAAACTCATCATTTGATAAAGTTTTCCTTTTCTTACTCTTCCCTTGTCTGAAATGATGTTGATCTTTCTTGATTTTCAGAGGATGTGGATGTTCTTTGATACACTTGCTCATTTTTACATTAGCACTTGCAGTGGGTTTAGATAAGAAAGATACGAACACAAAAACGTGAAGAGAAAATTTGCTTTTAAGCATACTAACAAGTTTCATACGCGTAATATTTTATAACACATTAATTAATACTTAGGCTGCGTAATTTATAATGCTGCAGTCAATATTGGTAGAAATACTCAGCTCATATTACGAAAGGCTCGACCGGCCACAAAAACGCGTATTTATTAGGTAAACTTTGCAGAAATGAGAAACCGTTTGCAGAAAGTACTGTGTCTACTGCACATTGCAAATACCAAGCGCGGAGTTACTTTCCATTATTAAATATATGACTCTAGACTGGATGTGACGCAAAGATGCTTCACCACTTGCACAGTGGGAAACACTTAAGTTTAAAAAAATTAAAAAGGCTCGTTCTCAAGATAAAACAGAAGTTACTCGACTAATCGACTTGTCCACCCACGTTTCAACTAAAACTGTACCTTTTAGCTACTGCTGTGCCATGATACTGAGTTATTTAATAAGGGTGATGTTATTGTACTTAGTTTGTTAAAATTATGTCAAAATAACTCAAAATGGTTCTTATATGGTATTAGCATCAAGGCTGAATGCACTTTTGTTAATAGAAATTATTTTCAAATACGAAGGACAACAAGAACATTTACACTAAATCACCTTGTAAATATTTATGTAAACTTATGTTCATTTCGGAAACCATTGTCAAAAATTTATCTGACCTTAAAGTTCCAGTTTGAGTTCAATAAGAAAAAGCTACGTTATTGTTTGGCAGTAGTTATAAGAATTTGTATTGTTAACCATGTTGATTACGGAATTCTAATCGTTATCAGATTCATATCATTTGTTTAAATAACTATATATGCTGGAAATTAATTTTCATTCATTGCACCTGTAGTCTTTTAATTGAAGTGATATATATTACAAAGAAAATAGATGATAGGAAATCTAAAGTATTGGTGCTATTTCCAGTTCAATGCAATCAGCGAATATAAATGTTCCCTCTTGGATTATGAACACCTTTCTTTTGATTCTTTTGATCTTTGCCACATGGATCGTGTGTTGGCCACCATCCAGGATTAGTGCTGCCTTCAAATAAATAGTAAACACTATCGCCTTTTATGCCGGGTCCAACTGAATACCATGTGATGGAAGAAGGACTTTTATTTTTACAAGCTTGAGCGACATTCTTGATATTTTGACATGATATATCCCCATTATTTTGTGATACCAAACTTCCAGTTTTAGGTTGACAAACAATCCAATCATTAATATTTGATGTCACCATAAACTCGTTTCCAATTTCCCTCCAAAGATTCCAATCTACAGCTCCATTTAACGATTCATTTAATGGCGGAGTCGTTGAAACTGGGACCGTAGCACCACTTGCCGGCCAGTTAGGTCGAGGCGTTACGGCATTCCGTGTTAATCCAAATCTTTGATAATGTGTGAAAGTGTAACTATATACTAAGGTCCAGCCTCCTCCTTGTGTCTCCATTTCGCAATATACTTTAATCGGCTGGTGATCGGTGACGTTGATCCAATAGACTCCAGAGTTTGCAGATGGATATTTTGTTAAGATATCTTTGCAAGATGTTCCTAAATTGAACAAAGAACGATGCACTGGTTATTTCATTCTGTTTTGGCAAATGCGCGTTTATATTTTGCGTCGACATCTATGAAATAAAAATAACTTTTTTAACTAAAATAATAATTTTGCATTCTAGCATATAAACCTATAAACATTTGGATGCGGTTACCAGTTACTAGAGCAATATATATTTGCACAGTGGACAATTGAATGGTATGATGACATCAGTCTTCACATGAAGTCAAGCGTACAATGCCTCATGCATACGTTATCGCATAAACGAAGCATTCGAAGGGGGCAATTAAAAATATTTTTAGTGTTGTTACTACAATGACCCCAATCCTTACAACTGGATTGTGGGATTGTTCATGCAGTATTGTTTATAAGGTCTAAATTCTTGGCAAATAGTTACACTTGCTTGAATTGGTAAATCCGATGTTTCTCAACAAATTTTACAACAGCCATTTTAAAGATTTTGTTAGTTTATGGGACTTGGAATGAAGTTTCCGAAAACATCAGAAAGTGTTATTGTTTGAGTAAAGAAAGATTTTTTAAGAACATCATTGCCAAACTAACGCTCGAGCAAAAAATTTTTTTGTATACTTCTTCTCTTTATTTTTAATATATGTACCTCATATTGCTGACGTTGAACATGCGTAGTGCTTTTACAACTCAGTTTCTAACAACAATATAGAACTGAGTTGTAAATTATCATGAAATTTGTCAGCCTTTTATAATACATAGTGTCCATGAACATGCATAATATGATAAGAAGCAGAATTACCATTAAAAGTAGATAATTTTGTGAAAATACCATTTTTGGTACAATTAGAAGTTTTCACACTGCCATGAGAAGTTTTTAGATGACCACTATGAGTTTTCTGTTGACCAGTTGTGCGCCAATATCCTCTGTCACAGAATCGAAGGGCAACTTTGTACGTTCCATACTGACTTGTTTGGCATGTTTCATAGATATCATCATTTGCTTCCTACAGAATTATTTGCAGTTTAATACAATGGCCGTATACAACTGTCAATTATATATTCATATTGTTTAAGAAATAATTTTGCAAATCAAATTCCACATGAAGAAAAGGAAGTTAAGAGTAAAAATATGAACCATACACGTCCATATTTCCCGTCCTTTACTCCACTCTCACACAGATTATTTAGTACGACATTTCAAGTTTTCTGTATTAATACGTCGTCAGACTGTCAAAAAAATTTTCTTGTGACTCATTTAAACATAGCGTGGGGATCTGTTGCCACAGTAAATGTTTCAATATAATCAACATATGACAAACGCAAAAAGGGAAATATTTTTTTAATTGTGAGGAATGAGGATGCAAAGGAAACACAGGGTTTTATTTTAATTTGCGCTGTTGATGCTTTAAAGACACCCAGAAAGTATCATTTGACTGATTTGAGTAACAATTAAAAGCAGGGCAGTCAGACAATGTTAATGTCACTTTTGGAAACTTATATAAAAAAAACTTTATTTGTAGGGAGCTTTGAACTTTGAGGTATATACTACATACAATCAACTGAAATTTTTTGCAATCATTAAAATTGCGGTCAAGATGGCTGCCAAATTTGTGAAAAATATGATTCGCCAAAATACGCTATCGTATTTTTCTAAGTCAAAACGTTTTCATCTTGAATAATTCAAACTGACTGAAGATGTTACAAAATGATACGTTTATGAAATAAATGCAAACAAATTGCAAAGTTCTGATTCACAATCTGTTATCACATCTATTCGTATGTGTCAACAATTTGTCTCATGTAAAGAGTAAACATGGTGTGAATCTGTCACCGCAATGTTTTTTGACCTTATTAACAAAGGTATAAAGCTTTTTTCTAACATAAATAGAACAAATTAGTTGAAAATGAGGAAGAAATTTGTTTTAAAGAAGACAAATGTTTTAGCGTCAGTTTCCTTTCGTAGCTACACAGAGATCTTAAAAGAGCGTAATAGTAAAGCAACGAAATAAATAATATGAAGTAAATAATGCTGCAAATAGACACAAAAATTTGCTCGTATTTTTTAATTATACAATGACTATAAGGTGCGAAAGAATGTATTTATTTTTTGTAAGGTCGCTCATGAATTGTAATAACTTTTTGATTTCAGTGTTGTTAGACTCTAAAAAACATCCACTCATTTCAACTTTTTCTTTCATTCCCGTTACTTTGGAATCTTTTGACAGTTAAAAACACACAAATACTTTACTTACTTCTTTCGAGTCTACTTTGACATAAATCAACTGCAAAAATGATGATAATAAGATCAATGTTAATTTCATTCTTTGATTTGACTTTATCCGAAGAAACGTTTCTTGTTCTTCCTATTTTCTTGCGAAAAAATGTTGATCTTTCTTAGTACATGAAGGATTAGTATGTTCCTCTATACTCTTGCTCATTTTAAACCATGTGAGTACAGTGGGCTCACAAAGTGCGGATATAAACAATTAGCTGCAACGGAAATGAAAATAAATACAAAGGTAAAAAGGATTTTATAATTTGCTATCTCCTCAAATTAGGCTGTGTAATTCGTAAAATAGTTTAACTGTGAATAGTGAACAATATGCAAAAATGTCAAATCTTTAATCGCAATGTCGTTTTAATATTTTTAAAGAGTGATTAAAACACCAATTATATCAAAAAATGAAGAATGAGGAAGCAATTTGTTTGAAACAGAACAGATGTTTTCACTTAGTTGCTGCACGCTAGAGATCTTAAAAAGACATAACATTAGAATAAAACATATGAAAGTTATACAAGAAAATATGACAAATCACATATTGTGAATACGTCAATGCCTGAAGAATATAAACATTTCCTTCACATTTCCTAATTTTCTATTGTTGCACTCAAAAGCTAATTATACATAAAACACTTACCTTATTTGCTTGTGCTTTGACATAAATCAACAGAAAAAATGATGGGATGAAGATCAATGACAAATTCATCATTCGATAAAGTTTTCTTTCCTTACTCTTCCTTGTCTGAAAAAATGTTGATCTTTCTTGATTTTCAGATGATGTAGATAATCGTTGATACACTTGCTCATTTTAACATTAGCACTTGCGTTGGGTTGGATAACAAAGATACGAACACAAAAACGTGAAGAGAAAATTTGCTATCAAGCATACTAAGAATTTTCCTACTCGTGATATTTTATAACACAATTATTATTCTTTATGCTGAGTAATTTATAATGCTGCAATCAATATTCTTAGAAATACTCAACTCATATTACGAAAGGCTCAACCAGCCACAATAAACGCGTATTTATTAGGCTAAACTTTGCAGTAGTGAGAAAACATTTACAGAACGTACTGTGGCTACTGCACATTGCAAATACCAAGAATGGAGTTACTTTCCATTAGGAAATATGTGACTCTAGACTGGATGTGACGCAAAGATGCTTCACCATTTGCACAGTGGAAATTCTTGACTTTAAAAAATGAAAAAAGCTCGTTCTCAAGATACAACAGAAGTTACTCGAATAAACGACTTGTCCACTAATGTTTCAACTAAAAATGTACCATTTAGCCACTGCTGTGCCATGATACTGAGTTATTTAATGCAGGTGATGTTAACGTACTTAGTTTGTTAAAATAATGTCAAAATAACTCAAAATTGTTCTTATTTGGTATTAACACCAAGGCTGAAAGAACATTTGTCAATAGAAAATATTTTCAAATACGAAGGACAACAAGAACACTTACACTAAATGATCTTGTAAATATTTATGTAAATTTATATCAGTTTCGGAAACCATCGTCAAAAATTTATCTCACCTTAAATTTCCTGTTCTATTTCAATAAGAAAAAGGTACGTGTTTGTTTGGCAGTAGTTATAAGAACTTGTATTGCTAGCCATGCTGATTACGGGATAACAATGGCTATCAGTTTCATATCATTCGTTCAAACAACTATATATGCTGGAAATTAATTATCATTTATTGCACCTTCTTTTAATTGAAGTGATATATATTTCAAAATTTGTACCATAACCAATAAAAATAGAAAATAGGAAATTTAAGTAATGGTGTTATTTCTTGTTTAGTGCATTCAGCGAATAAAAATGTTCCCTCTTGGATTATGAACACCTTTCTTTTGATTCTTTTGATCTTTACCACATGGATCGTGTGTTGGCCACCATCCAGGATTAGTGCTGCCTTCAAATAAATAATAAAAACTATTGTCTCTTATGCCGGGTCCAACAGAATACCATGTGATGGAAGAAGGACTTTTATTTTTACAAGCTTGAGCGACATTCTTGATATTTTGACATGATATATCCCCATCTTTTTTTGTTACCAAACTTCCAGTTTTAGGTTGACAAACAATCCAATCATTAATATTTGACGTCACCATAAACTCGTTTCCAATCTCCCTCCAAAGATTCCAATCTACAGCTCCATATAACGAATCATTTAGTGGTGGAGTCGTTGATACTGGAACCGTAGCACCACTTGCCGGCCAGTTAGGTCGAGGCGTTACGGCATTCCGTGTTAATCCAAATCCTTGATAGTGTGTGAAAGTGTAACTATAAACTAAGGTCCAGCCTCCTCCTTGTGTCTCCATTTCGCAATATACTTTAATCGGCTGGTGATCGGTGACGTTGATCCAATAGGCTCCAGAGTTTGCCGATGGATATTTTGTTAAGATATCTTTGCAAGATGTTCCTAAATTGAACAAAGAACGATGCACTGGCTATTTTGTTCTGTTTTGGCAAATGTGTCGTTTATATTTTGCGTCGATATCTTTGAGATAAAAATAACTTTTTTTTAAGTAAAATAATAATATTTGCATTTTTGCTAAAATGCACATTTTAGGATATAAATATTTAAACATTTGTATGCGGTTACCAGCTAATATAGCAATATATATTTGCACAGTGGACATTTGAATTGTATGATGACATCAGTCTTCCGATGAAGTCAAGCGTTTAATGCATCATGCAACGTTATCGCTTAAACGAAGCATTCGAAGGTTGCAAATAGAAATATTTTTAGTGTTTTTATTACAATGACCCTTATCCTTAAAACAGGATCGCGGGATTCTTCATGCAGGATTGTTTGTAAGGTCTAAAATTTGCGGCAATAAGTTACAATTTCTTGCATTGGTAAATCCGGCGTTTCTCAACGAATTTTACATCATCCATTTTAAAGATTGTGTTAGTTTATGGGACTTGGATTGGAGTTTCCGATAACATAAGAAAGTGTTATTGTTTGAGTAAAGAATGATTTTTTGAGAACATCATTGCCAAACTAACGCTCGGACCAAAACTTTTGTATATTTCATCTCTTCATTTTTAATATATGTACCTCATATTGCTGACGTTTACCATGCGTAGAGCTTTTACAACTCAGTTTCTAACAACAATATGGAACTGAGTTGTAAATTATCGTGAAAATTGCCTTTTATTGTACATAGTGTGCATGAACATGCATAATTTGATAAATCGCAGAATTACCATTAAAAGTAGCTAATTTTGTGAAAATACCATTTTTGGTACTATTAGAGGTTTTCACACAACCATGAGAAGTTTTTAGATGACCACTATGAGTTTTCTGTTGACCAGTTGTGCGCCAATATCCTCTGTCACAGAATCGAAGAGCAACTTTGTACGTTCCATATTGACTTGTTTGGCATGTTTCATAGATATCATCATTTGCTTCCTACAGAATTATTTGCAGTTTAATACAATGGCTGTATACAACTGTTAATTATATAGTCATATTGTTTAAAAAATAATTTTGCAAATCAAATTCCACATGAAGGAAAGAAAGTTACGAATAAAAATATGAACCATACATGTCCATATTTTCCTTCCTTTAGTCCACTCCCACAGGGATTATATAGTACGACATTTGAAGTTTTCTATACAGCGAGGTCGTCGGACTTTCAAAAAAATTTTCTTGTGACTCATTTAAGCATGACGCAGCGCTCTGTTTCAGCAGTAAAAGTTTCAATATAGTCAACATATGACAAACGCGAAAAGGGAAAGATTCATTTTAATTGTGAGGAATGAGGATATGGCTGCAAGAAAACACAGGGTTTTGTTTTAATTTCCGCTGTTGATGCTTTACAGACATCCAGAAACTATCATATGACTGATTTAAGTAAAAATTAACAACATGACAATCAGACAATGCTCATATCACTTCTAGGTAACTTAATTCAAAAAACGTTTCTTCTAGCGAGCTTTGAGGTATGTACTACATACAATCAACTAAAATGTTTTTGCAATCATTAAAGCTTGAAATTGTGTTCAAGCTGATCGCCAAATTTGTGAAAATATGATTCGCCAAAATATATCAAAATACGCTATCTTATTTTTCTAAGTCAAAACGTTTTGATTTTAAATAATTCCCACCGACGGCAGATGCTGTAAAATGAAACGTTTATGAATTAAATGCAAACAAATTGCAAAGATCTGATTCACAATCTGTTATCACATTTATTCAGACGGTTTATTTTCTGTCAACAAATGTAAAGAGTAAACGTGGTGCGAATCTATCACCGTAATGTTTTTTGACCTTATTAACAAATGTATAAAGCTTTGTGTAACATAAATAGAACAAATTAGTTGAAAATGAGGAAGAAATTTGTTTTAAGGAAAATATATGTTTTAACTTCAGTTTCCTTTCGTAGCTACAAAGATCTTAAAAGAACGTAAAATTAAAGCAATGATAATAAAACAAACTTAACAATATGAAGTAAATATTGCTGCAAGTAGACACAAAAAATTGCTCGTAGTTCTCTTTTTCGATTATACAATGAATATAAGTTGTAAAAGAATGTATTTATCTTTTAAGGTCGTTCATGAATTGTAATAGTTTTTTAATTTCTGTGTTTGTTGTTAGACTTTAAAAAACATCCAGTCATTCAACTTTTTCTTTCGTTAACCGTTATACTCCTAAATACTGTTTATTGAAATTAATAAATACCTCTTGCGAGTTTGCTTTGACATAAGTCAACATCAATAATGTTGACGTTAAGATCAATGACAATTTCATTTCTTTAATTTGACTTTATGCACAAGAATGTTTCTTTTCCACGCTCTTTCTTTGTAAAAGGATGTTGATGCTCCTTAATGAAACCTTGAAGGATGTGTATGTTTCTTGATGCACTTGCTCATTTTAACCCATGTGCATACAGTGGGCTCAAATAATGCGGATATGATCAATTAGCTACAACGGAAGTGAACGTAAATGCAAAAAATATTTTCATGCTTTCCAAAAGATACCAGTAGATTCATTTCATGATATGTGTTATTTTTAAAAATTGCTGATAAATATCGGGAAAAGGCGAAAGGTCATTGGCAGATTACTAGTATTTGTGCTTGGTGTATCAAAAATGATGAACTATTTTCAACATCACAGAAAACATTTAGGCGATGGAAGCTTGAATGTTTCGGCGCTCAAGTCAATTTAATGCTGTTTTTTGAAGGAACTGGCTATGTTTATCTCGATTTTAGGTATACTTTACAAAGAAAGGCATAGAAAAACCTGCATTAGATGTTTTTTAAGCTTAATACATTTATTCGCGAACACATTTAACGAGATCACAAACAACATTATTTTTGCTGCAGTCTAAAACGTGCAGAGAATAACAACTTAATAAACAGTTTGTGATTTATAAGATTTTGAAAGTCTAAAAAATATCGGTTCGTCATAAAAACTTGAGTGAAGTAGGCCTCTACTGAGTAATGCCAACACCATGAACCTCAAGGAACACGTGGTTGACAAATTCTTCAAATGATTAGAACAATAACCGAAATGTATGAAGGAGAAGCTTGACTTGGTGAAACCCATGAAAAGTGAATAGAAAAAGATGGATTTGACATGGACAATCATCGCAAACATGAAACATATTAAAACAAACAAAGAACTCATTTCAGAAGAAGACTTCGCTCATCCTATTCTTGCGTTAACAAAAAAAGCAGCTGTCAAAATATTGGAAATTTTCATAATTTATATTAAATTCAGATGTTCATCGTTCAACTCCGTTCATATATGTTCGAAAATAAGAAATGAAAACGCATTTTGAGAGTGCAGCAAGTGATATATTTTTTTAGTATTTGTACTATAGTAAAACTAAACCAAAATGTAAGCTAAAAGCGCAGGTTTCACTTTAGTAGTTCTATCGAATATATATGTTCCCTCGCGGATTAAGAACGTTTTTCTTTTGATTGGCTTGATTTTTGCCACATGGATCGTGTGTTGGCCAATCATTGATCGTGCTACCTTCAAAGTAATAATAAATATCATAAATATATTTGCTGGCTCTTAACATTGGACCATAGTATCCCCATGAGACGGTTATAGGAGCAAAGCTTTGGCAGGCAGCATTAACATTCTTGATATTTTGACATGATACAGCTCCACTCTTCTCTGTGACCAAACTCCCGGTTTTAGGCTGACAAACAATCCAATCATTAATATTTGACGTCACCATGAACTCGTTTCCAATTTCCTTCCAAATACTCCAATCGATATCTCCTAAAGATAATTTACTCAATGGAGGAGTCTTTGAAACTGGTACCGATGCTCTAGCTGCTGGCCAGTTAGGTCGAGGAGTAACAGCATTGCTGCTTGACTTAAAGCTTTGGTAGTTTGTAAAGGTGTAGCTATAAACTAGTGTCCAGCCTCCCCTGCGTCTCCATGTCGCAATACACCTTAAACTTCTGATTAGTTACGTTGATCCAGTAAACTCCAGACATTGCAGATGGATATTTTGTCAAAACATCTTTGCAAGATGTTCCTGTTTTCAATGAAACAAAGGAGGAAAAATTAGTTGTCTAGAATGTATCAATTATGTTTTTAAACAAGCAATGGCCCCGTGTTTTAAGTCAGTATTTTTATTTGCAAAAGAATATATTTTGCTTTTGTTGATGTTTCCGTTGAAATCATATTGCTACGTTGCACAGAAGGAAAACAAAAGCCAAACACCGTCACATCCGGCATAATGGGAAGATAATAAGTTGAAAACATATATTTTAAGTGTTATTAGTGTTTTAATGTAATATCACCATGCCAAATGGCAAATGCTTTTGTATAAGTACCACTTTTGTGACTGCGAAGAGTTTTGTTTTGACCACTCAGAGTTTTCAGATGGCCATGAGAAGTTTTTAGATGATCACTATCAGTTTTCTGTTGACCAGTTGTGCGCCAATATCCTCTGTCACAGAATCGAAGAGCAACTTTGTACGTTCCATACTGACTTGTTTATCATGTTTCATAGATATCATCATTTGCTTCCAAAAAAATTATTTGCAGTTTAATACAATGGCTGTATACAACTGTTAATTATATAGTCATATTGTTTAAGAAATAATTTTGCAAATCAAATTCCACATGAAGAAAAGGAAGTTAAGAGTAAAAATATGAACCATACACGTCCATATTTCCCGTCCTTTACTCCACTCCCACACAGATTATTTAGTACGACATTTCAAGTTTTCTGTATTGCTAGGTCGTCAGACTGTCAAAAAAATTTTCTTGTGACTCATTTAAACATGGCGTGGGGATCAATTGCCACAGTGAAATTTCAATATAGTCAACATATGACAAACGCAAAAAGGGAAATATTTTTTTAATTGTGAGAAATGAGATTTAAATTTCTGCGAGAAAACACAGGGTTTTATTTTAATTTCCACTGTTGACTGATTTAAGTAACAATTAACAACAGGGCAGTCAGACAATGTTAATGTCACTTTTTGAAACTTATATAAAAAAAACTTGATTTGTAGGGAGCTTTGAACTTTGAGGTATATACTACATACAATCAACTGAAATTTTTTGCAATCATTAAAATTGCGGTCAAGATGGCTGCCAAATTTGTGAAAAATATGATTCGCCAAAATACGCTATCGTATTTTTCTAAGTCAAAACGTTTTCATCTTAAATAATTCAAACTGACTGAAGATGTTACAAAATCATACGTTTACGAAATAAATGCAAACAAATTGCAAAGGTCCGATTCACAATCTGTTATCTCATCTATTCGTATGTGTCAACAATTTGTCTCATGTAAAGAGTAAACATGGGGCGAATCTGTCACCGCAATGTTTTTTGACCTTATTAACAAAGGTATAAAGCTTTTTTGTAACATAAATAGAACAAATTAGTTGAAAATGAGGAAGAAATTTGTTTTAAAGAAGACACATGTTTTAACTTCATTTTCCTTTCGTAGCTACACAGAGATCTTAAAAGAGTGTAACAGTAAAGCAACGAAATAAATAATATGAAGTAAATAATGCTGCAAGTAGACACAAAAATTGCTCGTATTTTTTAATTATACAATGACTATAAGGTGCAAAAGAATGTATTTATTTTTTGTAAGGTCGCTCATGAATTGTAATAACTTTTTGATTTCTGTGTTGTTAGACTCTAAAAAACATCCACTCATTTCAAATTTTTTATTTCATTCCCATTACTTTGGAATCCTTTAACAGTTACAAACACACAAATACTTTACTTACTTCTTTCGAGTGTACTTTGACATAAATCAACTGCAAAAATGATGATAATAAGATCAATGATAATTTCATTCTTTGATTGACTTTATTCGAAGAAACGTTTCTTGTTCTTCCTATTTTCTTGCCTAAAAGTGTTGATCTTGCTTAGTACATGAAGTATCGGTATGTTCCTTGATACTCTTGCTCATTTTAACCCATGTGAGTACAGTGGGCTCACAAAGTGCGGATATAATCAATTAGCTTCAACGGAAATGAAAATAAATACAAAGGTAAAAAGGATTTTACAATTTGTTATCTCCTTAAATTAGGCTGTGTAATTCGTAAAATAGTTTAACTATGAATAGTGAACAATATGCAAAAATGTCAAATCTTTAATCGCAATGTCGTTTTAATATTTTTGAAGAGTGATTAAAACACCAATTATATCAAAAACTGAAGAATGAGGAAGAAATTTGTTTAAAACAGAACAGATGTTTTCACTTAGTTGCTGCACGCTAGAGATCTTAAAAAAACATTACATTAAAGTAAAACATGTGAACGTTATTCAAGAAAATAGGACAAATCTCATATTGTGAATATGTCATTGCCTGAAAAATATAAACATTTCCTTCTACTTGTCTAATTTTTAATCATTGCACTCAAAGGCTAATTATACATTAAAACTTACCTTATTTGCGTGTGCTTTGATATAAATCAACAGAAAAAATTATGGGATGAAGATGAATGGCAAATTCATATTTGATAAACTTTTCCTTTTCTTACTCTTCCCTTGTCTGAAAAGATGTTGATCTTTCTTGATTTTCAGAGGATGTGGATTTCTTTGATACACTTGCTCATTTTTACATTAGCACTTGCAGTGGGCTTAGATAACAAAAATACAAAAACGTGAAGAGGAAATTTGCTTTCAAGCATAGTAACAAGTTTCATACACGTGATATTTTATAACACAATTATTATTCTTTATGTTGAGTAATATATAATGCTGCAATCAATGTTCGTAGAAATAATCAGCTCATATTACGAAAGGCTGAACATGCGACAAAAAACGCGTATTTATTAGGCTAAACTTTGCAGAAATGAGAAAGCGTTTACAGAACGTAATGTGGCCACTGCACATTACAAATACCAAGAATGGAGTTACTTTCCATTAGGAAATATGTGACTCTAGAGTGGATGTGACGCAAAGATGCTTCATCATTTGCACAGTGGAAACTCTTGACTTTAAAAAATTGAAAAAGCTCGCTCTTAGGATACAACAGAAATTACTCGACTAATCGATTTATCTACCCATGTTTCAAAGAAAAATGTACCTTTTAACAACTGCTGTATATTGATACTGAGTTATATAATATAGGTGATATTAATATACTTAGTTTGTTAAAATAATGTCGAAATAACTCAAAATTGTTTCTTATTTGGTATTAACTTTAAGGCTGAAAGCACTTTTCTCAATAGAACATATTTTGGAATACAAAGGACAACAAAAACACTTACACTAAACATATTGTAAATATTTATGTAAATTTATGTTCATTTCGGAAACCGTCGTCGGAAATTTCTCTCACCTTAAATTTCTTGTTTGTGTTCAAAAAAAAAATGTACGTGGTTCTTTGGCAGTAGTTATAAGAATATGTATTGCTAGCCATGTTAATAACGGTATCTTAATCGTTATCAGATTCATATCATTCGTTTAAATAACTGTATATGCTGGAAACTAAATTTTATTTATTGCACCTGTAGTCTTTTAATTGAAGTGATATATATTCAAATAATTAAATGAAGACATACATTATACATTCATATATTCAAATACTTGTACCATAACCAATGAAAATAGATAATAGGAAATCTAAAGTATTAGTGCTATTTGCAGTTTAATCCATTCAGCGAATATAAATGTTCCCTTTTGGATTATAAACACCTTTCTTTTGATTCTTTTGATCTTTGCCACATGGATCGTGTGTTGGCCACCATCCAGGATTAGTGCTGCCTTCAAATAAATAATAAAAACTATTGGCTCTTATGCCGGGTCCAACAGAATACCATCGGATGGAAGAAGGACTTTTATTTTTACAAGCTTGAGCGACATTCTTGATATTTTGACATGATATATCTCCATCTTTTTTTGTTACCAAACTTCCAGTTTTGGTTGACAAACAATCCAATCATTAATATTTGACGTCACCATAAACTCGTTTCCAATTTCCCTCCAAAGATTCCAATCTACAGCTCCATTTAACGATTCATTTAATGGCGGAGTCGTTGATACTGCAACCGTAGCACCACTTGCCGGCCAGTTAGGTCGAGGCGTTACGGCATTCCGTGTTAATCCAAATCCTTGATAGTGTGTGAAAGTGTAACTATAAACTAAGGTCCAGCCTCCTCCTTGTGTCTCCATTTCGCAATATACTTTAATCGGCTGATGATCGGTGACGTTGATCCAATAGACTCTAGAGGTGGCAGATGGATATTTCGTTAAGATATCTTTGCAAGATGTTCCTAAATTGAAGAAAGAACGATGCACTGGTTATTTCATTCTGCTTTGGCAAATGCGTCGTTTATATTTTGCGTCGACATCTTTGAGATAAAAATAATTTTTTTAGTAAAATATGAATATTTACATTTTTGCATATAAACATTTAAACATATAGATGCGCGGTTACCAGCTAATTTAGAATATATGTATATGCACAGTGGAAAATCGGATGGTATGATGACTTCAGTCTTCAGATGAAGTCAAGCTATAATGCATTATGCATACGTTATCGCTTAAACGAAGCATTCGAAGGTGGCAATTCGAAATATTTTTAGTGTTGTTACTACAATGACCTTAATCCTTAAAACTGGATCGTGGGATTGTTCATGCAGGATTGTTTATAAGCTCTAAAATTTGTGGTAATAAGTTATACTTGCTTGCATTGGTAAATCCGATGTTTCTCAACAAACTTTACGACGTCCATTTTAAAGATTGTGTTAGTTTATGGGACTGGGATTGATGTTTCCGAAAACATAAGAAAGTGTTATTGTTTGAGTAAAAAAAGATTTTTGAGAACATCATTGCCAAAACAACGCTCGAGCCAAGACTTTTTGTATATTTCATGTCCTCATTTTTAATATATGTACCTCATATTGCTGACGTTTAATATGCGTAGTGCTTTTACAACTGAGTTTCTAACAACAATATAACACTGAGTTGTAAATTATCGTGAAATTTTTCAGCCTTATATAATACATAGTGTGCATAAACATGCATAACTTGATAAATAGCAGAATTACCATTAAAAGTAGCTAATTTTGTGAAAATACCATTTTTGGTACTATTAGAAGTTTTCACACAACCATGAGAAGTTTTTAGATGACCACTATTAGTTTTCTTTTGACCAGTTGTGCGCCAATATCCTCTGTCACAGAATCGAAGGGCAACTTTGTACGTCCCATACTGACTTGTTTGGCATGTTTCATAGATATCATCATTTGCTTCCTACAGAATTATTTGCAGTTTAATACAATGGCTGTATACAACTGTTAATTATATAGTCATATTGTTTAAGAAATAATTTTGCAAATCAAATTCCACATGAAGAAAAGGAAGTTAAGGGTAAAAATATGAACCATACACGTCCATATTTTCCTGCCTTTAGTCTACTCCTACACAGATTATATAGTACGACATTTCAAGTTTTCTGTATTGCTAGGTCGTCAGACTGTCAAAAAATTTTTCTTGTGACTCATTTAAACATGGCGTGGGAATCAATTGACATAGTGAAAGTTTCAATATATTCAACATGTGACAAACGCAAAAAGGGAAATAATTTTTTATTTGTGAGGAATGAGGATGCAAATTTCTGCGAGGAAACACAGGGTTTTATTTTAATTTGCGCTGCTGATGCTTTACAGACATCCAGAAAATATCATTTGACTGATTTAAGTAACAATTAACAACAGGACAATCAGACAATGTTCATGTCACTTCGAGGTAACTTAAGTCAAAAAACTTTATTTCTTGGGAGCTTTGAGCTTTGAGGTTTATATTACACACAATCAAATGAAATGTTTTTGCAATCATTAAAATTGAAGTCAAGATGACCGCCAAATTTGTGAAAAATATGATTAGCTAAAATATCTCAAAATACGCTATCATATTTTTCTAAGTCAAAACGTTTTGATCTTAAATAATTCCCACCGACGGCAGATGCTGTAAAATGAAACGTTTATGAATTAAATGCAAACAAATTGCAAAGATCTGATTCACAATCTGTTATCACATTTATTCAGACGGTTTATTTTCTGTCAACAAATTGTCTCATGTAAAGAGTAAACGTGGTGCGAATCTATCACCGTAATGTTTTTTGACCTTATTAACAAATGTATAAAGCTTTGTGTAAAATAAATAGAACAAATTAGTTGAAAATGAGGAAGAAATTTGTTTTAAGGAAAACATATGTTTTAACTTCAGTTTCCTTTCGTAGCTACAAAGATCTTAAAAGAACGTAAAATTAAAGCAATGATAATAAAACAAACTTAACAATATGAAGTAAATATTGCTGCAAGTAGACACAAAAAATTGCTCGTAGTTCTCTTTTTCGATTATACAATGAATATAAGTTGTAAAAGAATGTATTTATCTTTTTAAGGTCGTTCATGAATTGTCTGTTCAGGTGCCATGCATGATGCATGCTTGGGCTACCATGTCTCTCCAACGTTGACGGTTACGAGCACAGGCAAAGATTTCTGCAGTGTTGGCGATTCCGGTAACTTTCTTAACTCTGTCCAAATACGTTATGCGTTGACGGCCTCGTGCTCTTTTCCCTTCGATTTTTCCTTGCAGCGCAACACATTCCAGGCCTTCCTTCCGAACTACGTGGCCAAGAAAACGAAGTTGTCTCTCGATTATTACGGAGAGTAGTTCTCTCATGAATTGTAATAGTTTTTTAATTTCTGTGTTTGTTGTTAGACTTTAAAAAACATCCAGTCATTCAACTTTTTCTTTCGTTAACCGTTATACTCCTAAATACTGTTTATTGAAATTAATAAATACCTCTTGCGAGTTTGCTTTGACATAAGTCAACATCAATAATGTTGACGTTAAGATCAATGACAATTTCATTTCTTTAATTTGACTTTATGCACAAGAATGTTTCTTTTCCACGGTCTTTCTTTGTAAAAGGATGTTGATGCTCCTTAATGATACCTTGAAGGATGTGTATGTTTCTTGATGCACTTGCTCATTTTAACCCATGTGCATACAGTGGGCTCAAATAATGCGGATATGATCAATTAGCTACAACGGAAGTGAACATAAATGCAAAAAAATATTTTCATGCTTTCCAAAAGATACCAGTAGATTCATTTCATGATATGTGCTATTTTTAAAAATTGCTGATAAATAGCGGGAAAAGGTGAAAGGTCATTGGCAGATTGCTAGCATTTGTGCTTGGTGTATCAAAAATGATGAACTATTTTCAACATCACAGAAAACATTTAGGCGATGGAAGCTTGAATGTTTCGGCGCTCAAGTCAATTTAATGCTGTTTTTTGCAGGAAATGGCTATGTTTATCTTGATTTTAGGTATACTTTACAAAGAAAGGCACAGAAAAACCTGCATTATGTGTTTTTTAAGCTTCATACATTTATTCGCAAACACATTTAACGAGATAACAAACAACATTATTTTTGCTGCAGTCTAAAACGTGCAGAGAATAACAACTTAATAAAAAGTTTGTGATTTAGAAGATTTTGAAAGACTAAAAAATATCGGTTCGGCATAAAAACTTGAGTGAAGTCAGGCTCTATTGAATAATGCTAACACCATGAACCTCAAGGAAAACGTTTTTGACAAATTCTTCCGATGATTAGAACAAGAACCGAAAAGTATGAAGGAAAAGCTTGACTTGATGAAACCCATGAAACGTGAAGAGGAAAAACATGGATTTGACTTGGACAATCATCGCAAACATGAAACATATTAAAACAAACAAAGAACTCATTTCAGAAAAAGACTTCGCTCATCCTATTCGTGCATTGGAAATTTTCATAATTTATATTAAATTCAGATGTTCATCGTTCAACTCCGTTCATATATGTTCGAAAATAAGAAATGAAAACGCATTTTGAGAGTGCAGCAAGTGATATATTTTTTTAGTATTTGTACTATAGTAAAACTAAACAAAAATGTAAGCTAAAAGCGCAGGTTTCACTTTAGTAGTTCTATCGAAGATATATGTTCCCTCGCGGATTTAGAACGTTTTTCTTTTGATTGGATTGATTTTTGCCACATGGATCGTGCGTTGGCCAATCATTGATCGTGCTACCTTCAAAGTAATAATAAATATCATAAATATATTTGCTGGCTCTTAACATTGGACCATAGTATCCCCATGAGACGGTTATAGGAGCAAAGCTTTTGCAGGCAGCATTAACATTCTTGATATTTTGACATGATACAGCTCCACTTTTCTCTGTGACCAAACTTCCGGTTTTAGGCTGGCAAACGATCCAATCATTAATATTTGACGTCACCATGAACTCGTTTCCAATTTCCTTCCAAATACTCCAATCGATTGCTCCTAAAGATAATTTACTCAATGGAGGAGTCTTTGAAACTGGTACCGATGCTCTAGCTGCTGGCCAGTTAGGTCGGGGAGTAACAGCATTGCTGCTTGACTTAAAGCTTTGGTAGTTTGTAAAGGTGTAGCTATAAACTAGTGTCCAGCCTCCTCCCTGCGTCTCCATGTCGCAATACACTTCAAACGTCTGATTCGATACGTCGATCCAGTAGACTCCAGACATTGCAGATGGATATTTTGTCAAAATATCTTTGCAAGATGTTCCTGTTTTCAATGAAACAAAGGAGGAAAAATTAGTGGTTTAGAAGGTATCAATTAGGTTTTTAAACAAGCAATAGCCCCCGTGTTTTAAATCAGCATTTTTATTTGCAAAAGAATATATTTTGCTTTTGTTGATGTTTGCGTTGAAATCATATTGTTACGTTGCACAGAAGGAAAACAAAAGCCAAACACCGTCACAACCCTTATAATAGGAAGATAATAAGCTAAAAACATATATTTTAAGTGTTATTAGTGTTTTAATGTAATATCACCATGCCAAATGGCAAATGCTTTTGTATAAGTACCACTTTTGTGAATGCGAAGAGTTTTGTTTTGACCACTCAGAGTTTTCAGATGACCATGAGAAGTTTTCTGTTGACCATTATGAGTTTTCTGTTGACCAGTTGTACGCCAATATCCTCTGTCACAGAATCGAAGGGCAACTTTATACGTCCCATATTGACTTGTTTGGCATGTTTCATATATATTTGCTTCCTGCAAGATCAATGTAATGCTTTTTTATACTGGTTGCTTAGCACTTATGTCATCATAGCATACAGCTAAATTTACGTTTCATATGAAAGTGTCCGTATTTGATTGTAATTAATAAAGTTAATTTACGATAAAATGTCAACAAGTAACAAAAGCAGCCCATCTTCGTTTTACACAACAATGTATTTGTTTTTACTCTAGAAAGCAATTAATGGAATAAAAAGAGAACTATGGGGCTGTTTACATGAGCAATACGGAAAGAGCTTGCTCTCTCTGTAGGGCTGTATATTACCTTCGTTTTACATGCAAATTCAAGTCCTACGTCAAGAGCATTGCTTAAACAGCAAGTTTTAGCGTTAAAGTACAAAGCAGTTGAAAACAAACAAAAGTAGTTGTCGCGTTTTGCTTTTTTTACGCTTTCTTAGTTTCTTCTCCAGTTAATGACTTTTCTTGTCGCCATTGTTGAAAAGCGATGCATAACAGCACGCAAATGTGTTAAGTTTCCCTCCCAACAAGGAGGGCCAGCCCTGTCTTATGCGATTACATGGGAAATTTCCATCCCTATACATCGTGAGATATCGGGTAAGCAATAGTGAGATCTTGGCTGGTAGGGTTGGCCCTCCTCTCGTGTAAACGAAAACTGATTTTACATGGAATTTCAAAAGCAGACGGATCTCGGTTGGTAGGGCAAGCCCTCCTGTAGAGCTCATGTAAACAGCCAATATATAACTTCAGGTTCCTTTCCGCCACTAATGTTAATTATAAGCCTGCGTACCCAAGTAATTATTTTGTTCCTATTTAGATGTTCACAATATAATTTTAATCTGTTGTCACATTTAGGTCAAGGTCAAAGTCATTAGCTGCTACGTGTTTATGTCGAACAAGGAGCAAATTTGATGGCATATTGTCATCTGATAGCTATTTATAATAAATAATAGATTATTAAGTTCTTTAATATGTTTTTATCACTTAGCTATATCGGTTTGTCAAATTGTAAACAGCTTGCAAAAAAGTTTCCATAAGATAAATTATCAAAAGTGCTACATGAATGAATTTCAAACCTAATTACGATCAATACTATAATCCAAGCATTCTTTATATACGATAACGGTTACCAACAACAAATGTTGATGAATAGTGAGTGAAACTTACTGACTACTTTTTAGTGCATGAATATTTAAATTGGGTTTGTAAAATCCAATGAGGCGATATCTCCTTTATTAAAGCACGATATATTTATTCGTGTCTCCATGCCATAGTTGAAAAATCGCATTCCCCATAAGACGTGGTAAAATTATCATTGATTAAATCTAGCAAAAAAATGTAAACGTCAAAAGGATCTTAAATTTGTCGTGACGCTGTCTAATTTGCAGAAATCGTTTAACTGCTAGCTAATTATGAACATATGGTGAAAATCTGTCACCAAAACTTTTTAATCTGGTTATGGAGTGTTTACAACAACAAATATATTACACAATGAAGAATGGGGAAGAAATTTGTTTGAAATAAAACACATGTTTTCACTTCGTCGCTACTCGTTAGAGATCTTAAAAAAATGTAACATTAAGGTAAAACTCGTAAAGTAACAAACGAAAATATGACAATGCTCATTTTATGTATGAACCTATACCTGAAGAACATTTCATTTCCTTTTATTTTTCGTTAGAAATGAAACATAACATGAATTAAACATGACATAACATGAAATAAATTTATTTCCTCTTTTGATGGTTACTCACGTTATGAATTAATTTCTTCAATTGCCTATTCTTTTAAAAAACATCCTTTTACATTTCTACTTTTTTCTTTTATGCGCCTAAGTTTTGAAATTTTTAATCGTAGCACTCAAATGCTAATTGTATAAAATATTTACCTTATTTGCATGTGCTTTGACACAAATAGACACAAAAAATGATGGGATTAAGATCAATGCCAAATTCATCATTTGACAAAGTTTTCTTTTTCTTAATATTCCTTTGCCTGAAAAGATGTTGAACTTTCTTGATGCCCATAGGATGTGGATGCTTGTTGATATACTTGCTCATTTGCGCGTGACATTTGCGCATGCATTGGCTCAAATAACGCGGATACGATCAATTACAACGGAAGTGAACAAAAACACTCAGAAGAATTTTACTTTCAAGTCATTTCCACAGTCATAACATTCTCAATTCAAAAAGCCTGCTATTGCATGAAAATGCAGTAACCCAACGTATTAACACTTGACAAACGTCCACTTTATCCACAGTTTACGTTAACATAAAGTTCAATATAAACAAATCTTGTGCACCAGCTCTCTTCTCCAGTCTCAAGTTTTATAAAATGTTAAATGCAAAGGATTTCGCAACTTAAAATACTTAAAATAGAGTTTGCATAAGATAATATAGGCCTGTTATAAACGTCGAACTTATATGCACAAACGCATTAAAGACAAGACAAAATGAGTTGAAATTCTTCATTATCTTTTGTTTTAAATGCGTTCGGTTCATGTAAATTTAGATGTTTGAACTATAGGCCTTAGTCAACAATAGCTTTCATTACTGTATTTGATGTTCAAGGTCATTGCAAGCTCGTTACGAAACTGTTTCTATCAAAATCATGAAATGGTGTATCTTTTTCCATCAATCTCTCACACTTTTGTTCACAACGTTTCTATACACAAAGTAAAAGTATGTATTTAAAATAAAGAAGATAGAATTTAGCTCCGTCATTTAGTTCATCTCCTGTACGTAGTATGCCGTAATCAAAGGGAAATGACATGTGATCATTGATATGTAAATACTACTAGATAACGCATCGTAAAAGTAGCCCCTGATAAATGTTGAAGCCGGAAGTCAGTGCGTTTTTGCGGTGGTGGCTATTACTGAAGTACCCACTTGGCTAGTATAAATAGTACTTATATATGATAGAGATAAGTTATATTTCAAAGTTCTGCTAAAAGTCCTAAAGTATTGAGAGGTAAATTAAAAAATGGATTGTTCAAAGAATTGCCTTTTATACTGGGAGTCGCTTGCATGTCGAAAAACGGGAAAATAATAAAAACCGCAATGTATTTGGATCGTGACTTTGCTACCTTCGACTGAGGATCTTTCACTTGAAAATTATGTTTTGTTTGCTCTAAACATGCACAGCTTGCGGATGAATCCTCTATTGTCTATTGTCTTCGTGTAGATATAATAGAATCATCGAGACAGGATTGATATGATAGAATTCTAGTCCTGAAGAGTGTATGTCCATCGTGTATGAAATTGCTTGTTGGCGAGCTGTGAACTATTCTATATCTATTGACAAATAATATCACATTATAAGCTACTAACAACGCAGGTATGCAAAGACATTTTAGTTATGAAAACAAAACTACCAGACTGCTTTTTAAATATATTTGAATCGCTACTGTTAATGTAATCAACAAAACTCTGCATAAATTGATATCAAATCTCTACCAATGTAACCAGATTTTATTTGTAATTGGAGTTATGAACTAATTAGTCATGTTCAACTTATAGCTCTTATACATGGAAAATAAACATTGAGATATCAATTTTGTGAGTAAAGTTTTCCTAGATCTTTATTCTTGTCTGCAACATATCAGTGCTAGCTC
This sequence comes from Xenia sp. Carnegie-2017, assembly GCF_021976095.1. Taxonomy (NCBI): domain Eukaryota; kingdom Metazoa; phylum Cnidaria; class Anthozoa; order Malacalcyonacea; family Xeniidae; genus Xenia; species Xenia sp. Carnegie-2017. The sequence continues at coordinate 10,062,755 of NW_025813486.1, forward strand.
AAAACATGAATGAGAACTTATTGTAAAACTTGAATGTTTATCACATGCATGAAGGTTGTCAATAACATTTCTAAAAAGATGTTTTTGTGATAAATGTTAAAAGGAAAATTCAATGGCAATATTTAACTAAACTTGACAAAATCCAATGTCAGAAACAACTACAACTTCAAAACAGATTAAAATGGCTAATTGAATAGGAACAGGACATGAAAGTCCATCTTGCTGCAAAGTTTTCCTAGATTCAATGTGTATGATGGAATTGAGCATTGTTCAACTACTCTCAAGTTAACAGAATTCAAGGCACTATAAAACTATGGTATAAAGAAACTGGTATCTTATTTATTGCATTAAAGTAGCATGCATCTTTGCCAGAGAGTACAAGTAACCACTTCTTGTAAACTATTCCTTGATGAGGTACATCTAAAGTCTTCAAATGCAAGTACACAAGCAGTTTTAAAGAGGCAATTATATCATCAGTCATAATGAGCCAAATACATCAGACTGATAATTGTAGAAAAAAATCTTGGTTTACTAGATTCCTTATTGCTTTAAAGAAATTTAGAAACCAAGCAATATTTTCATTGAACTGGTTGGAAACCTGGATAAATCTTTAAAACACTTGCTAACTTAAAAGTTGTTCAAATATCACTTAACAACATAGCTAATCATGCACAGCAGCCTATAAACACATTCAAGAAATTACATCAAAGGAAGCAATTTCATTGCAAGGAATAATGTGTCCACTATCATCAATGTCAAATTGTTCTATGCTTTGACTATGATTCTCCATCTTCAAATTTTATAATTAAATTACAAAAACTATAAAATGTTTACTAAGATTGCCGGCAGCAGAGAATAAAGAACTTCCACAGTAAGGACTTGTTCATGGTGTCTGCAACAACTGTTTTGGGTGCAAAAAATCCTAATCATTTTTGAAAGAGCTGCACTACTTCTCCACTTTTGACGATAACATTATTGTACTTAAGATACTGTGTAATGAGCAATCTTGGTTCTTTGTAAAGAAACCACGCCACGGCATCGCTCCCCGGCAAAGAATTAGCAAACGATTATATAAAATAGTATTATTAAATAATCATAAATTCTCATCCATGAACACATCACAATCTATGACCATTGGTAAACAAAGTGCCAAACGACAGAAGTGTAGAACGTTTGGTGACATTCGTAGTCCAAATTGAACGGTATATTTAGTGTTAAATCAATGTATTCTCTTCTTTATGGATTGCTCTAGAACATTCTATCCCTGAAACATCTTTCATGCCACTCGTATGACAAAATTTACTGAAATAAATCATATTATTGTACTGAACACACTAATATGCTTATATAATATGCAGTAAAGTGGGTAATACAGTAATGGCGGCCCTTGTCTACTTACGGCTTGAGCGATCCTCATGCATGCGTTATCCAATAGTCTTTACATATCAATTCATGTGATACTTTCATTCTTAGTATTGACACTGAATCAATTTATGGCGTTGGGTCGGTATATTATTGCAAGTGTATTTTGTTCTGTGAAACTCAAATTGTCAGTTTTCTGTATAAATGCAAAAGTATACAACATTTGGAATTGTTATCTCATATTCAAAAGTTTATTTAATGTAGCTATCGGCCTTTGCTATTATTGCTGTTTATTCTGCAGTTCATTTACGTCTTGAGACAAATGCCTTGCTTGATGCACAACCATGAATGATTATTCTTTATTTGGCTTGTAACTGTATAATGTTAAAATTATGTTTAAGTTTGGAGTACGTCTTTTTGTGGAGCATTTGGAGATGATGTGCAGCTTGTAAGCATTGCTCACCTATATTCCGAAGTCAATTATAGCCTTTTGATAAGTTCCACGTTATGAATGTACAGTATGTCCCGGAAAGCAATTGGCACCACAACATAAATTACGTTGTGAAAGTTGAGATTTTAAGGATGATAGATATATCTTTATGATGAAAGCCTCCATGAAATCAAAATGTGTATTTTTACATGTGCAATCACTGAATTGTGACGAAACTATTGTGCAAATATGAAAGGCTTGATACAAAAATGATGTTTGCTTGACTATTCTTGTAGAAATCTTAGACCATTACAATCATGAAGAATTTCATGCTAAAGACTTAAAACTTCGAATATACGAGCTAGAAATTAGCTATAGAATTCAGTTCAACTCCAGTGCTTACTGACCTAACTATGGTGAGATTACATGTCATGCTCCTGATCACTGTATTGCGCTGCATCAATTTTAAAATATTGGGTCAGTATGCTTGCAGTTGTTTTGTTTTTTTTGGACCACTTATATTATTTAGCACTGAATGCCATAAATTCTATGTTTTAATCCAGCTCTATTCAAATTACATATTAACTGCTCACTCTTGTATCTATATGTTGTGTTATATACATACTACTTTAAAGCAGTTTGTGTTTACCGATTTGTAAAATTTCATGCTTTCAAAATGCACCGCCAAACGCATTATGAAAAAAAAACCGATTTGATTTCCTAAAACGTAACTCTAATGTGAACCGGGTGAACATTGTTAGCCAGGAGACTTTTGCAAACAACTTTAAGATAACGTGCTTTATACTCTAATGCTGGCAGTTGGTGTTGCCTGAATTTACTCAGTTTTACATATACAGCTCAATACTACGTATTAAAACATAGGACCTTGGTGAAGATCAGTTAGATCGTGAAAAGCACAACATCTGGCTATATCGACTCAAAAAAATGGGGATATTAATGTGGTGTAGAAATTCACCTTGAAGATCCAAAGGGCTGGCTATGTATCAATGACCGATTTGTCAAGACAGTCACAAGATATTGCTTTTTGGGATAAATCAATAAATTTGAGTGGCGGAACAAAATCAAAGACACCTACAAGCATACCAATTCAGTGACGTAGTTGATCCAACGGCAGAACTCAAAATCGCATGATGAACTCTAATCTTACTGTATTTTTCACATTTGGTAATGGAATTGAATAGAAAAATGAATAAAACGTTATTAGTATATCTTAGATTTGTATTTAGAATTTGTGAATAAAAGATATGAATAAAAGTGTGTGAGTCTTCGATGGAATACATCTATAATTCAGGATGTAAGAAAGCAATTTTAATGTGTAGTCAAGAGGTTGCAATGACCTTGAACATCAAACAAAGTGAAGACCGTTACACATGTTGTGTTTGCCATAACATGAATTCAATTTCCTGAATTATGTGCGGCAAACTTCGGCGTCTGAATCAAATTCATATCGGCAAATTTAATTTGTGGCGGCGCGTGCGGTGTGACATTGTCTGACGGAAACTGATTCATAAGGCATACTTGAAATTTGCTGCAACAATACCTGAAGTAATTGGAATAATTATAACGCTAACATTAACAATATCATGGAATACTTTTCATGGTAATCATGAGTAATGCAATCTCAGTGAATTATTTTTAACATGCAATAATACACGCCAGGAAACATCGGTAAAGCTTGTTTTGACAAGCCCAAACTCTAAGGACGTCACTGCTTTTAACGCACAGGTAATGTGGTTTTGAAGTTAACGTCAATTGATAAAGAGCTACAGCTATGTATTAAAGAGTGATTTTATATGACCCATGCTTTATAATGTACAACACATAAAACTCTCCATAATATTAAAGCGGTCTAAATAGTTTGCTGTCACTAACAAAGCGTGATTAGTCAAGAACTATCATTAAGTACAACACAGAGCACTCTATAATTTTAAGATACTCTATTTCAAAAAGCTTGTTGACACAACACAAACAATAAGCGATCATTAGTTTGGTTGTCTTCTTTCATCTTTTAACAAGGCTATACTGATCACAACCCCGGGTGGGTGAGGCTCTCTAGTCTCTACTTTTTTATGAACTAGTCACCTTTTCAAAGTTTTTGAGTGAATTGATTTGAACAAATGTTTGTAGAATTTAGGAGTGGGTTATACATTTCAGCGTGCTACACGGTTAGCATGATTATTGTACATTTATTTAATCAACGGTCGCAAGTCATATAGGTTTTTAAATATCAAATAAACTTGCAATAATAATGCTTCCCTGCTGTAAGTTGATATAAGGCATAAACGCAAAGCATAGAAACATGACATGTAATCTTCCTGCATGCAATACGTAATTCAAGGTTGAATTTGACTTTTGGCAAAATATATACCAAATCAATGCTCAAAATTGACGAAGTGCTAACCAAAGCCATCGATGCATGACATGATCACCAAATCTTCGTCACTGAGCACTGAAGATGAACTAAGTCATTAGCTTATGCTATTTTTTACATTAAAAACTAGACAGTAATTTTCAAATTTGAGTTCAATATGATTCTTGATTATGAATTATTTTAGTGATCTTGTTGGTTTGGCGACAGGACATTAAAAACAGGAAATATGAAGTGGACAACAACAACTCCTAGGCAAACAGTATTTACGCACAAAGATCTTTTTCATTTAACTTGTATTTCGTCAAATAGTTATCTGCAACGCACGCAAGGAGATGCATCTTGATTTTTACATTGAAATTTCAATTTGAAAAATTAAATCAGTACTGTTTCAGTTAGTCATGCAGTCTTACCCTTCCCTCTCATTCTCAGTTATTACCTCAAATGTCAGTTAGCAAGTCATATCCCTCATTCCCTCAGTTAATAAGTCATACCATCACTCTCAATAAGTATGTTTATCATAATTGCTCTGTGAGTTGGTATCCACCTGCTCATTCTTGTATTTATGTTGTGCTGTATGTACATATTAAAAAATTATAAAATACTTTAAAAGCAGTTCAATTGGTAAGATTTTGAACATGACCTTGAACATCAAACACAGTCAAGATCGTTCCATACCTAGTGTGATGAAATGAATTTCTGAATAATGTGCGGCAAAATTCGGCGTCTGAATCAAATTAATTCCGGAATATTCAATTAACCTCATCGTTTGACTTTGACGTCGTGTTACGGAAACTCATTCAAACGGCGTACTTGAAATGTTATGAAACATTACCTAAAGTAATCATTTGGAACTGAATTTTGTTGATAGGGTCCAATTTGTCTGAAGCTTAAGCATCAATTTTTTTAATGCTTTGTTTTAAAATATTGGTATACAAACTAGTAAACATGAAATTGGAAGAAGGTATTATTAATGACATAAGAAAAGTAAGCACTAATTCAAAATTTAGCGTTGTGCTGCCAGATATAATACGTAATCAAAACAGTTGTTTAATCATTGAAGCATGAGGGATGACTTAACTAATATCTGCCAAAGTGCACTAAAGGATAACTGAAGTATTTTATAAAGTATATTCAAAACATATCTGTAATTTTTCTGTTTGACTTCCAATATATGACTCTTTATCATAGATTCATTGCAATAAAGTAAATGGTTTGAACCCAGGCGTATCGTTACATGTTTGTAACGATATTTCACCAATTCCTGTACACACAATACAATGACTTAAGAAACAGATAACAAATACGGCTAACCTGACGTTTACTCCTAATTTGACTCTGAAGATGACTACCGCTAAGGTTGTCAAAACATCAGTTAACAACAACAAAAACAGTCCTTCTCAGGACTATACCAACCTGGACGATCTACATTTACAAACATATAAATTCATTGCATGATCTATGACTAAAGCATGAATAAGTAATGGAGAACTTCAATGTAGTAACTAGAAATTTTATGAGAAAGACATCTATACAAACAATGTTCACATTCTCTTAAATTTTTGTGAGAGATTTTTTTCTTCACAAATAAGTGGTATGCGTTTGTTTAGAGATACATTTTACTCTTATAAGGAATTTGGATAGTATACGATTTCATGCATTCCAAACATCAACGTCAAATTTTTGTGAAAAGATTTCTATATAAGAATGAAGTTTCGTGGTTTTTATGATAAATTCATCACAATACTAGTATACAAGTTTAACTGTTGCAAGAATTAAGAGCTGTTTTTCAATCAGAAAACGAAGAACTTTTGTTGCATAAAAAAAAAGTAAAATATCATCTTTGGCGAGCATACAAAATTAAATATGACTTTTGGCAAGAGCAAAATCATTGTTCGAAATTGACGTAGTGCCAACCAAAATCATAAATGCATGAAGATGAACTATTGTTTGTCACTGAGCACCGAAGTTGAACTGAATCATGAGCTATTTTTAATTTTTACGTTAATAATAAATATTTTGGATACAAACAGTACTTTTTGAATTTCAGTTCAATATGATTCTTCATCTCTGATTATTTTAGTGATCTTATGAGTTGGGATAGGGACATTGAAAACAGAAAATATGAAAGAGGTAATAAGAATAGCTATATGCATATGTTTACACACAAAGATTGTTTGGTTTAACTTAATCAACAGTGCGTGCATGCTTAATTATTTTACTTGGGCTACGACTCAAAAAACGCTCTTTTAAGACATTCATCAAAAATATTTTCTGAAAGACCATTTTTCCTCATATAGCTCTAAAGAAATTTAACACATTCTATCCCTTTGTGTTATGTACGTTGAAAGTATCAGATGGAAAGTGTACGTTTTTGATAAGGCTTTTGTAGTTGATTAACATGAAGAAGCAGTGTGAAAGCCATATCCGACTTATTTCAACAAAAGTATGCAGCTTTTATTCAAAAAATCAACACACCGTACAACCTAGCTTTGACTTTGCATTTTGAAGGTGTTTGACAGTTGTAAAGTCAATATCAAGAGAAAGTTCTCCACTTTGTGGTACTTGATGTAATAGAAAGCTTTAATTAGTGAGTCTTTTCTTCTCAACGGAAATACTTGTCTTAGTTTGGAACAATGTAAAAAGACTGCTTATAATTTTCAATACTACAAATAGCACCAACTGAACGAAATTTTAGTCAGCTTAAGGGAGTCGAAGCAGTAAGACGAATCTCTTAAAAATTTCTTGAATAAATATTCACAATACAAACGTTAAAAAGTAACGTCAATAATTCTTTTCGGGTTAAACAAATAAGTATAATAAGTTAACTGTTGAAACTTGTTCTTTTAAACAGCGTTACCATGCATTTCAAAATCTTTTTCATCACTTTGGCCTGCACGATATCTTTGGCTTCAGCAGGTACGTTATAATGAATCATATTCGACTTATCTTTTTGTTTACAGGTTTTGTAGAAAACAAGGTGGAAAATGAAAATATCAGATCTTAAACTGGCGGAAAGTCGACATGAATCTTACTTTATTGTTGCATACTGCTCAAATATAAATATTTTGACTAGTTTCCAAAAAAGATATAAATATGTGTTTTACCTGTATGCGCTGTTGTCTTTGAAACGGTTAAGACAGTTTCAAAACAATGAAAATTAAGTTTGGGACTTTGGAGAAGGCAGCAGCATTTTGTCAAAGAGTTGGCCGTTCAATAAAAGTCAATAAAATAATATTTATATTATAAAATTTGCGTGACAGTGCGACATATGAGCGCTTAATGGAGGATGACCGGTTAGTATGGTGCCGCTTTATTCAGTCCAGTCTATACTTATATTTTGTCTACAATTTTTTTCCAGGCTGGGAAAAATTACAGATCATATTTGCATATCTTCCAAGGATGATGGATACGGAGAAATTATGTACTGTGGTGAAACTTCATCGAAATACAAGACAATTCGATTGGAACATACAAGCGGGAAAATTGGATGCCGTGCCAACTCGCAATCAAACTGGGGCTGCTCACATGGGGGACAAATAAATATGATTATTACAGGTGAGAATAAGAAACTTTGTTGAAATTTGGGAAAAACTAGTCTCTCGTCTAAATACAAAAGCCGACTTGATTGTTCGGTTTGTTATTGTTTATAATACAAACGTCGTCTCATCGTTTTAGATTGGAATCTCCTCGTTAAAATAACGTTGAAAGCCTTTAAAAAAATCAAAATGAAAGAAACTGCTTTAAAAGCGCTCATTAATTTCGCATTGACGGATAACTTTTGTCTTTCATGTTCGAGTTGCATTATTTTAGCATATTTCATCAGAAGTCCTTGCGGTGTAAACACATTTTAATTCGATTGCCCTATTGTTTGAATATAGCTGCGTTTGCACAACAGACTTATACATGACCTAGAACCGACCATGCAACTAGAGTAAACGGATTAAGACTGAGCTAGGACTGACCTTGTAGGCCATTTCAGGACCAGCATTGCATTCGTAGTCCTAGTAATACTGTCCAAGATCAGTATGTGGAATAGGTTTTCAAGTGTAAACGTATTTTCTCTCTTAGGGGCTGCTCACATGAGCCAAGTAGCCGGGATTCAGCGAGGCGTTTAATCATTTTGGCAAATGGAAAAGATTGAATACTTCACATCAAAAAACTTACCGAGCAATTTCTAAATGCTCTGACTTTGCAAATTCACAAAACCTTTAATATGAAAACAAATAATTTAGCTTGATTTGAACATTACGACTAAAATGACTTATGACGCTTAAGAAATGATGTAAGTTTTGCGTTTACAGTTTTTACTCCTTTAAACCTCATCTTTCAATGACTCAAAATCATTTCACACCTCGCTGAATCCCGGTTACCGGGCTCATGTAAACAGCTCCCAGGCGAACCAAGTTATCTCGCCAAATGCTTATAATGGATCCTATACAAGAGCATTGAATATTTACCCGGCAAAAACTATGTAGGCATACTTTTTTTCAGGGAAATGTAAATAATTGACTCGATATGTTTCACAGCCTGTGGCTATTTATTCGCTAGGCATATAAATATGTTTTCCTTTTTCTTTGCAATTTGATTTTTATGTGAGTTTAAATAGCTAGATTTCTTGTGCGTCATACCGTTATTCAATGACCCAAACAACATAAAAGTTGAAGAGAGCGACTCTCGGAAGTGCTCTCGAATTTCTTCTGCTACTAAAAATGTTATTTTTCAAATTATAAGTTGTTCCTATTCGGAGGTTTTCGAACGTACGTTACTTTAACCTTTGCGACTCAAAATTTAATGAACATCCGCAACAATAAAAAACGTATCCTAAATGTTTGAACCATTTTCATTTATTTCAGACGTACACAATAATCGAATCTTTCCCCCGTCGAGTGTCTCAGTTGACTCCTATTTGTATTATGATTTGCCTGGATTCAACGCGGGTTCCTCGTACATCGATTTTACCTCACCATCTACTCAGACCTTTTATCGGTGTTCGAAACTCAGGATCTGGTACGGAGAAGATCTGATCAATAATGGCGAAGGCGACAATCATGGACACACTTGTATGCGAGTTTATATCCAAAAAACTAATTAATATTTTAAGTCAATGTAGTTTCTATTCATGGCAAAATATTAATAACTTTTTTGTTTTCTATGTTAATTTTTGCGAGTTCTTCAATAAAAGCAGTTTGTTCTTATATTGACTATGGGAAATAGTTTCCTTAATTCTTAGTAGTATTGAGTGATAATGCCAAACTTCAAACATCATTTTACAATATGTGTAAACCATTTGCTCCTTTTAACAGAAACATATCATTTCTGCAAACCAAAGTTGATGAATTGTCCACTTATTCTTTTTAAGTGGTAAATAAAGCAAATTTATGAAACATGGCTAGTCGCGCGCACTACCATCTTAAAGTTTACAAAAATAACAACACTCGCTCAACACTTTTGGCGTGAGTTTGCTATTAGTTTAAGGTAAGAGGCAGAACAAAATTTTGACAAATTGACGAGAAAAAAATGAAAAAATATCCGAATGCTGGCCAAAACCTGATCTGTGCATTCACAAATAATGTCTTCTGAGTACTATTCCCTCTTACGATTTAGGAATTTCTCAATTTATTGACAGTTGTGAGCTGTGCCGGAAGGACCACATGGCACATGCAGCATATGCCGCTGTCTCAAGCTTATGGAGAACTCGCGCTTTACTGCAGACTGTACCACACTCATTTTTACAAAAGCATGCCCATATTCGGCTGGGACACGTCTATTTTAGGCAGTTTCGCGTTTTCAGACTCATCTCACACATAGGGGCCTTACAAATATGGACTCCTAACCCATTAAGGACGCTAGGCTTGGCAGTTGACGCAGGAAAATATGCATAATCTCGTGCTTGTAGTATGATATCCTGAGCTGTTGCGCTGAGCAGTTATTTAATGCTGTTCAAAGTAATTTTTGCGGGTAGCCAAAAGCACATCCGACCGATTTCCACATCTTTGACCTCTATGTCCGAACTGGATGTACCATAAACAACGTAATTTTCAAAAATTGTTTCGCTTCCTCGTATAATTGTTTAAGCCCGACCTTTTGATAGCCATCACAAACATGAAGGATATTTTTCTTGGTCGAATAGTTCGTTAAACTTGAAGCAACACAATTGTATTTTGGCTATCTATAATCTATGCACAAACTGGTCACTGTTTTTTGATGATTAAAACATAAAGGATAAAGCGAATAAATATATTTTTATACGAGTTTTAAATGCAGTCTTAAATGTAGTCTCTTTGATGTAGATTAACTTGAAATCATAACAATAATAATCAACACTCATAATGCATGTGAAACAGAGGGCGACGCATTGTTTATCTAATTCTCTGCTCAATCTGCTCACAGTTCTCCGTGTCGCTGTATTAATTAAATTCATAAAGCAATTAAATCTGTTTTCCTTTCGAAACTTACATAAATGACGAAATTATTGATAAAATTTATGCATGGGTCATCAAAAGAACTTTCAAATAGGAATCAGGCAATTAATGTTTACATTTTAAGAATTTCCATTCCCAGATTATGCTCACAACTAATTAGTGATCTGTACACCCAAGTAGAGGGGGTAATCGTTGAGCATGAGCATTCATTTCGTTGCATGTTTTGGAGTATGTACAGCTTTATTGGCGTGCTGAGATTACCAAGGAACCGATACTAAACATGAGCACTTAGCAATATTTTCTAAGGAGAGATGCATATCTAATCTATACTATGGAATGAGCATTAACTGACGTTTTTGTCTTTATGAAGGACACATAAGCTTAAAAAATTTCACCAATAAGAGTCCATAAAGATTTACTGGAGAATCAGTCGCCATGTTTCGTTTTGTTGTCAGTCAGTTACATCAATTACAACCTAATTTATCGATTTAACTCTGTTAAATTGAACTCAAACTTAAAGAAATCGTTATGAAGCGTAAAAATATAATCATGAGAAAAGTTCTGTAATTCCATCCTTAAGAATTTTAGGTCGAGAGGAAACTTCAGTGACATGTGCCCTTGCAAAGATATATGTCATATTTTTGTGACTAGTTATGCAACTCAATGCTTTGTCGACGTAATTTAAGTTGGAGTTTTGCATTAAACATAAACGATTTGCAACTGTTTTCTTCATTACAAAAAAATATATTATTTAAAAAAGAAACTTCTCAACAGTCAAAATGTATCAATATTATCAATCAACTCTAAAGTCAAAATATCTTAGACTTGCTGCCTGACCTAAAATGCCTATTCCAGCAAAAAAGAATTTATTTGAAACTTTGAATTTAGGTGTGATTTCTATCGTATCGATAAAAGTTTTCAAATTGTCAAATGTTCCATTTTATGGCTGTTTAAACCTGGCAATAGTGCTCCTTTTAATTGACCTTGCTGTCCTCCCATAAGTCTGGAACGACAGAATTCGGCTAGACTTTATGCTTCCATGCGCGGGCAATATCTGTTGAAAGGAGCTGCCTTAAACCACTCGTGGCACTTTAAGCTTTCTGCATATAAAATTATTACTTTTTGCTAATGAGAACTTTCTATAAATGGAGGTTTTTTTAGTTTCTACAGGCTTCTCGTGATTTTCGTGAAATTTTTCCAAACTCTTACTAGTTTTAAATCCTTAAGACGTTCTCCAAACTGACAAACGCTATTCAATTTATACCAATAGATACACATAAAATGTGGATGAAAGTATTGCCTTCACTAACTTAGTCTTCTAATCTCTTCTTATCAAATTTAACATGAAAACATGTGAGCTATCTTGTTCCGGTCTGCTGACGCGTCAAAACAATAGTTTTGATAAATTGTCAAAACAATAAGCTTGTGTCTCATGGTTTGAAAAAACTTCACGGGCACCATGAATCGCCAAAGGACAAGCACAAGCTTGAATGACCTTTGCTAAGTTAGTGCATTACTGAAATATTCGTTGAATAAGTTTGTCAAGTTTATTTATATCATTAAGATAAATCGTGTCAGATATAATGCAAACGTATAAGTATTACTACAAGTATTACTCAAAAGTGCCATCCTTCTCTGTGCAACTTGTAATCATCAACTTCCTTATTGTCACATAAAAGCACTTTCTTTTGTCATGAGAGTTACATATGCTTACCTTTTTTTCTGTAGCTTGTAAACTTCAACTTCCTTTATGTCATGCATGACTATAAGGACTTCCTCTTGGTCATAAGATTTACAAATGCTCTGATTTTCCATGTAGTTTGTGAATTTGAACTTCCTCGATGTCATGCATATAGCTTATAGCTATATCCTCTTTCAATAGTGTTGATAAATTGTCAAAACAATAAGCTTGTGTCTCATGGTTTGAAAAAAATTCACGGGCACCATGAATCGCCAAAGGACAAGCACAAGCTTGAATGACCTTTGCTAAGTTAATGCATTACTGAAATATTCGTTGAATAAGTTTATCAAGTTTATTTATATCATTAAGATAAATCGTGTCAGATATAATGCAAACGTATAAGTATTACTACAAGTATTACTCAAAAGTGCCATCCTTCTCTGTGCAACTTGTAATCATCAACTTCCTTATTGTCACATAAAAGCACTTTCTTTTGTCATGAGAGCTACATATGCTCAGCTTTTTTCTGTAGTTTGTAAACTTGAACTTCCTTTATGTCATGCATGACTATAAGGATTTCTTATTGGTCATAAGATTTACAAATGCTCTGATTTTTCATGTAGTTTGTGAATTTGAACTTCCTCGATGTCAAGCATATAGCTTATAACTATATCCTCTTTCTCATGCGCATGACACAACATTTGCAATTTTTCTGACTATAAATAAGAGCAATTAAAGAACATTTTCAATCAAACGGATTCAAAGCAGGAAAAAGTATCTTTGAAAAATCTTAAGAAAAACAGTTACAAAACTGACATTGAAAGGTAAAATTTTAATCGAAATTTTTGAATTAAAACTAACGAATGAAGCTTTTAAATTGAATTGTGCTTAAAGATATCTTTGTGGAACAATGCAGAAGCATTTATGCAGAATGTATTTTAATGCATCTTCAAACGAAGTTTGGAGAATCCTAAATATTTTAATTTTAATTTAGTACTGAATGATTATGTGTTGAATTAACAATAGTAATTTGTAATTTGTTTCAGCGACATCATGATGCTCAAAATTATTTTCTTCACTTTGGCAATTACAACATCCTTAGCATCTGCAGGTACGTCAAAATCAATAGTAAAATTTTTCTTTCGTTTTACTGTAAACACACTTTTTCGAGAATAATCTCACGATGTAATTTATAGATGGTAGTAAGTTATTATTATCCATATGAAAATAAAATTTAGGCACTCATATTTCTCTAAGATTTATGCTGGTGTTATTCTTTAATCTCAGGTTTTATGTTTGTTTTGGGCATCAGCGTGCAGAAATATATAAAACTCACATGAAGCTATATGGTCCAATCTATAAAACCACGTGAAAACGCTCTCAATGCTGACTGAGCATTCAGTCAACATGCATGGTAGTCTCATCCCCTTGAAGGGTGTTAAGTGCTATTGAGCGTTTTGAGAGCTTTCTTCGAACAGCTCTCAACATTTTCTTTTGCACTCAAGAATGTTGAGCTAAAGCATACGCACAGAGCGATAAAATAGCTTCGGAAGATATAGAACTTGAATTTTCACTTGTCACTTAACCGAATATGCAGCTGTCGATACGCGTTTGAAATGCGTCGTGAAATATTTTATACCATGATCATATGCATTATCATTTTAAGGCTCGACGTGTTAAGCGCGTTTGCACCAGTTTGCACACATCGCTCAACATCATTTAACAAATGCCTGACAATACTGAGCGCATGATTTTATAACTGTCAAACCATCCTTTATAAACTTTGACTTGTTCTTAATACAATAAAGATTTAAACTGTTGATGATTATTTATGGAGGTATTCGACAGAGAATGGTTTTATTTATGTCAACCACTTTTTACATTCAGGCTGGAACACAATCGCGTCCAATTTGTGTGTAAAACCCAGCAATGATCAGTACAAAGAATTTACATTCTCGGGGTCATCAACCTTCATAATTGCAGTGAGATTGAAATATGTCAGCGGGAAAATTGGTTGCCATTATACGACAAACACGAATTGGGGTTGTCATGGGTCGGGCAAAACAATCAACATGATAATCACAGGTAAAAAGATGAAACTTTTCTAATATTATATTACGTTCGTTGCTTTTAATTAAAAGATATTTTCTACAATTTATGTTATTTACTTAGTATTTCAAGATTTTCTTAAGCATGCGTGCGTTGGAAAATTTTTCTAATTTTTTACAGCATTAAGTACAGAAATTCAAAATCGATTGTTATTTGTAAAGAAACAGATCATTTGTGCCCTTTAAGGCATTAATAAGAAACGGACGTGACAAAATATCAGAGCAAGCAAACTTTGAATTATGCAACACTTTTTAATCACTGCATTTTATAGACTACACTTCGTCATAGATTCATACATGCCGTATACATCTATTGACTATCTACGAAAAGCTTGTCACGCATACGTCACAATCTTTGTCTCCGCGTAAATTCTACCGCTTTATTCAAAGTTAATTAACTAGAGAATTTCAATTTGCAGACATCTAATTAGTTATGCAGCTTTAGTATATTTTGTTATACTTTGTGCCGTAAAATTCATTTTATCAGGGATGATGAAATTTAATATTGCAGAACTGAGTTGGAAGCCGTTCTAGTGCGCTTGAATAAAACAGAATAAATTTTGCGACAGCTCAAACGGACGTGACGTATGCAGGGGCAGGATTTTCTTCAATATTGCATATAGTCCCATATCACAGACATAGGTATGGGCTTATGAAGTTGAGAGGAAACGCGCGTGACAATGGATCAGCAAAGAAAATAAAACGACTTTAATTTCTTTGTATGAGTATACGGGTTTGGACTAACTATATAGGTCCTTTATACGGAGAACTTCAACTTTACTTTTTACTTAGTTGTACCTTCTTAGCCTTGCACCTTCGAGAAATTGAAAATATCACTTGAACAAAGCAAGAAACAAACGGAATCAGCATGTTTAAAATCTTTGATTTGTTTTCAGACACGAGAAACAAACGCATTTTCCCCTCACCAACTTTTGTCACACCCGGCACTGGTAACTGGTATGAATTACCTGGATACACAGAGAACTCATCATCTCTCACATTCGATGTGCCAGGCTACAAATGGTTGTACAATGGTCAAAATTCAGAGTTTGGTACGGAGAAGATCTGGCAGGCTATACAGAAAGCGACAATCGTGGACAAACTTGTATGGATGTAGACATTTACACTTTATTTTGAGTTCTTTGTCGTGAATTTATTGGGAAAACTTAATTTAGTTTCTAGTTATGTAAACCTGGAAGGGCGTTCAAAAAATATATTCTCTTGTAATCTTATTTAATTTTGGCTAGTGTGTTTTTAAAGGAGTTTAATTTGTAGTTATTATAAGAATTCATTTTTAAGGAGACACGTGCTCCCCGAGCAATACGGTCTACAAGAGTAATCCAGACATTTTTTGAAAAACCAGTTGCAGCAATCCTAACCCTAACTTTAACCATAAATCCAACCCTTATTTTAGCCATAGCCCCAACCTTACACACTTCTGGAAGTCTGTTAATCCTTTTGCAAAATTAGCGTAAAATTGTACTGGGATGATATTAGAGACTTTAAGTTTCACTTCCGACACCGATATTAAAACCAAATGACCAGGGGCGGATCTAGGATTTTTCAAACATCAGTCATAAAACGTCGGAGGCGCTCCGCACCTGGGGGGGTCTAAGGCATTCTCCTCTGAGAAATTTTGAATTTCAAAGCCTTGAAAATGCCATTTTTAGCGTTTTAAAGCAATACAAAATGTATTTTGTGGGCATCGTTTTTGCGTATAAACAACACATTTTGCTTACCTTGTTTTCAAAAAATGAAGTGAACAATACTTGAATGTTTTGCCAAATATTTAGGCTCATTATCATGCCAAATATATGGCTCATTAGCATGTCTAGGAACGTAAAATTTATTTTACAATAATGCTATTCAAAACAGATATAGTCTTTAAAATTTCTACCAAGTTGTCAGGCATAGACCCCCTAGAGACCCCCATCAAACCTCTATGTAATGAGTTAAGTTAGAAATTTGGTACTACAAGTGACAGTTCATAGATATAGAAAAGCTCAGACTTCAAACCATGCAAGTTTATTGTAACCCTTTACCCATCTCCACATCAGTGCCAGCAAATTCACCTTATGAGAAAAAACTCAAAATTTTTTTCTGCCAAAGATTAAGCAAAAATTATTGGAGTGAAAATTTGCAGTTAAGGACAGCTTAATGCCATAAATATTTATTAGGCATTTCACTAGACTATTATCTCCTATAAGTATATGCAAGGTGTGCTATATAGCAATCACTAGTATCATTGTATTTGCAAATACAAACAGAATGTAACCAACATGTCTTTAATTATATAATTACATGAATGTTAAAATTGGTTCATGTGTCATGCTTACTGGTTATGATAAATATCTTTTCATATGATCAAAGCTCGTTTAAATGTAAATCTGAAATAATTTAGATTAGAAATTATATTGATCATCAGAAAAATTACCTAGTGATCATGAAAAATACTTTGCTGTTTTGCCAAATTTCAAGGTTTATCTGCACATACATAGAAAGACATTTTTACTTTATAGAAAATGCTTTTCATACACCAATAGCCTAGTCCTTTGGAATTTATGGCAAACAATCTGGTATGAGCCGTAGATTAACACACCTTTACATCTCTACATGAGGTGTTCAGTTAGAAAAGGGGACAATATGTGACATGGGACAACATTTCATCCATGTGAAATACTCAGGTTTAATACCATTTCAGTCAAATTGTCAAAATAAAAAGCTTCATGGATCAGAAGACTCAATATCACAGGTTATAGTAAACAGCTTCTCATGTAATCAATGTTAGTTTTCTCAAATCTTAAACAATATGTAGTATAACTGTCCAATGATTGAATGATCAATGATCATAAACTGAAAAGCCCCAAACATTTGTTTATGATAAAGTAAATAATAGTATGGCGCCTTATGGCTACAGATTTTTTGTCCATTGAAATATATTTGCAGGAATGTAGGATTTCGCTGCCATATAACGGCCACGATTTCCCAAGCACTAAAGAAATCATAGCTAAAAGTCTATCGGCAACAACAATTTTAGAACCATCAATCTGCTTACCATACGCCATATTGACATAAATCGCATCACACACTCGCATAAATTGACTTTGATATATTACATTCATGCATACACTTCACTTGTCCTTTACTTACGATTTTGGATGTAAATTTCTGCTGATAAAACTCAAAAACAATGTTGGCTTTCTTTTGAACATCAATGACTGAAATGTCGCTCGCGAGATCGTCTTTGCCAAGCATTTACAATTTATCCATAAATTTTTCACCCTCTTGAAAAAATTCCCAGTTTGGACAGCAGTATTCATGTCAATATATCAATTGGCTAGATTATAGAATACCCGTCCACTTACTACAAATCCAATTTTTAATAGATACGCGGATGCGCGGTCAGCAGTTAACGGATGCGCGGTCACAGTTAACGGATGCAGTTAACGGATGCAGATGCAGTTAACGGATGCAGTTATCCGTTTGTTATGCGGATGCAGTTAACGGATGCGCGGATGCGCGGTCAGCAGTCCATACACGGTTATGCGGTCAGTGATAATTAAATACAAGAAAATTCAACGTCACTGCGAAGTCAATTTATAGTTGATATGCGGATATGCAGTCATCAAAATCTTATATTTAATTTTAACATAGGCAGAGCCATATATACAGGCCAAGAATAGCTATTCGGGGCTTCCAATAGGCTTTACGCTTCAACACAACATCTGAATACTCATAACATATATTTTCTTTAAATTGACTTTATGTTGCTGTTTCTAATCCTTCAATTTTGTATGAAATATTTACCTTTCCTGTCCTTCAACCGTTTTCTCCATTCCTTCCACTTCCGATTGATTCCTTCCTTGTCCTTATCCAATTATCGGCAATTCTCTCACTCCTGTCTTCTACTGCCCTCTTTCTACCCCTATACCCATTGTCCTTCTACCCTATGTCCTCTATGATATTTTCGTTTCCCAAATTTGCTCTCATCAATTTGCACCCTTACACCTGGACCACCAATTTTTTCTCTGCATTCAAAATAGTTCAACTCGCAAATTTCCCTACAAAAACGTCCCAATCAACTACTGTATTTCCACTAACATCTACCTCAAATCTCATTGTTTCCTGTTTAACATTTCTACACCACCAATATGTCAACTTGAGAACTTCTTCCAACGTTAAATTACTGCCCTCAAACCAACTACCTTTCCGAATAGATAACTCAATCTTATGTCGTTTACCTCCTATTTGCTTTCTACATTCCCATTTACAACCGTCCGACCTATCATCACACTCGACCAATTTCATAACGCTATCACAACGAGGGCATAGCCGATTACTAGCGATCAACTTCCTTTCCATTAGCCAACTTATCACACAATTTCTACTGGTAAGTACGCCGTCTTTAAGCTTGTCGTATGTCCAATAAACATTTCCTTGGTTTGCTTTTCGTTGATAACTTCCTATCCATTCGCCGCATTGCGTTGCAACACTTTCGCATTGTAGCAATGATAAATCTGTTTGAATTTCTTTTGCTTTTCCTTCCTTGCCGCTACTTGAATCCCAACATTTTCTTTTCCTCAGCGCCATACATTTTGCGTATTTCATGGTATTAGTTTGCTTATTGCTGGCTATTTCCTTTGCTAGCATTTGTAGGCAACAATCATATTACAAATTATATGACGCTCCTATTACATAACTTCCTTAAATGAGTCATTATTCAACTACCTGTTAAAGTTATTCAAAGACATCGCCTCACACATTACAAAATTCCTATGATACACTAACTATCCAATGGTATCGAAAAACAACAAAATTCTTTGATAAAATTTTAAATTTGGAGAGTTTTTGAAAGCGCATTTATTATTACATTGGATATATTCTTAATTATTTTCTTTGCAAATATGTTTGTAATTGCTTTTTAGAATCAATCTTTAAAAAATATAGCTTCAACTAACTTTCTTTATATAGGTACTAGTTTTCTTATGTTATGCCTCGCTCTTTAAACTCGTCACTGCGTATCCACGTATCCGCGTATCCACTAAAAAACGTAGCTTCAACTAACTTTCTTTATATAGGTACTAGTCCTCTTATCTTATGCCTCGTTCTTTAAACTCGTCACTGCGTATCCACGTATCCGCGTATCCACTAAAAAACATAGCTTCAACTATCTTTCTTTATATAGGTAATAGTCCTCATATCTTATGCCTCGCTCTTTAAACTCGTCACTGCGTATCCACGTATCCGCGTATCCACTAAAAACGTAACTTCTTTCTTTCTATATAGGTACTAGTCCTCTTATCTTATGCCTCGTTCTTTTTAAACTCGTCACTGCGTATCCACGTATCCGCGTATCCACTAAAAAACATAGCTTCAACTATCTTTCTTTATATAGGTAATAGTCCTCTTATTTTATGCCTCGTTCTTTAAACTCGTCACTGCGTATCCACGTATCAGCGTATCCACTAAAAAACATAGCTTCAACTAACTTTCTTTATATAGGTACTAGTCCTCTTATCTTATGCCTCGTTCTTTAAACTCGTCACTGCGTATCCACGTATCCGCGTATCCACTAAAAAACATAGCTTCAACTAACTTTCTTTATATAGGTACTAGTCCTCTTATCTTATGCCTCGTTCTTTAAACTCGTCACTGCGTATCCACGTATCCACGTATCCACTAAAAAACATAGCTTCAACTATCTTTCTTTATATAGGTAATAGTCCTCATATCTTATGCCTCGTTCTTTAAACTCGTCACTGCGTATCCACGTATCCGCGTATCCACTAAAAAACATAGCTTCAACTAACTTTCTTTATATAGGTACTAGTCCTCTTATCTTATGCCTCGTTCTTTAAACTCGTCACTGCGTATCCACGTATCCGCGTATCCACTAAAAAACATAGCTTCAACTATCTTTCTTTATATAGGTAATAGTCCTCTTATTTTATGCCTCGTTCTTTAAACTCGTCACTGCGTATCCACGTATCAGCGTATCCACTAAAAAACATAGCTTCAACTAACTTTCTTTATATAGGTACTAGTCCTCTTATCTTATGCCTCGTTCTTTAAACTCGTCACTGCGTATCCACGTATCCGCGTATCTACTAAAAAACATAGCTTCAACTAACTTTCTTTATATAGGTACTAGTCCTCTTATCTTATGCCTCGTTCTTTAAACTCGTCACTGCGTATCCACGTATCCGCGTATCCACTAAATAACATAGCTTCAACTAACTTTCTTTATATAGATACTAGTCCTCATATCTTATGCCTCGTTCTTTAAACTCGTCACTGCGTATCCACGTATCCGCGTATCCACTAAAAAACATAGCCTCAACTATCTTTCTTTATATAGGTAATAGTCCTCTTATCTTATGCCTCGTTCTTTAAACTCGTCACTGCGTATCCACGTATCCGCGTATCCACTAAAAAACATAGCTTCAACTATCTTTCTTTATATAGGTAATAGTCCTCTTATCTTATGCCTCGTTCTTTAAACTCGTCACTGCGTATCCACGTATCCGCGTATCCACTAGCTTCAACTAACTTTCTTTATATAGGTAATGGTCCTTTTATCTTATGCCTCGTTCTTTAAACTCGTCACTGCGTATCCACGTATCCGCGTATCCACTAAAAAACATAGCTTCAACTAACTTTCTTTATATAGGTAATGGTCCTCTTATCTTATGCCTCGTTCTTTAAACTCGTCACTGCGTATCCACGTATCCGCGTATCCACTAAAAAACATAGCTTCAACTATCTTTCTTTATATAGGTAATAGTCCTCTTATCTTATGCCTCGTTCTTTAAACTCGTCACTGCGTATCCACGTATCAGCGTATCCACTAAAAAACATAGCTTCAACTAACTTTCTTTATATAGGTACTAGTCCTCTTATCTTATGCCTCGTTCTTTAAACTCGTCACTGCGTATCCACGTATCCGCGTATCTACTAAAAAACATAGCTTCAACTAACTTTCTTTATATAGGTACTAGTCCTCTTATCTTATGCCTCGTTCTTTAAACTCGTCACTGCGTATCCACGTATCCGCGTATCCACTAAAAACATAGCTTCAACTAACTTTCTTTATATAGGTACTAGTCCTCTTATCTTATGCCTCGTTCTTTAAACTCGTCACTGCGTATCCACGTATCCGCGTATCCACTAAAAACATAGCTTCAACTATCTTTCTTTATATAGGTAATAGTCCTCTTATCTTATGCCTCGTTCTTTAAACTCGTCACTGCGTATCCACGTATCCGCGTATCCACTAAAAACATAGCTTCAACTAACTTTCTTTATATAGGTAATAGTCCTCTTATCTTATGCCTCGTTCTTTAAACTCGTCACTGCGTATCCACGTATCCGCGTATCCACTAAAAACATAGCTTCAACTATCTTTCTTTATAGGTAATAGTCCTCTTATCTTATGCCTCGTTCTTTAAACTCGTCACTGCGTATCCACGTATCCGCGTATCCACTAAAAAACATAGCTTCAACTATCTTTCTTTATATAGGTAATAGTCCTCTTATTTTATGCCTCGTTCTTTAAACTCGTCACTGCGTATCCACGTATCCGCGTATCCACTAAAAAACATAGCTTCAACTAACTTTCTTTATATAGGTACTAGACCTCTTATCTTATGCCTCGTTCTTTAAACTCGTCACTGCATATCCACGTATCCGCGTATCCACTAAAAACATAGCTTCAACTAACTTTCTTTATATAGGTACTAGTCCTCTTATCTTATGCCTCGTTCTTTAAACTCGTCACTGCGTATCCACGTATCCGCGTATCCACTAAAAACATAGCTTCAACTAACTTTCTTTATATAGGTACTAGTCCTCTTATCTTATGCCTCGTTCTTTAAACTCGTCACTGCATATCCACGTATCCGCGTATCCACTAAAAACATAGCTTCAACTAACTTTCTTTATATAGGTACTAGTCCTCTTATCTTATGCCTCGTTCTTTAAACTCGTCACTGCGTATCCACGTATCCGCGTATCCACTAAAAAACATAGCTTCAACTAACTTTCTTTATATAGGTACTAGTCCTCTTATTTTATGCCTCGTTCTTTAAACTAGTCACTGCGTATCCACGTATCCGCGTATCCACTAAACAACATAGCTTCAACTAACTTTCTTTATATAGGTACTACTCCTCTTATCTTATGCCTCGCTCTTTAAACTCGTCACTGCGTATCCACGTATCCGCGTATCCACTAAAAAACGTAGCTTCAACTAACTTTCTTTATATAGGTAATAGTCCTCTTATCTTATGCCTCGTTCTTTAAACTCGTCACTGCGTATCCACGTATCCGCAGAATTAAAAGGGCGCCTTTAGAAATTGGACGGGTATTCTATAATTGCTCCTATCAATTTGTAAAAGATTTCCATAAATTCCATCTGATTGTAGTTTAGTTTCTATCATGCTTATAAAAATTACTATGAAACGATCAAACATTCAATTCAGACAGTGAGCTTGACTATGTTAGTTCAGTTGGCTATCAGTCGAAATCCGTCAATCCAATCACAATAAAACAAAAATTCAAATGAACCAATTGTAAGATAGCAATTGGACTCCCTTATACGTCCGGCCACCCCTATTATCAGTCAACACCATTCCCAATGAACTCTTCAACAACTGGAAGGCTAACCATTGAGTTCTATAATAACTGGAGGAAACGTCAACAAAATTAGTATAAATTATTAGCGCGCGGCCGCGTGGTCAAAAGGCGGATTTTGGTGGTCAAAGTCAGCGGAGAGACGCGGGCTCATGAAATAAAATTTTTGTCGCCCACCCTGATTCGACCACCACGATTGCGAGTATAGAAAGTATCAAAACTATTTATTTTCCTAACATAAACACTTTTAAAACTTTATTTATTAAACTGCCAACTTTTGTGGTTTGCGGATGCTGAAATAGCGACAGAAAAGGGAACATTTCTTGACTCCGGTAAGTAGCACAGTATTAGTTTTACTATTTTGTTTTTAACACGATACTTGAAGAGTGTTTTTACTACTAAGTTTTAATTTAAAGTTATTTTGGTCCAGTCTTGTTTGTTCTTCACTTAATCGCTCGCCAGACGTGGCGAAGCTGTCAATTTTTATCGAGTTTTGCATCCATCTTGTATCATGATCAAGGCATCAAGCTAAACTCTCCTGATTTGAATTGAGTTTACCTCCCAAAAATGGGGCATAATTTGTTCATGTTTTTTTTTGAAAAGATGAAGGGAAGGTTGTGTTGAAATTGAATGCAGTGCCATGCAAAATTAATGAGAACTATGGTATATGTTGTATAATAAAAATAACTATTAAACTGTTTGCCTGCTCAATTTGACTGACTGTATAGTGTAGACAATTATAATGGGATTGGTAAGTTGGATTTATGCAAACAGTATTAAAGTACTACTTAGCGTTTCTGTAAATGAAGTATTTATTGTTATAGTAAACAGGTTACTACTTCAAAACCAAGATAAAAGTAGTGTGTTGAATAATGTGCTAAGATTTGTTTCTACCTTGAAATTTTTGTTCAACAGTAGCTTATGATTATATCATTAATATGCATGAAAAATTAAACATATTATTGTCTCATCTCATCAAATCCATACTTGGTATGATTCCAGGTGATCCACAAATTCACATCGGATGCATTGGTTACAATGAAGTTGAATGTAGAAGAAGCAAAAATAGATGGCAAAGAAATTCTTTGTGTCTTATGAAGAATTAGTAGAAATCAATAAAAAGAATTCTCTAAACAAATTGTAAACAAATTTAAATTTGCTCATGGTCAAGCAACCTAGTCAAAGAAGCAAAGTCTGTCTTCAACATGTGACCTTTCCAATTATTTAGTTTCTTTGTACAAAATACTATTTTCGAGAAACTTGATTTGTAAGTCCTTCATTAATATTTTTTTACCAAGAGATAAAAGGAACTAATTCAAAGGCTTGATGTAAAATACAAAGATTTACCAAGTTGTTTATCATTTAATTCCCAAATGTTAGTTTGTACATATAAATAATTAGTATTGGTAGCTGTAAGTTGTTTAAGCAAAATAGAAGAGTAGTAGTGCTCGAAGGGGTTAGCATTTTTGAAAAATTATGTCTTGTTCATGACATATATTACAATTTCAAAAAACTGTAAGTAATGCACAATAATATCTATAGAACTTGATAAATTTCTTCACCTACACTGTCAAATAACTATTTTGCCTTCATGCAGCAATAGACAGTGTTTTTGTCAGAGAAACCAATGCACTTTAGTTTCCAAGTTTGTAACTTCAATGGAAAATTAATGTATTCTGTTCAGTAATAGATCCAAGATTCTGCCAAGCTGTTTACAAAATACAAATTACCAAGCAACAGTGTCATGGTGTTTTGAATTTTTTTCTTTTTTGTAGCTCTTCTAGTTCAACATACTTTCTTTATGAGTTTTCAGTAGATTTATCAGGTAATGACAATACACTTATGATACTTATCCATGGTAAACTTTCAGTTGACTTATGTCGTAGGACTGAAGCAAACATTTTCTCGCTTCCTTAGGAGCATTTTTACACAGATTTATCCATTTGAAGCAAGAAAAATAGGTGCACCAAACTGTCTACAAACAGTCAAACACACAAAAGCATGAAATAATGTATAAGTTTGACGAGATTGACAGGTCTAGTAAAGAATGCCGTTTGATTTTCACTTTTAAAAGGCTAAAATGTCATAAAATAACTTAAATGTTACATCCAAAATATGCGTTTCTCTACCGTCGATCTTCTTTATTTTGATGTGTGCCTGTACTGTGTTTTTTACGCAATGCTGAAGCATTATTTTCACATGATATGCTGTCGGTATCGTAATTATTTTTTTTTCTCACTTGTTTTCGTTCATACAAACAGTATTAGAAATCAGGAGGGAGTGAATATTGAAAAAAATTTTTAAAGTGGAAGTTTTGACCTTCAAAATCCGCCATTACCGCCATGTTTTTGACCACGGGGTCCAGGCCCCTTTGCCCCTCCAGGTTTTATAGAGCTCAATGAGGCTAACTTGGACGCCATCTTTGAAGCCTGCATGAGCACCGCCATTGAGGGTACGGAAGCGAAATACATCACTTCGAAATTGCCGGATTTTTTGCAAAAAACAGTGGTCTTCGAGCCAGCTTAATGTCTAAAAACCTTAAACAATGTTTGGACTTTAATATAAAACAAGTTTCAACGACATTTGTACATGTTTAAGCTTCTTTTTAGAAGGATGAAAAGCGAACTTTGTTTTGGCACGTGAAAACATGCCTTATAACTTGAATACAAAACTGACACCTCTCGTTTTTTTTCATTAAAAGGATGTAACACACACTTGTCTATCCTTAAAATATTGTTTGAATCTTTAAAAATGAAGCTGTCAGGGCAAAAAACGCTGTTTTTCGGTAATTTTTGTGTTTCCGAGCAAAATTAGCTCGCCCCAGTCCTTTTTGAAAGTTTAGAGCATAAACAAAAAGAAAAACACTTTGCAAAATATTTCAAAAAGTTAGCAAAAAAATATTTTGAGTTAGTTTTAAAAAAAACTGTCATGCCATATTATTGTGTTATCATTAATACAGGGTCAATACTCACTTAAAAAAAAAGACAAAAACACAATTGACACTCCATATTCATAACTTTTGAAACACTTAAGTAAAAATTGTAATACAAGTATGAAAACGATTATTAGTCTAATATTATAGAATCATATATTTTCACAAATATGACCAAACATTTTAAACACACATCCTAAAATTTAATATATTACATATACATTTATCATCATCTGTATTACAAGAAAAAACTAATTTTACAATCAATATGATATACTATAAAATTTTGATACAGGATATAGCTTTGCTTGCTTTATAATCATTTTAAAACCCTGTTTAAAACCACTGAAGATGAGGGTTGCTTTTTAGCATTTATGTAGAGCAGGTTATATTAGCAATACTTGTCATAGTGTACACTTGGCTATTTATTTATAAGCATGAAGTTGCTGATAAAATGCTCAATACACAAATATGAATGCATGTCAAATCTTCCACCAGTTCTTAAGAAGTGGGAGAAGTAAATGACAAGAACCAACAATCACCCACAGTTCAAAATTTCAAATCATCACTTTCACACATTACAAAAAGAGCATGTGAAATTCTTACAAAGCAAGTCTAACTTTGAAAGCAATAAAATTGTTATGAAACATGTTATATTAAGTGGATTGTGTGTATTTTGCACAGCATTCAAAGATACAGACTACCTGTTATCAGTTTTATCATAAATTTTTGGTCTTTCGACGACGTATGAGAAATTCATATTTCGAAGTGTGTTCTCCCTTTTATGTTTTATATAATACAGCGTTACGTATACAAAACATGTCTTGAAACGTCCACAATGCATCTTAACACAGTAATAACCAAATTTTGCTAACGATTTTGAAAAAAATAAAGCATTTAGGCTAGCATTCTATTCCCAAGTTAGCAGTTTTTGCAAAACAATCCGCCACGCAAATAAAACAGTCCACGCGAGATACACGCGAAGCGGCAAATCAGCTTCTATTTGGCATCAAACAAGTCTAGGTTTGTTTATAATGAGTTAGCCTTCCAGTTGTTGTAGAGTTCATTGACCATTCCAGACTGTCCACTGATCTGGCCATTAACCAATAAAATAAGCGTTTTTGGCGTTCATAGACTCCTTTATCCGTCGAACCAGTCAAGCCACCCCGCTTATCAGTCGGTTATTCCTGGTCAATTAAAATTCAACTGATCTGGTTACCAACGAGATATTCATTGCATTAATCATTAGTTTTCAATAATCAATAAAGCTGGATTTTTATCACGAAGTAGATGCGATAATAAAGTAAGAATAATCAATGAATTTTTAATTAATATGAATAGGTAATTTTTGAATTTCAAACAGCAGTCGCGCTACGGATTTGACATACTCTAGATCCGCCCCTGCAAATGACGTGAGGCGCATATGTATTTCTTGCGAATTTAGAGTGTTTTTGAAAGTTGATGCGAAATTTTATCATCTGCAATATGATAAAAGTAGTCATTCATGTTGCGTACTCATGTCTGTCCGTTACATAAATTACAAGCAAATTTATCGACTGAAACTTTGCTAAAATTAAAGTTAGACTCAAAAGCAATGTTTTCACGAAGCTTAATAATTATGAGAGTGTGTAATTCCAAACTAATGGTTATTGCTAGCAGGACTGCTCATTATAGCCAGACGGACTAAATTAAAGGAAATAGGAATTAAAATAAAATGGGGAAAAAACAAAAGGTAACTTGAGCTTATTTCGACAGTACAATTTCAACTACGACAATGACTAAGGACTGTTATTTTTAATGAGGAAATGCTGGGAATAAGGCAATTCAGCGATTCAGCTTGCGATAAAAATTATTTATACATACGATAACTTTGTATTTAAATTAAATAAGGGCGAAATGAATTTATAATTTTCTCACAATTATGCATGACATTGAATTATTCACTTGTGAGCGCATGTACGTCTTTTCCTATGCGAAGAATAATCTTGGTTTGCAAGTTACGTGATAGACGCCATGTTGGATGACAGTGACAAAACATATTTCTTATTTACAATGTAAATTTAACCGACATTGCATAAACTCCATTTATTTATTCCCAGGAGATAGTTTGCATACCAATAAGGGAGGCACAGTACGTAAGCATTCTTTAAATGATGTTCATTTACGCACTTTCTTCCTAAATGTCCTACCTAGCCAAGAACTTCCTCTTTGTTATGAGAGATACACATGCGCATAGTTATGCACATGACACAAAATTTGCATTTTTCCAGATTATAAAAAACAGCAATCGGAGAAAAAAACTATTATAAAGGATTCAAAGCACTAAGACGTTTCTCTAAAAAAAGTTGCCGAAAAACAGATACAAAACTGAGATTGTAAGGTAAGGTTTAAATCGAAATTTTTTATTGTTAATGAAAGTGAAGAAACGAAGCTTTTAAATTGAATTGTGCTTAGATAGAGATGCCTTTGTGCAGCGATGCAGAAGCATTTATGTATTACAACGCATCTTCGAAATGAATAAAGAGAGACCTCGTTATTTTTATGTCATTTTAGTACTCAATCGCGTTGTTTTAAATTAACAACAGCAACTTGTTTCAGCATCACTTGTTTCAAAATTTTGACTGATGCCATATGTTTTAACGAATACTCAATAATTTAAGGTTTTTTTGGCACCTTTCTCATTAATGAATTTTTCTTTTGTCCAACTTGACAGAGAGGTGAAAAAATAGCATCAATTTCGCTTTTATGACAAACAATTTGAAAAATATAGCTAAACACATCAACGTGAATGATTTGTCAAAATTTTTGATAGAAATCGCTAGTTCGAGACTTGAATTACAGGAGCGGGTCTAGCGTTTGTCAAAATAAATTATAGCTCCTAAATTTTAAATTCAAAGTACTTTCATAAAACCTCTATTGGTTTTCAATTTCTAAAGAATATAATTTCAATATATTCTTCAAGCTAACAATCTTTTAGAAAAATTAGCGAATGCTTACGAAAACCCTCAGCTTTCATATCGCGGGTAAATTTAGGTTTTTTATTGTTGTATTGGAATTTAGTTACAATCCTCATCAATTATGCATAGATGTTGGCTTAAATTCATCCAAATATGAATAATTGAGGAAGGTTATAAAATATTGCAATTAAAAGAAAAATACAATGGATGCTTATCGTTCGTACAGTCTGGCCAAATTTCGAAAAACATTGTTAGCTTGGACAGCATGTGTCATATTTTAACCCTATACGTGTTCCGATTGCTTTTCAACTTGGTAATTTTCGTGTGAAAGCTAATTGAAAAGTGCTTCTCCAGGTATCAAAATTCTCACTCAAAAATTCTCACACTGACTTAAAAAAATTTAACGTTAGATGACTCATCATGGGAAACACTTTTGTAAAAATACCATTTTTATGATAATAATCAGTTTTGTTGTAACCATGTAAAGTTTTTTGATGACCATGATGAGTTTTCAGATGACCATGACGAGTTTTCCGTTGACCATGACGAGTTTTCTCTTGACCAGTTGTGCGCCAATATCCTCCGTTGCAAAATCGAAGAGCAACCTTGTACGTTCCATCCTGATTTCTATGGCATGTTTCATAGATATCATCATTTGTTTTCTGTAAGATTTTATCACAATTTTATTTTATCACTCTCCATTAATTACACTAGCATATAATTTTAAGGTATTTATTACAATTAATACGGGTTTTTCCCCATTTCAATTCTGACCTAAACCCCAGGCTCGGCTCAAGAATTTGCCATCTGAGAAACTACGACTAATAATGTCAACCATACATGTTTACGTGTTTCTGAAATTAGTTTTCTCTATAAAGATTAACAAGTTTTATTGTTTCTTAAATCTGCCATCGAACTTAGACTTGCTCAGTCTGCAAAGTTGTTTAGCTGTAAAACTTATAATTTTTAAGCTTACAATGTTGCTCGGCTATTAGCATTTTACCTCACATAAATGGTGAACAAAATGACAAAAAGAGAATCTGCTAATACAATAATCAATACTATTTTCATTATTATAAACAAATGTACAAAACGCAATGAATTTTCAAACTGGAGAAATGAGGAAGAAAACGCATGGTTTCACTTCAGTTTGCGTGATTTTCAACTCATTGGAGATTTGAAAAAATGAAATAAAAACATGACATAATATTCATGATTATGGGGTCGCTTGAATAAAAAGAAATTGGGCAGTGTAGTATGACGAGTAAGTTTATTTGCCCAGTAATTTGACTGATTCATCTGTGTTTGTATTCATCTGAACTTGAAATTGAAGCCAAGAGCAATTCGAAACGTCTTTCTTTTAAATTGTTTTCTATTATATTATTTGAATCTACATGAATTAAAAAGTAATAAAAATGCTAACTTTCGTGGTGTATAGCTCCGATCTTTTATTACAAATAAAACTCTCTGATAACTCTCTAATAACGATCTCTGCAACATCTTTTCATTAAGAAAATTGTCAAAAATATAAAATACAGGGACTTTCTAAAAGGGAGGAACGGAATGAGGAAGAACTTTTTTGAAGGACCACACGTGGTTTCACTTTGATTTGCGTGATTTATGATAAATTACTTATGATCCTGTGGTCACTTGAATAAAAAAACACGACACGAAATTGAACTGTGTATTATGACGAGAAAACTTATTTGCCTAGCTGTTTGAATTATTTGTTTTTGTCTTTATCATAGCTTGAATCAACTTTGAAAGGTCTTTCTTTACAAATTTTTTTTGCGATTATGTTTACCTAATTTCAAATATCTATATAGAAAATTCTCCATAATGAAAAAAAACACCAATAATGAAAAATTTTTCAATGTTCATTGCATGAATTAAAATGTAAACAAAATACAAACGTCTTTCGGATATATGATCTGTTACCTACAATTAAACTTGTTTGTAATTTTAATCTGATGCTGCAATATCATTTTAAGAAAAACACAAGGTTTCACTTTTATTTGCATCTTGCATTAGTCGCATTTTGACTTTTGGTTGAATTTGCCTTAGTTTAGAAATTTTTTGTCGTCACTTCCAAAAGTTTAATCTACATATATATATAAAATACTTACCTCATTGAATTGTGCTTTTACAGAAATCAACTGAAAAAATAATGAAATTAAGATCAATGGCAGTTTCATTCTTTGACTTGTTATGAAAAGTTTTTTCTCTCCCCTTCTCTTCTCGAAAAAGATGTCGAGCTTGTTTGATGTCCAAAAGATATTGATGTTCCTTGATAGACGTCCTTCTTTCAATTAGTTTTAACCAGTGGTTTTAATGGTTTTGACCCTTGTGAGTACAGCGGGCTCAAAGCGGATGTAATCAATGACAACGGAAGTGAACAATAAATCTAAAAGGAAATTTGCTATATTAATTTTTATTATTTCAAAAAAGTCGTCGAAATCGTTCTCAAATTACGTGCAATTATACAAGTTGTATATAAAGCACACTATTTTGAAATGGCTCAATAGTTTTAATTATCTCTCAATTCTACCTAAGTAGAATTTGTTGCAGCCAAGGCAGTTATTAATACATAATATTGAAACGTGAAAGGGGTGAGGTTTTATCTTTGTTGGAGTAGAGAAAATCCATCTTTTAGTGTCAATATCTTGATGTGTGAGTTACGTCTTGGCCGCCATGTTGGATGATTTTTTCAACAAATTTATTTGCAAAAGATTTAAGGATTTACTAACAAATACAGTAATGTTAACAATGCAAATGTTGTCCAACATGCCAAAAATTCCATTGACCACTGCATGTTCCTTCACTCCCAGAGTAGGGGTTGCGCACCAATTATGAGAAATGTGAAGCAAGTTAAGACGAGCCTACAGTTGACGATCGTTTCTACCACAGACACAGTAGACTCAGCCAATCCGAACGTTGAAACCATTGAGTTCTATAATAACTGGAGCGGCTATCTCAAGCGCGGCCTTAGATATCTGATGTTGTAAAAAACATGGCGGATTTCGTCCGTTGCCGCTGAGATTTACCGAAATTGACCGCTTTTCCGAAAATTTCACAATTTCCCACTCCCTCCTGAAGAAAGAGTGAGGAAAATGTATGTGTGTATTTGGGATTCGGCTAGCAATTTTTTGATGAAAATCACGATAAAAACCTACAATTCGTAACAGCGAGTCAACTGTGCTTGCTTTCCAGTCATCGGCTCTTGCGAGGAAAGCTATTAACTATAAACTATGTACGAAAGAACTCTTTGAACGTTTTTAAACATCGTGTCTAATGTACATGTGCACGATGTGGACGATGTGGTCTCTTTTCAAGGTAAGGAGAAAGTCTTGAGCCATGTCCAGCCGACAATTTAAAAAAAGATGGTAAAAAACAAATTCTGAAGAAACGAGATATCTCGAGATGAAAAAAATGTGAATGAAAACAAAACGCGAAGTGAACTGTAAAATTTCGATTTATTTCAAAGTCATCCTCAGACAGAATGATAATCCAAACAATGCATACACATATATATTTACAATGCATGAATTAAGTAACGAAAGTCAAGCAATAGAAATTAAATAGTTTGATATTTACGAATGTGGAGTTGGAAGTGCTGTCATATTTTAAAAGGATGAATTGAAACAAGAGACCAGACTGGTGGAATGAGTGTATTGTAATTTAAGAGAAGAGTTGTAATTCTTTGCTAGCCTTAAGTCCCGTGTTAACAAACCATTTCTTAATATATGTGTATGCATGGTTTGGATTATCATTCTGTCTGTGGATGACTTTGAAATAAATCGAAAATTTACAGTTCACGTCTTGTTTTGATTCACATTTTTACATCTCAAGATGTCTTGTTTCTTCAGAATTTGTTCTTTACTTAACTCTTAAAGAGTACTCTATAGTCATATTTATGTCAATGTGGTAATGTATGTTAGTGCAATCAGACTAAGTTACACAACATATTTGCAATAAGAATTTTCTTTTAATGAAGTTTTGAGAAAAAAAACAATATATAATCTTTTTGTATTTCTGCTAAAGATGACTAAATGACAAAAAAAAAATATTTAAAATATATTTCCTTGTAAGGTTTATTGTACAGTTGCTGCAATTGTTCAGCACGTTTTGACTGGTAGGTTTCCTTCCCTACACTGCTTGGCAACATGGCCCAATCTTTTGCATATATAGCAACGTCGTCCTGTTAAATATTCATAAGAAAGCTGTAGTTCATAAAACTTTTTATTTGTTTGTGTCATTAGCTTAATTCTGTTAACAATAATGCATGCAACTTGAAGTTTTCAACCATCTAATCAAGCTGATGTTTTATCACTAGGTCAATCAAACTTACTTCTTCTCATACGATTAAACTCTATACAAAAAAGTATATAATTGTCAATTAAAATGGTCATGAAAGAAATGTTATTTCATTTTTGTCATTACTTTTCTTGCATTCATTCATTTTGTGGCCTTTGTGGCCACAATTATAGCATCTTCCTTCATTAAAAAACAATGGCAATTATCAGCCAGGCATCAAAGGCAATTAGTACATGTATACACTATACCACACCTTTAAATGAACTTTTTGCTTCGACATTGCTTTCTACATAAACAAATCGTTTGTTAGGTGCTGTTTGATTTGTTATGTGTATGATTAAATTTCAGGTTAAAAGACTCTTGGTGAAAAGACTCTTGGTGAAAAGGCTCAGGTGAAAAGACAAAAGTATCATGTGAGAGCTGATGGGCATATATCATATATGAATGAGAACAGTATTGTATACAAAGCACTGTTTACCTTCTTTATTTTTTTGGTTTTCAGAATTGGAGCCACCTCAAATAGTAGTAGATTTTAGCACATTTTGATGCATTGTTGTATTGTGTAATAAAGCAAAAACAATCATTAAACAGTATAACCATTTTGGCTAAATACACACTTGCATTTTCATTATCTTCCTCTTCAGTTTCCTGACCTGTTTTGAATGCAATTGAACTATTTGAGTGATTTTCAGTTTTCAAAACAAAAACAAATTTTATACACATTTGATACCAGTGTCCATTGCTTTTTCCTCATCTGTATAATCTAGCATCTGGTGTTTTTGTATGCAAAAAACGATAAAGTGTAAATAGATATTTTGCAAGAAGGGATTTAAACCATGTAAATGAATCACTTTTTGTTTACTTCCATGCTGAAAGCTTCATATAAAGCTTTTCAGATCAGAAATTATTAAATTATTGATCTGTACTAACCTCTTTTCATCCATGGACCACAATAGAAAGTTGGCAAATACAATAAAACAAGAAATAAGCAAAGGAAAATTCAGACAAGTTTTAAAAATATTTATAGTATTTAAAAAAAAAAGCGGGAAAAAAATGCAAATGACAAACACCAATGCTGTATTCTGATTGGTTAACAAATCAAACTTTTTTTTTAACTATGAAGAACTAAATATTGCATTGAATTTTAAAGTTTTTTATAGTTTGTAAGAGATGATTCCCATGATAATATACATGTAAATTTAGCGTGCACAAATCGTTAATTGCTGTATCAGTAACGTTGAAACAGGGTGTAAATCCTGGAGAGGGATTGATATGTGGTGGCTCAGCCTCTCCCTTTCAAAAGTTAGCAGTTTTGTCGAGCAAAGCATGTAATTTTGCGGAAATTAAAACGGCAAATATTAACGATGACGTTTGGATCAACTCATAACTAAGTAAAAGCGATTTTGCTGGTATTAACATAAAAATTACACTACGTTTTGTTGGGCAAATCAAATTCTGCAACGTTTCCCTCTCCATTCTCGGGACTCCAGTCACACCCCTGCATTCAAGTAAAATTCTTCTAAATTTTTTCAAGTTATTCGAAGTTTAACCATTGGCTTTTACAAGTCAAGAAACTATATAAACAATGTGAACTCATTGAACTATAAGGTACAAAAATGTTAAAGATAAAATGTTACGCATCATGAACGTTGTTCAAGGACTTCCGCATGCAGATCATCCCGGCAATATTCATAATGTCACCTGTAAGTTAAACACGTGCGTTTAATATTGAGTAACGTTTATTTTTAAAAGAACGTTAACAATTCATTTATCAATTGACAGACTGGTTTAATTTTGAAAAAAGCACTTACTACAACGCTCGATCTGATTGAAAGTGCTATCAATGTTACGACCACAAAATAGTTTTCTTATGTCGTCCAATTGGGCTGTTTTGTTGAGTATTTTTCTCTATAAAAATAGTTCAAAATGAATATTGTGCTATTGTTGTTCTATATTGTACTATGTTGTAGAGGAATACTCACATAGAAGACTTGCATTTCGAATTACTTCTCATTCTTTTTAATTGTTTAGTTACGTAAACTAGCCTCAGCACAACACTTTATCAGTTTATAAGCATGATTATCTGTAACTGTCGACTCTAACACATGCTCATCTAACATGCTAAAAACTTTTTTCTCTACACACACAGATAATACCGTCGCAGCAATTGCACTCGATATGTTTGCTGCTGCATGTGGCAAGCCACCATGGCAGGAATTTACCATCCTCATTACACATTTCTCTGTTTCCTGACACACTTTCAGAAGATCGTCAGTTGGTATTTTTAAACCACCGTTGCTCTTCCATGCCACAAATAGTTCTGGTGCTCTTTCTTTAGATGATGTCAGAGCATCCATACAATCATCACAATGGATCTTCCTTTTCACCATTTTGCGACATACCCAGCAATATACGATATTGCTGCCTCCTTGTAGTCTGAAAGCTGAATGTAGTTTGAGGTGTCGCTGTAATCGTGGTCAGTTTGTTCTGGCCCACGCAGTTCTAGATCGTATCTTCTTGCAGTATTTACATCGGAAATATCTGCCGACATTTGTTCACTCTCACACCGATCTTCTAGTCTACTTAGAATTTCGGTACCATGCTGAGCAACACAATTTCCATGACCTCCTTTAATGTTATGTCGCATCAACAACTGCTTGTACGCTGCTTTGAACTGTCGAGATGTCGGGTTGTTGTTCCAACCTCCTGACGCTCGCACAGCTGAAAAAAACAATTCTAAATGATCTTGACTTGTCTTATAAGTAAGCAAATATTTAAGGGGAGAATTTTCACTTATAACAAGATCCTCAGCAAGCCCTTGCACTGCTTCAATGCACAACAGAAACCCCAAGAATCCTGTTTTCCTCTTATGGGAAAAATCGACTTTCCATCAGCACCCTTCAGATTTAAGACGTATTGCCTTGCTTCATCCAAGAAGGTTTTATCAGCTTGTAATTCGCTTTCCTTATTGGTGCTTTGTAATTTTAGCAATTGGATTCCTGGAATTCAAAACGTCAAACAAGCGATCAAATACTCGAATGAATTTGACTGTTTTATCACACCCTTTAAACTGTGGAAGTTTGAGCTTACCTTCACAGAACTCTAAAGCATCTGCAACACTCGAGCTGAGTGCTTGCACTGCTAAATTACCTTCATTTTCTGTGGCTTCCAGTTTATGTGAGCTTTCTTTAGTTTGTTGGCAAGTCGCAAGCCTTCTGAGGCTTGCAGTTTTTCTAGCTCAACTAGGTATTGCCATCTTACCAAACCATCTTTTTCATCCTTCAGAGTTCTCAATTCAGAAATTGCTCCTCTGACAAGCTTGATCATGTGACAAGGATCTAAGAATGCATAAATTTTCAACATTAAATCAGATGGATGTAAAAATATGCTTGGAAATCATTAAGTGAAAGTTTCACTCCAAGCAACTTCATCATTGCAAGATGTGTGGATGGACCATCACACGTTAAACTTCCAACTTTAACACCAACATCATGCAACTGCATCAAACACTCCTTGGTTAAATTTGCTTTTACTTCTGCAGTGAGGCCATCTACCAAGAAGTAACCAACTGGTACTTTCAAGATGAATCTAGAGCAACAGCCATGTATACCAAAACTTCTGTTGCTTCAGGGAGTGAATCATCGTCAATCCCAGTACCAAGGTCAACATAACCACAAACTTTTTGACCATCCCATTCTACGTGTTTACGGATTGACATTTCATCCAGCATCAATGCACATATGACTTCCTTGCCATCTTTCTTTGATTCTTGAACCTTCACTTTCAAAGCATTCAAGGCATCCTTGGTGAAACCAGGGTCACCATCCACGGAATTATACCAAGATCGAATTACTCTTGGATGAGGTAAGGCTAAATTAAACTTCTCACGAACATAATCATAAGCCTTAGGCGAGTAAAATTTCAAAGTTAGTGCAAAAGCTTGCAATTCTGGGGGGTATTGAGCACCTTTTTTACCCTGAGTGTTTGCCACTAAACGACTCAAAATATCTTCAGGAACCCCAGATAGTGAAGCATTAAGAAGTTCAGCTTGATCAGAGCTGATCATTTTATCATCTTTAAGGCAATCAATGATTGACAATAAATCATTTACCTTCTTTTTCAGTCTACTTTTTTCCATATTAGACACTTTTAACCTCTTTCTATAATACTCTGCCCGGTCTATAACATCTTCCAATTGTCTTTTCAGTCTCCTGGGAGACTTAAGACAATACGAGTGATCATGAGTAGAGAAATGACGACTCACCTTTTCAGTGCTCTTCGTAGATTCAACATCCTTCACCTGTTGAAATAATGTGGGCACAGCACTATCTTCTAGACACACTTTGTTACCTGATATTCTCTTCATGCTATCGGAAAAATGATCTGAGCAAACTCTGCTCCACTTAGTTAGAACTGTGAGAGGCGACCATTTCTTTATACTATTTACCCATTCCAAAAAAAGTGCAGGGTTTTTTTCTTCGTCAGGAAAACTATTTGAAATAGATTAGTAAATTTGTTTCATGCGTTGATTCAACAAATAAATAAACAAATTTGTTGAATTTTTTAAAAAACACACAGGAAAACATCAGTGTATGCAGTATTTAAGACAATGTTTTTTCATAAGGCCTAACAGATTTTGGGGCTTTCAATTGTATAAATGCCGATTCAATCTTTCAGGAACAAACAAAATAAGCGAATAACTCACCTGTGAAAAGCGATGTCCTTCGCGTTGTCAATATTACGACATTCTACAATTGAACATCGATTAGGCATTTTTGAAAAAAATATTGTTTTGGCCTTGAAAATATTGTTTATTTATCATACAGCTTGCAATTGCATTTGAAATTTTCAACTGAAGGCGGGAAAATCAATAACACCAATCCGGAGGAGGTCGAGAATATTATTTTTCTGCAAAGCGATCATTTCAGCGGAAATACGTCCGTTGGCCGCCATGTTTTTTACAACAGTTCCCAGTCCACTTAGCCGCTCCAGTTATTATAGAACTCAATGGTTGAAACCCAATAAATTTTTTATATACAATGCTTAATTAAAAAATGATAATTTGAGCAGTTATTATGATTTTTGAATACATTATCAACTCTTTGAATACATTATCAACTCTTTGAATACATTATCAACTCTTTGAATACATTATCAACTCTTTGAATACATTATCAACTCTTTGAATACATTATCAACTCTTAACGGTTCGCTTTCGTTATTCCCCCTAAATACTTGATGAAATCTCTCCTGTCTGAGAGTATAGCCGTTTCCTTGTTGCTGTTTTTTGTTTGTGTCTGTATTCCCAATAATTCGATTGAAAACAATGTTAAAACGCTTGGAAATCAAGAGCAAGATTCCACCATACTACCCTAATACTTTCACGTTTTGTGTCACATTAAAAATTTCTTGAAAGCATAGAAAGTTATCTGTAAAGGCTTTTAGCAAATCACAGTCGAGATTGAGCCAACATTTTATAATAAGAACACTTTATTGTACTACTATAAGTCTATAACACTACAGCAAAAGGTTACCATGAATGTAATGCCCAATTTTTCCATTGATTTAGCATCTTTTTAGAATCCATGCACAGATCATTTACGTTGGTTACGTGCATGTGCATTCTTCGCGCGTGGAAAACGACAGCACGTGGGAAAAAAGATGGAGGTCAAAGAAGAAAGTCTTCGTTCTTTTAATTTGTTGATTAAAAACGTGGAGAAAAATGTCGAACACTTTATAACTCACGATGAAAATCAATGTTCGGAAATTCTTTCTGGCCTACGCGAAATTTACTACCTCACTAAAAAGGAGGAAGCTGTTTGTGGGCGAAGTATCAAAGGATGTCCTTTCGAGAGACTACAACTTGATGATACGAATTTCGATGTAGAAATAATATGGCAGCAAATACAGCTTCAAAATGAGTGCCTTTTACCTAAGTTGAGTGTAGAAGTTAAGACTTTGACAAATGGAACTGTATTTTTGAGGAAAAATATGAAAATTTTAGCGGCCGATGTAAGAACAAATAAAATGGAAAGTGATTCTCAAATATTGGCTCAAAGTGATTCTGAGAAGGGTGGATCCAAATCAACTTTGGAGAAACAGCAGGAAAAGGTAAAACTTTATGTAAATCATTGTATATATAAAATGCATATGACTTCATTTTGTGTTTCTATTGATTCTGATAGATCTCAAAAAGTTGTTTGAGAATTTGTAAATTTTTTTTGGGTAAAATGCAGATTTACAAAGTTACAACGGCTCAAATACAGTTTTGGCAAAAAAAAAAGGAGCAAACACTGCAGGACTGAAACCCAGGACTACATCCGAGGAAATTATTTCAGTCAATTTTACAATATGCCTTTACTGTACTTGCGTGGTGTTTTCATTGAGTATTCATGGAAAATTTATGACTCTCTTACAAAATAGTCAGAAAGCATCTTCGATTATAATTGTATAATAAAACTTTTATTGAATTTGGTTTTTGCATGTTATCAAAACTATTTGGAGCTTGATCAACGTTATCTGCCTCAGCTTTGCTTTGACCCAGGTCTGAATAGTCATGCTCGACCTCATTTAATATTTGTTAAATATGCCTACTGCCATGGCAATTGGGATTAGTGTTTAGTGGAGCACACTTCCGAAAATTTCTCAATCATATTGAAATAGAATTTAAAATCCCATATGATGTGGTCAGAGTTAGCTAACAAAATCTAATGCAAACTTGTCCACCTCCACCCACCCCCATCCCCTTACAAGACTATCTTAGATGCAAACTATTTCACCGCCACCCACCCCCACCCCCCTACAAAACCATCTTAGATCACTGCTTGAAGGTGCAAAGAAATTTTGACGAGATTTATTAGTTGCTTTGTTGAAACATTGCTGCAATGGTATTGTTAAGGTGAAAAAGCAGATTGCGGCATTGGAACAAAGTAATATTGCGACAAAAAGTTGGCAACTCTCAGGAGAGACATCGCATCTGTACGACCGCAAAATAGTCTGCTGGAGGAAGTGTTGCAGTTTGATCACACTACAGCTCCTGGTTAGTGAATAATAGATCTATGGAAACTAAATATCTAAAATTTTTCATGTTGCCCTCTTTGCTATTTAAAGGCTGAAACACACTAGGCAGTCGCTTTATTTGCGCATCTAAAACTACCGCTCTGCGTGGTTACTAAGCTGGTAGCGTAGTCGCATCAGCTAGTCGCTTTGAAATTCAACATGTTGATTATACAAAAAACAAAAAAGATTAAACAAAAAAGATTGTAGCATAATGCTTTATCCAACAACTACAAACAATAACGACCATATCCGACAACATTTGAAGAATAACCTTCCATTCTTCTTCCTTGTAAACAAGACAAATCTACTCAAAAGCAGAGAGCCTTACGCTACAAGTCCTGGGCTTGTGGCCGGTATAGCAGAGTAAAAAGGTGAAAGGTTTATTATAGATTAATCAACTGAATATTCCTGCTCATTTTGTTTGGAAGCATGTTAAACAGTTCATATGGACTAAGCTCGAATTCCATATTAAATATACAGTAACATAATCTGGTGTTAATGTTAGACAATACATCATTGCCCTTCAGTGAAAGCATCCCGCTTTTCACTGGAAAAGAATGAATCTAATATCGTTGTTAAACATACTGTAGATTGTCACTAGCATCCCGCTTGCCGACATGAATGAGTATGATTATAAGGTTAAATAGTTGGAATGTTACGTATTAAACAAAAAAAATGGTAGCATAATGCTTTATCCATTAGTGGAAGGTTAATTTTTCAAATGCAGTTGAATAAGGTCGTTATTGTTTATAGTTGTTGAATAAAGCATTATGCTACCATTTTATGTAGGTAGAGGACAAAATAGGTGAATTTACACTGGAATCATTCAATTTTTATAAGTATTATCGAATAGGGACGATAGGAGCTACAAACTGAAACTTATTAACCTCAATGCACAGAATAAGATTGTCCACGATATATGCATAATGGGCTATGATCATATTGGCGTGTTTTAACTGGCTTGTTCTCTTTTGTCCACATAGAAGTTTGTACTAAGTAAATATTCTTGTATTAGTAGCTATAATATAGGCCAAAATAAAAGCTTAAGTGATGTCTGTGTCTGTAACAAACAGAAATCTCTGCCATGTTCAATAGACGCGATGCTAGCTCACATGTTTGTTTCTGGCGTTCAACCTACTGACGCGTGCGCATTAATTCGCTTTGGACGCGCGACTGAAGCGACTGCTTAGTGTGTTTCAGGCTTAAGAAATGGAAACATTTTCGTGTTTCTTTTGAGTTTCAGTAACACATGGAAAGTTTAGGAGAAACTAAAAGTGTGTTTATGAGCAATTTTGATATTTTCCCAAACTTTCACTAATGTTTCTATAA
Source organism: Xenia sp. Carnegie-2017 (assembly GCF_021976095.1). NCBI lineage: Eukaryota > Metazoa > Cnidaria > Anthozoa > Malacalcyonacea > Xeniidae > Xenia > Xenia sp. Carnegie-2017. The sequence continues at coordinate 10,104,372 of NW_025813486.1, forward strand.
CTCAAAAGGAACAAGTAAATAAGTTTTCTATTTCGTTTATAAAATAGACTATTAGAAAAATAAATTTGTTGATTTTATTTACATATTACGTATGTAAATATGTAAATGTGCAAACCTGCGAGACTGCGTGTTTCTATAGTTATAGAAACACGGATTTCTTGACCATTTAATGACGCCTGTGTTTTTAAAAAGCTATTTCAAATTCGGCTCGCAAATTTAAATTTTTCAACACGAAGTCTTACCTCTTCTCTCTTTTACCTTTTGTTTTTTTAATTTTGAATCAACTTGTTAAATTGATATGTACGTACGTAAGCAAGCCTCTGTAGCGTACACTACTGACTAGTGTGTATCTTGTGCCATTTTAAAAGTGCTTACTTAAAGTGTATTCTCATTATATAGCTCCTGTTATAACAGTAGAGAGAAGCAAAAATTTAGAAAATATTATCATCGGGAGAATTAAAGATAACGTAAGTTGTTCAAGGAATTCTTTGATGATTATCTTTTGGTATATCCAAGGAGGTATTTGATATTGACGAAATTCTCCGTTAATGAATGACGCTATCCCGCATCACGTTATTCCTTCTGGGTCACACTTTCCAGTGTTAGTCACGTTATCCTGTATTGGTCACGCTAACCGTCCTATGTCACGCTATCCTGTATTGGTCACGCTAACCGTCCTAGGTCACGCTTTCCTGTATTGGTCATGCTACACTACGTTGGTCACGCTTCCCTGCTTTGATCATACTATCCAACATTGTTCACTCTACACTACTTTGGTCACGCTATCCTTCATTGGTAACGCTGTCCTGCATTGGTCATGCTATCTTGCCTAGGTCACGCTATCTTGTCTAGGTCACGCTATCCTGCATTGGTCACACTATCCTGCATTAGTCATGCTATCTTGCCTAGGTCACGCTATCTTGCCTAGGTCACGCTATCTTGTCTAGGTCAAGCTATACTGCATTGGTCACTCTAACGTGCATTGGTCACGCTTTTCATTTTGGTCACGCTATCTTGCTTTAGTCGCACTAACGTGCATTGGTCACGCTTTCGTTTGGGTCACGCTATCTTGCTTTAGTCACACTAACGTGCATTGGTCACGCTTTTCATTTAGGTCACGCTATCTTGCTTTAGTCACACTAACGTGCATTGGTCACGCTTTTCATTTAGGTCACGCTATCTTGCTTTAGTCACACTAACGTGCATTGGTCACGCTATCCTGCATAAGTGACGCTATCCTGCATTGGTCACGCTATCCTGCATTGGTTACGCTATCCTGCATTGGTAACGCTATCCTGCATTGGTTACACTATTCTGCATTGGTAACGCTTTTCATTTGGGTCACGCTATCCTGCATTGTTCACGTTTTCATTTGGGTCACGCTATTTTGCTTTAAGTCTGGTCTTCATTGGCGACATAAGCTTAGCACAAGATTATTAAAACAAGATTATCTTGTTTTATAGCGCCATCGTGCATGGGTCCTTTTATTTCCTCGGTATCACATGCTATCATACGTGATCTCTTCCATAGGCATGGGATGACGTGGAGCGAAAAGAAAAGCCAGTAAAGGAAGTTGAATACAAGAAAGCTCACCCAATAAGTCAAGAGAAAAATTAAATGAGTCTGAGTGAAATATATGAGAGAGAATATCAACAACAACAGGCATGTTTTGACTTAAGAAACGAGCAATTTTTCATAGATTTTCTCATGTGAATCTTGAAAGGTTTTCATAAAGTTTTTTGGAAGATTTGACATGTATTTTTTTAGAATCCAGAGGAAGAAAAGGAAAACAAAGAACATGTTGAAATTAAGAAATTGATGAAATCTCTCTTTTCGAAATTGGATGCTCTAACCAACTTTCATTTTACACCCAAACCGGTGAGGCTTAAACACTTTAAGTACATGTATTTTTACATGTATTGTTACATGTATTCTGCAGCTTGTCTTCTTACATGCATTATTCCATGTATTTTTACATGTATTCTTATATGTATTCTGCAGCTTGTCTTCTTACATGCATTGTTCCATGTATTTTTACATGTATTCTTAAGTCAAGAGAAAAATTAAATGAGTCTGAGTGAAATATATGAGAGAGAATATCAACAACAACAGGCATGTTTTGACTTAAGAAACGAGCAATTTTTCATAGATTTTCTCATGTGAATCTTGAAAGGTTTTCATAAAGTTTTTTGGAAGATTTGACATGTATTTTCTTAGAATCCAGAGGAAGAAAAGGAAAACAAAGAACATGTTGAAATTATGAAATTGATGAAATCTCTCTTTTCGAAATTGATGCTCTAACCAACTTTCATTTTACACCCAAACCGGTGAGGCTTAAACACTTTAAGTACATGTATTCTTACATGTATTTTGCTGCTTGTCTTCTTACATGCATTGTTCCATGTATTTTTAAATGTATTCTTACATGTATTCTTACATGTATTTTACATTATTCTTATATGTATTCTGCAGCTTGCCTTCTTACATGCATTGTTCCATGTATTCATGTATTCTTTATGTCCATGTATTTTTGCATGTCTTCTTACATGTATTCTGCAGCTTGTCTTCTTACATATATTATTCGATGTATTTTTACATGTATTCTTACATGTATTTTGCAGCTTGTCTTCTTACATGCATTATTCCATGTATTTTTACATGTATTCTTACATGTATTCTGCAGCTTGTCTTCTTACATGCATTGTTCCATGTATTTTTGCATGTATTCTTAAATCTTTTGCAAATAAAACTGTTGAAAAAATCATCCAACATGGCGGCCATGACGTAACTCACACATCACGATATTGTTCATGCAATGAACATTGAAAAGATTTTTTATTATTGGTGTATTTGTTTCATTATGGAGAATTTTGTATATAGATATTTGAAATTAGATAAAGACAATCGAAAAAAAGTTTGTAAAGAAAGACCTTTCAAAGTTGATTCAAGCTATGATAAAGACAAAAACAAATGATTCAAACAGCTAGGCAAATGAATTTTCTCGTCATAATACATAGTTCAATTTCGTTTTTTTATTCAAGTGACCACAGGATCATAAATAATTTATCATAAATCACGCAAATCGAAGTGAAACCACGTGTGGTCCTTCAAGAAAGTTCTTCCGCATTCCGTTCCTCCCTTTTAGAAAGTCCCTGTTTTTTTAGATTTTTGACAATTTTCTTAATGAAAAGATGTTGCAGCAGAGATCGTTATTAGACAGTTTTATTTGTAATAAAAGATTTGTAAAAACCTTCCTCAATTATTCATATTTGGATGAATTTAAGCCAACATCTATGCATAATTGATGAGGATTACAACTAAATTCCAATACAACAATAAAAATTCTAAATTTACCTGCGATTTGAAAGCTGAGGGTTTACGTAAGCATTAGCTAATTTTTCTAAAAGTTTGTTAATTTGAATAACATAAGCCATGATTTAACTTATTTTAATTGCTTTTTCACTGTGTTATTTTCGTGCGCAAGTTATTTCAAAAGTGCTTTTCGGTATTACATTATTTACCTTTAATGTTTTACTTTCAGATTAATATTGGAAGTCTAACAAGACAACTACATGTTTACAACAATCACTACGTCCAATCACAAAAACACAAAGCTTATTTATATTTTGCAATGCCAATAGGTAGTTATGAACTCAAAATCCCTAAAAAACTTACGTTTTTTAAAAAACAAAACTATTTCGATTGAATGTTTGTTTGGCAATTTTAAAATATGAGTTATTTTTATCAAATGCTCACACGATGTGAAGATTTTGTTTAACGAGCACAGCAAATTTCTGGGGTCTGGAGAAAATTTAGCAATTTAAAGCCTGACTAATTTCAAGATATTACAAAAAGGTGCAACATGTTTGCAGTGACTCCCATGTTAAGTTAATCCAAATTATTAAGACCCAGTCAACTTTATTTTTCGATTCTACTAGGAGTCATTTGTTGCAATTATGTAAAAATAAACATCACAACATCTTAAGTTTTATAGTTAGAATCTTGCCATGCGAGATCAATGTGAGAAAATAAGCCCCAATGGCCGCAAGCTTTGTAAATGTATAACAATGCGGTGGTTTTAATGAAGTCATAACCATAAAGTAAGATTGCATAAGGCCAAATATTATTTTAATGATAAAACTAAAACATTCTAAATTCCTAATATATTGTTTTTTGTTCCTTTGAAAACAGGGAAGTCTTGCAAAGATAGTTTGAGAAAATATCCATTTTCAATCTCTGAGTCTACTGGATAAACGTCATAAATCAAATGTTTCAAGTATATTGTGACATGGAGACCAAGGAAGGAGGCTGGACCCTAGTTTATAGCTACACTTTTACAAACTACCATAGCTTTACGTCTGGTAGCAATGCTGTAATACCACGACCTAACTGGCCAGCTAGTAGTGCAACCGTCCCAGTTTCAAAAACTCCTCCACAAAGCAAATCATTGTTCGGAGCAACAGATTGAAATCTTTGGAAGGAAATTGGGAACGAATTCATGGTGACGTCAAATAGTAATGATTCGATCGTTTGTGAACCTGGAATTGGAAGTTTGGTCACAAAGAAAAATGGAGATGTATCATGTCAAAATATCAAGAATGTTAGTACTGCATGCAAAAACTTAGCTCCTACAACAATTTCATGGGATTCTTCTAACGGGCCAAGATTAAACAGGAAAAGTCTTTTTTATTATTTTGACGGTAACATTAATGGTTATTGGCCAACACACGAGCACATGTGGCAGCAACTAAGATAATCAAAAGAAAGGTATTTCTGATCCTCAATGAAACATTTATATTCGTTGAAATTAGTACACTGGAAAGAGAACGAATAAATTTTGATTTCGCATTTTTGATTGCTTGCTGACAATGTTAGAAATATTTAAAATATTAATCATTTGCTGAATATAACTAAATACAACACATTTAGTCTTACCTACACTTTAAATTTGCACTCTCAATAAATATGATTACGAACAATTTATCAATGGAACACCACAGTATAGTGAGTTATTTTCAGAAGAGTGAACATTGCAACTCTTAATTATATTATAGTTTGATATTATGTGTATAAGCATGATCCAGAAGCTGACAAGCATGTGCTCATCAATATGATGAACTGTGTAGTAACCAAAATTGTTCACCCTTAATTTATTTGTTCACAGCTAAAAAATCATGAGATATTTTCTTTATCGTTTCCTGCTCTTCCATGTGTCTCCACAGGCGGAAAATGATGCATTCATTTTTACATGTGTGATTATACTTGTTACATTAGAATTTTACGAATGTCACGTGATTGATTAGGCAATCCCTAATTTGATCATATTTTCAAATTTCACATAAGTTACGTATTATATTAAATACTAATCTATCTGCTCATATATTCAAATTTGACTTAAGTCACGTGATTGATTAGGCCATCACTCATCTACTCATATACTCTTGTGTTTACAATGTCACTAAACCCACTATATTGCGTAGCCACCTGCCACATTTACAAACTGTTTTTCAATGTATATATCTTGAAAATATGTGCAACTAAAAATGTAGGTCACTGTATTATCTAATTTAAGTTGAAGAATTATTCATAAAGCTGTGAAAATTCTTAAACTGTTATTAGATAATACAGTGACAAACATAATCTGAAACTTTGTGCATCCGACTGACTTTTATTAGCAATAAACAAGAGCATAAACAAATATTCAGTTGCACAATTTTCAAATGATAAATTCAAAATTATGAATTAGCACGACTGGTCTGAAAAGAAAAGGAAATAGAAACAGAATTTTAGATTTTCTTGTCAAAGATATTTAATTGAAAAATCATTTAAAAGAAATCAACACTTTGAAATCAACTTAAATCACAACTTTCTATACCATAACGCCTAGCATGTAGATTTGGTGCACAATTTGTCATCAAGTAAACAGCACAGCAACATTCAAATGACTCAAGAGCAAATTCAAGTGGCGCAGGAAACCATCCAGACGTAATAAAGAGTTTAAGTTCTACTTATTACACCAATACTAACCAATACGTAATCGATCGTCATTTTTGTTTTCGTTTTTATAGCTAAATTTTTTAAAGTGTCAGGTTATAGACTCAAAAGTAAGGCAATTAAAACAAGCATAGTAAGAGGAACTGACTTTACCTTTAAAGAAGCTTTAATATAACTAACTTCGCATAGTTACAAATGCATAAACCTTTCATATATACATCCAAATAGGAAAAACCATCAAAAAATAATTTTTAATGCAAAACAAGCGGAATTCGGTAGCGGCAATATTCAAAGCATATGTCAATTTATTTCATTGAAAGAAGTACGCATGCGCTTTTCGTCAACTGCTTTTAGTGTAGATATTGAAAGACAAACTAGAGCTCCTTAATTTCAGCCTAGGTAGGAGGAAATCGTTTAGGATTATAGCCCCTTTAACAAATTCTGCCAATCGCAGCACCTGGTTTCCCCAAAAATGTATAAATTACTTATGGAGGGAGAGTTAGTATTTTGGCAGGGGCAGGTGTCCCTTCCCAAGCGAATTCCTATAATAAATATATAAGTACACTACAAAGTACAAACTGCTTTAATAAGACATTAAACGAAATCATAGAAGACTACAATAGAATATAGATTTTCAATGCAATGCTAGGTTTAAATAACTAGAAACTTGAAGTACAGTAAGTTATTCTAAATAAGTTCACGAAAGAAAGAACTTAAATATCATCAAGTGTAAATTTCCTCGTCCATACAAGTTTGTCCACGATTGTCGCCTTCTGTATAGCCTGCCAGATCTTCTCCGTACCAAATTCTGAATTTTTGCCCTCGATGCAGCCATTGACAGCCTGGCGCAGCAAACGTAAGAAACGGCGAGTTCTCTGTGTATCCTTGTAATTCATACCAGTTACCAGTAACTGGCGTGACAAAAGTTGGTGAGGGAAAATGCGTTTGTTTCTCGTGTCTGAAAACAAATCAAAGATCTTAAACATGTTAAGCATGTTAGTTGCGTTTGTTTCTTGCTTTGTTCAAGTGATATTGTCAATTTCTCGAAGATGCAAGGCTAGGAAGGTACAACTAAGTAAAAAGTAAAGTTGAAGTCCTCCGTATACCTTGGCCATAGTTATCCAAAACCTCTATATGCTCAAAAAAAGAATTAAAAATTTGCGGCATAATTCAAAGTTTGCTTACTCTGATATTTTCTCACGCGCTTTTCTTATTAACCCTTAAAAGACACAGATGATATGTTTCTTTACGAATGAATATAAATTTTGAATTTGCGCAATTAATGCTGTAAGAAATTATAAATAGCCTACACATATACATGTTGATTGAATACTTGAAATTCAAAAACTTTCTTTAAAAACAGTGAAAATGCTTTAATAAAAATTGAATATTTCACCTGTGATGATCATGTTGATTGTTTTACGAGAATCCAGACTCAAGACAGCCCAATTCGTGTTCCTCGCATAATGACATCCAATTTTCCAGCTCCAATGTTTTAATTTCATTGCAATGATGAAGGTTGACAGACCCGTGAATGTAAATTCTTTATATTGATTTTTGCTGGAGTTTACACACATTCCTCGCGATCGTATTCCAGCCTGCATGTAAAGAGCAGTAAACTATAATATCAACTGGAATGCCCTCTGCGCCGCCATCTTTGAAACCAATACTGATGCTAGTTTTTCTGCGTTTTTAGAAGTTCCATGATATTGTTTTAACAAATTAACTAAGATGTACATAGAATACAGTAGCACAAATGACCATAATAAGTTTCACCTCACCAAATTGTGTAATATGCCTAAAAACGAAGACAAAAAGGCATCATGGCTGGCTTCAAAAGGGCCTCTAGCCTGGAGTTGAAGTTAACGTTCCAGTTAATATTACAGTTCACTGGTAAAGAGTCGTTGATATAAATGAAACTACTTTCCGTCTAATACCTTTCGAAATAATCATCTATAATTACAATCGTTAATGTGTCAACTACAAATTTTTGATTTATAGAGCTTGCTTTGATGGTAATAAAATTATGATTATTATTTCATATAAAGCTTCATGTGAACGCTCTCAATTTGCTGAGCTTTAAAGTGGTTATGCATGAAACGAAATTTACCATGTAGTGTATTGCACAAAACACTTGAAATGACTTAAGGAAGTAATAAATAGATTTGTATTTTTTTACTATTTGAGATATTTAACTTTGTTTATTATGCAAAAACATCAATGTGACGTCACATATTGCATAATATTTGAAACACATTACAAACGCCAGAACGACATTTTAGTAAATAATTGAGTATAGATGAATATGAGCATAGATGCCAAAGTTTGATATTTCACAATACCTTGTCCACACAATTATCATTTTACAAATCTTAATGACGTCTTCTGATGTCACTGATATTTTTGTATAATTAAACGTTAGATATCCTAAGAAAGAAGTAAAACAAAATATTTCTACTGAGGAAGTCATATTTCTACCGATCTTAGCAATGAAATCACGAAATAATATAATAAAATTTGTTATTTTAGCACTTTAAATTGATATTACGTAGGAATATAGGATAAAACATTCCAAGACACGCCTAGCAACAGCGTGTATATAGATACGGTTCAATCACAAGCTAAAAATTCAATTTCAATCTCTTCCATCACCATTTTACTACAATATAAGCTGCACAGTGCGCATGATTTAGTTCAACATTTTTGAGTGTGCTGTTCAAACTACACAATTTTCAGGTGCGCTTTGGAGAGTACAGCGCTGTTACCTGTTGAGTGGAAAGTTTGAGATTGTTTGCACGTAGCTTTACAAAAGGTGTCCCAGAAGAAAGGTAATCCAACTTTAAGTCGCTTGTGTACAAACACGAACGTAAAGTTTTCAATGTCATATATACGAGTGTTTTGCTTCAGTCTGTAATGTTGTTTGTCATATAAGCGAAATTGGATGCTATTTTTTCACCTCTGCGTCAAGTTGGACAAAAGATAAATTCATTAATAAGAAGGACCAAAAAACCTTAAATTATTCGGCATCAGTCAAAGCGAAGAATTGCGCGCAATATTACCCATGATCAAAACAAAATGGAGTCAACAATACACGAGGATGTCCTCCGATCCGAAGAAGATACAAAAGCAGAAAGTGCGATTATAGTCCCAGTAAAGAGATTTTGTTGGGATAACAGCAGGGGCGGATCCAGCTTCAGGGCTGACCATGGCCCTGTGCCATAGCGAGCGCCTTAGGCGCAAGACAACGCTAAGGGGATCTGGAGGCATGTTCTCCCAGAAAATTTTGAAATCTAGACTCTCGGAAAAGCGAATTCCGGCATTTTTAATGTAGAATATAACAATATTTTAGTTATAATCTCATCTAAAAAAAATTCTAATGTCGCTAGGATGTTTGACTTGATTGTCTTCAGCTTCTTTTGTTTGGCAAATTTGTTTCACCAGAAGACTGTCTAAGCTACTTTGCTTTCGTTTTGCAATTTCCGTCTGTTTTTTGGTGGATGTAGCTTCTTTTGAAGAGGACGGAGCAGAAAAAACTTTAGGAGCCGAGGGAACTTTATGATATATTGGCATAGCTGACTTTAATAAGGTTGGAAAGTGTGTTTTAAAATAATGGTCTCCAAGCTGAAGTGCCCCAATTGGTTTGCACAAAGTAACAAAATGATTTTGGGTGGATGGGATTTTTTGATCTACCAAATAAGAAGGTGGCATCGCAGCACAACAAAAGATATGGACATAGTCAATTGCACTCCCGTCAACAAAATCTCTTGGATATATTGTACAATTGAACATTTTAGCCAACTAATCCCAATTTCCTTTCACTTCAGCATCATTAGTAATTGGGTAGTATGACTGAATAGCACACTGGATTACTGTGGAAGAAGGAAACATACACATCAAGGATGAAAAGGTGTAATTATTCGCTGTTCCCACTGTTTCTTGTAAAACTGCTGCAATTTCATTCACATTTTCTAAAGAGGTTAGAGCTGCATCGGATATACACATGGCAAAGGCATTTTTAAGTGAAGTGAATGCACTATTTTTATGCTGGGACTCAATGAGAGGATGGGTAGAATAGTATTTTGCATTCTCAAACATTTCAACAATAGTTAGAAATCTCAAGTAAATAGAGAGAGTCTCATTCCCAACTAATGCAATAGAACATGCATTGAACAGACAATTCCCATTGGCTAAAGTACTAAAAGAAAAATTAGTATTTAATTATCAATGGCTGCTTTGTTATACCAAGTTATACCTGGAAACAAATCTGCTAGACTGAAACAAATCTGACATTAGAATAAATAAGGGTAACCAATACTGTTAAAGATAGACTAATAATATTGAAATTGAGAAAGTTATTTTGTCTTTGTGTTAATTTGGTAACATCATGATAAAGTCAAAGTCACAGGCAGGTAGTCTAAGATTTGGAACTAGACTAGGCATATCGAACAGGATTCAGACGACTTATTGAATCCATCTACTATAGCATCAATATTCTATATAACCCGCGAAAGAAAATAACAGTTATTCAAAATGATATGTTAGTTTCTTTAACCAGGGGATAACATAAAATGCCAGGAATACAAGGATAATACATTATTGATTGGGTTGAATTTTAAAAAGGACTAGCTTTGTCTAATATTGAAGTAAAACATTTTTTTTAACAGACAGTAACAATTAAAATTATTTAGGCCGTACATTAGACAGACTGAGTATGCAAAATAATGACAGCTTCAGACATATATTTTACATGATACACTAAATATGAATAGCTGAAAATTAACAGATTGATCATATATTTCAGGCCAAGATGTCAAACGTAAATAAAAATATAAATTAATACCCCAATACATGTAAATTCTTACCTAACAGGTACATTGGGTCCTGATCTTTCAATTTGGCTTTCAGGGAACTGCAGTTTTGAAAATGAACAAGTTCGTAGCGTAATATCGCCAGTAGAATTTATACGACGAAGCCTTTCCTCGTTGATTATTTTACCACAGTGTTGTCTCAAGTTAGACAATTCACCAGAAATAATTTCGCAAGCGTTCTCTTGCTGAAAGATTTGGACGAGCTTTTCAAGAACATCGAACTTTTTAGAAGTTTCCATTGATCCTAATCGCTGAGTAGAACTAGAAGTAGCGTTTTTTCAAGTCGACAAGAATCGAGCTATTGCATATGACTTGTATTTTTGCGCAATCAAAATACATTCACCGTGGCTCACCGTGGCGTACATGACCAAAACGTTCCCTGTGATTGGCTTGCAACGCTGCACCGTGGCTAAAGGCTAATATATTTAGCAATTATTGCGAAATTTTTCTAACGCTGACCGTGGCATTTCATTCTGAGATTGCAGGTTCGAATTTACGAACATATTCCACATATTCCGAGCATATTCATGGCGTATTCGGCAAGATTCGAGACGCTTTCGGTGATTTTACAGTTCAGAGTTTAACTGGATGATAATACTATTTTAACAAGACGTTTGATTTGAAGTTTTCGTTCTGTTAACACAAATTATTGACAAAAATTACAAAATTCATTCAATTTTTGCTTTTGATCGAATTTTGCTGTATTTGAGCAAAATTTTTAATCATGAAAAAGTCAACCCTGTAAAAACTTAAGTGGCAGAATTCTGATCGTGGCTCAAGCTACTTTCGCCATGGCCTAGATCCGCCCCTGAACAGCAAAGTTGACCATCTCTTAGGAAGTTTGAGCAATTATAAGACGCTTATGCAGCTTTAGAATAGTGTTTTTATGCAGATAAAGTAAAGCAAACGACTCAGTTTACCATACTTCCTTTGTCTTTCCCATTTACTCTTTTTATTGAACAATTATGCTCTTAGCATCAACGTTTGCCTCTGTTTTAAATGTTTATAGGCAATGACCATACTAAAATATTGTAGTATAAGTGTTATCACAAATATCACCATCGCAAGTTGATGAGCATCGAACATTACAAATCGATAAAAGTTTTCGTCAGCCTTGTTTACAATTTTGGATATTCTCGCGAAATTCATTACTTGCGTGCAACTACTCAAGATCTCAGATACGGCGTGGAAAGCTGCCATATAATCATAAAAATTTTCAGCTCAGACAAAAGGGTTCAAATTTAAACCGAGGGTTGAAATGCTTCATGTAATCAGAACCTTAGTATGCCAAAAAAATTTAAATACTCCATGACATTAATATAGGAAGGCATGACTCTTGCTCAAAGCTCATTCTCTCAAATAATAATATTTATGAACCGATAATATAGAAATAAAAAGTCTGGTTGCTCTTATGATTTACTTTAATTGCCTATTTTTCTATTCAAAGTCCATGTAATAAATCATAACATTCATCACTATATGTGACATGAATGTCATTATAATAAGTCAAACACACAAAAAATACATTTTTTAGATGAACATTATGCAATTCAAGATTATTGCTTCATGTAATCGGCTCTTAAAGGTGTTTGTTTTATATAAGGCATTTAATTGTTTCGGTAGACGAATATTCAACTTTTTCATGCAGCTCAAAATTCTGTATTTTCTGCAAACGTATAAAGCTTGAAGCCAGGGATTATTTACAAGTATTCAACACGTCTTGTTTTAATGTTGTTGGCATATCATTGTTTTCGTGCACACTGGAGCGTCGACTACGATAATTAAGTTGTAAGCTTTTCTGTGAACTTGAATCCTTGATTGCCATCTTTCATGTTTCTCAACACAAATCAAACAATTCATCAGCAAAACTGTTTCAGAGGTAATTTATTGTGGTTGTATTCATGGTTGCAACCAACCTCTATACGGAATTATCAAAAAACGAGGCTAGTCACGTCAGCTGGTGCCCACATCAGCATTGATAAAATATCTTTTTGTATAGGACCACCAACATTGCGCTTTGACACAGCATGCAAATCACTTATATTCCAGTGGTGTGTCACTGTCACCTGTAGTTGCATGATTAAGTCATGGATCAAATTAAAAACCGATGATATCTTTTGTCTCTAACGCATTGGACACATTTAAAATGGACGTTTGAAATGGCTTTAGTTTTATGTATTCGTCGTTTCTCATGTCAAATGATGCACGGAGGCCTGTTAATTCATAACATAATTTGAGTTTCATCAAAATCGGTTTGATTTTGTTGAGCACTAATTTCATATTTATGCATAAATCTGTGAGTTCCGTTTCTTAGACACACTAGATACGCCGAATACGACAAAATGATTCATATTTGTTGTTCATAATCACAAAAGCACATGATAAATATGTATTTTTAAAAATCCAAAAACTTCGCCAGAGGCAACATACAATGCACATGTTGTTTCGTTTCTTTGCAAGCAATACGCATGCGCCTCAACTCGGTATATTGGGATATTGGTATCCGAAGTGTAACTTTAAGTGTCTAATATCATCCCAGGGTGTACAACTTATGCTAACTTTGCAAAATGATTAACAGACTTCCATAAGAGTTTAAGGTTGGGGTTATGATTAAATTAGGGTTAGGATTTCAGCAACTGGTTTTATAAAATGTCTGGATTACTCTTGTAGACCGTATTGCTCGGGGAGCACGTGTCTCCTCAAAACGAATTCTCATAATAATTATAAATACAAAACAAACTCTTTTAAAAACACACTAACCAAAATAAAATAAGACTACAAGAGAATGTATTTTTTGAATGCTCTTCCAGGTTTACATAACTAGAAACTAAATTCAGTTTTTTCAATAAATTCACGAAAAAAAGAACTCAATACAAAGTGTAAATGTCTACATTCATACAGGTTTGCCCAACATTGTCGTGTTCTGTATAGCCTGCCAGATCTTCTCCGTACCAAACTCTGAATTTTTGACCCTTGTACAACCATTTATAGCCTGGCACATCGAATGTGAGAAACGGTGAGTTCTCTGTGTATCCAGGTAATGCATACCAGTTACCAGTGCCGGGTGTGACAAAAGTTGGTGAGGGGAAAATGCATTTGTTTCTCGTGTCTGAAAACAAATCAAAGATCTTAAACATTTTGATTCCGTTTGTTTCTTGCTTTGTTCAAGTGATATTTTCAATTTCTCGAAGGTGCAAGGCTAGGAAGGTACAGCTAAGTAAAGAGTAAAGTCGAAGTTCTCCGTATAAAGGACCTATATAATTATTCCAAACCCTGTATACTCATGCAAAGAAATAAAACTCGTTTATCTTTAAGTTCCTGCTAGTTTCCCGGGTATAGGAGGCCTGGCAGTCGGAGCAGTTTATTTTGTAAACTGCACCTTGTGGTTCGTTGGGTTGTTTTTTGTCCTTTATGTTCAATAGTACTTGTCGAAACGTTGTGATTGGTTTATGTGCGACACGTATGTTGTATGGTCGTAAGATACGCGAGATAGTCTCAGACGTACCTTTGATGTAAGGTATCGTTGCTGTTGCCAATATGTTGTTCTTTCGATGGGTTTGTTGGGTTTGTAAGTGTTGCGTTTGATGAAGTTAGAGTTATAGTTGTTTTTGTCAAAAACACGTTTGAGATAGTTGTTTTCGTTGTGTAGAACTTCCGGTGAATCCCATATGATTTGTGCACGTCTTGTTAATGTTCTGACTCTGGTGGCTTTGTGTGATGTAGGGTTGTAAAATGATTAGTCTAGTAGTCGGTCAGTGTGTGTTGCTTTGCGATAAACTGTTGTTCGTAGTTTTTGATTGTCCTGTTTTACCAAACATTCGAGAAAAGGAAGAGCTCCGTTTTCTTCGACATCTTTCGTAAATTGTATGTGGCTGTTCTGTTTGTTGATGTGAGTGTGAAAGTCATCAATCTCGTCTGCATGTAGTGCTGTGATTGTGTCATCTACGCAGTGGAGCCCAAAAGGTAGTGCATGTTTGTAAGTCGTGAGCGCCCGCTCCTCTATAGACTGCATTACAATTTTAGCAACTACAACAGAAACGGGTGAGTCCATTGCATTTCCATGTAATTGTTTGTAGTGTGTACCTTTGTACTGGAAGAAAGTCGAGGTGAGGCAGAGCTCAGTAGCTCCATAATGTCTTCTGTCGGTAATGGCAGTACGTCCGTGGTGTTTGTAATGAGGGTTTTTGTACAAATAGGTGCCAGATTAAGTGGAATACTGGTGAACAGTGAGTTCACATCAAAAGACACTAGTACATAGCTGTCCAGTATTTGTATAGTGCTCAGTTTTTTAATGAAAGTTTCAGTGGATTGTAGCTTGTGTTTTGATTTGCTTGTAAGTGGTTACAGTATGTCAGTCAAGTACTTTGAGAGTTCGTAAGTAGCCGAACCACGAAATGATACAATTGATCGCATGGGTAATTGTGGTTTGTGAAGTTTTGGTAGTCCGTATAGTCTAGGTGGTCGTTGTATTGAACATCTAAGTCGATAGTAAATACATTCAAATATAATGTTAGATTTTCTCATAGAGAAGATCTTGCTTTCAAGTTTGCGTACTGGTGATGGTGTTGGGTCTCGTTTGAGTTGTTCGTACGTTTCTCTGTCGTTAGCAAGGGTGTCCATTTTGTCTAAGTAATCATTCCTGTCCATGACCACAGTCACGCGTCCTTTGTCTGCTGGTAAAATGACGATGTTGTTTTCGTGTTTTAGTCGTTTGAGTGCTTGTTGCTCGTTCTTTGTCAAGTTGTTGTCACGTATAGAAGACGATTGTAAAGCGGAGGCTACCCTGCTTCTGATCTCGTCTTTGGTTGTCTCTGACAAGTCTCTTTGATACGCTAGGACAGCCTCGACACTTGATACCATCGTCTCAGTCGGAATTCGTCTAGATGTTAAGGAATGTTTTAGTCCATAAGATAGTAGACGTGTTTCAGTTTCGTTTAATGAACGGGAACAAATAGTCCTCACCCAGTTATCGTCATGTTTATGTGTTGTACGTGTTTTAGAGCGTTTTAAACGTTCAAGTTTTGTTGTTGTTTGATTTGGTGTTGTGTCTCTGTCTTGTTTGCTCGTTTGTCTTTAATAGTTTGTATCGTAGAAAGTAAAGTAAAGTATCACTTACTGTCGTTGGTATGATTTCCTTGATCGTGACTAAAACATCACACGAGTACATACAACTACATACTAGTACATACGAGTGATATACGAGTACTTACGACTAACATACGAGTAAATACGAGTACATACGAGCGACATACGACTGTATACTGGACACAAATGAGAAATAGCACAATTTCTTCAATAATACATTGATGTTGGCATTCACTTTTGCTTGTATTTGTCTGGACTCTGGGGCAACCACTTGATGAATTTAAATGCTGAAAAGGTATTTTATTCGCACATTCATTTGTATGTTTCAGTTGAATTTGGTGTCCGTTGTGCGCAATGTCTTAATCTATTGAACGGTTTAAATATATCAACAACGGTAGTCTAGCGTTGGAGTTGCCATAAAGTAAACTCTCGTACAAAAAACATATTATACGTATTTTGTCGATGCAATTTGCCAGTATTTGAGCGCTTTTTGACACACTTTCACCTCGCAAATACATATTTATCAAAGCGATCAAATATACAGCGTATAAATAATGCCTTGCAAACGTGCTATATGAAATAAATGTACATTATATATATTTGAAATGAATGACAGTTGCACTGTGTTACGTATATGTGTCATATTACGCGTACGATTTAAATAATTCAGTCTTTGAACTGCAAAGTCAGTATCTTAAAGACTGAAATAAATTATTTATAATATTTAAAAAAGGGGCTGGATATGAGCTAATGTGCAATCTGATTGATTCCTTGCTAAACTACCTCATATTTCTTTGGTAGAATATATAAAATGTATGCAACATTTGAGGAGTAAATCCACATCAATTAATTATATTACAAGTACATCTAATTGTTATTTTTGTCCAAGACTTTTAACTTATTATTATATTAATATAAGATTACAAATAGTGGACACATGCTTTAACAGTTCTCAGAATAACTGCTCAATATTTTTTGTACGAGAGCTTACTTTATGGCAACTCCAACTCAAGACTACCGTTGTTGATATATTTAAACCGTTCAATAGATTAAGACATTGCGCACAATGGACACCAAATTCAACTGAAATATACAAATGAATGTGCGAATAAAATACCTTTTTAGCATTTAAATCCATCAAGTGGTTACGCCAGAGTGCAGACAAATACAAGCAAAAGTGAATACAAATATCAATGTATTATTGAAGAAATTGTGCTATTTCTCATTTGTGACCACTATATAGTTGTATGTCACTCATATGCACTCGTATGTACTCGTATGTCAGTCGTATGTACTCGTATGTTCTCGTATGTCACTCGTATGTACTTGTATGTCACTCGTCTGTACTCGTATGTACTCGTGTGATGTTTTTGTCACGATCGAGTTCCTTCAGTTTGTTCAGTCTTTGTTCTTGTTGCTTGATGTAATAGTTGATTCGTCTGTGACAGTAGTTAATCGGTGCACGTATCAGTTTTCTGCTGGTGGATTTGACAATCTGGATAGCCTCTTGTGTGTTCAACGGCGACTTAATTCTAAGTCCTGCTGGAACGAGACCAAAATCCTTGCAGCGGTGGTTGAACCAGAGCTGTTGGCGTATATGTCTGACGATGCTTGCAAAACGTATGTAGTCGTTAGCAAGTTGCTCGCTCTGTTGTCCAAATGATCGTAATAAAGTAAATGGTTTGATCCCGGGAGTTTTACAACAAAAACAGTCCTTCTCAGGACTATACCAACCTGGACGATCTACATTTACAAACATGTAACGATACTCCCGGGTTCAAACCATTTACTTTGAATAAAGCGGTAGAATTTACGCGGAGACAAAGATTTTGACGTATGCGTGACAAGCTTTTCTTAGATAGTCAATAGATCTATACGTTATGTATGAGTCTATGATGAAGTGGAGTCTATGAAATGCAGTGATTAAAAATTGTTGTATAATTCAAAGTTTCCTTGCTCTGATATTTTGTCACGTGCGTTTCTTATTAATGTCTTAATAGGCACAAATGATCTGTTTCTTTACAAATAACGATCAATTTTGAATTTGTGTACTTAATGCTGTAAAAATTTAGAAAAATTTTGCAACGCATGCATGCTCAAGGAAGTTTGAAATACTAAGTAAATAACATAAATCGTAGAAAATATCTTTAAATACTTGAAATACCAAGAAAACTTTCTTTAAAAAAGAATCAAAATGCTATGATAAAAAAATTGATTATTTCACCTGTGATGATCATGTTGATTGTTGTTTTGCCCAAAATTCCTGGCAAAAAACAACCCCAATTCGTGTTTGCCTTATAAAAGCAACCAATTTTCCCGCTGACATGAGTCAATCTCAGTGCAATTATGAAGGTTGATGACCCCGAGAATGTAAATTCTTTGAACTGACTATTCTTGGGTTTTACACACAAATTGGACGCGATTGTGCACCAGCCTGAATGTGAAAAGTGGTTGACATAAATAAAACCGTTCTCTGTCTAATACCCACATAAATAATAATCATTAGTTTCAATCTTTATTGTATCAAGAACAAGTCAAAGTTTATAAAGGATGGTTTGACAGTTATAAGATCATGCGCTCAGCATTGTCAGGCATTTAATAAATGATGTTAAGCGATGTGTGCAAACTGGTGCAAACGCGCTTAACACGTCGAGCCTTAAAATGATAACGCTTATGATCATGGTATAAAATATTTCACGACGCCTTGCAAACGCGTATTGACAGCTGCATATTCGCTTAAATGACAAGTAAAAAATACTAGTTCTACATCTTACGAAGCTATTTTACCGCTCAGTGCGTATGCCTTAGCTCAACATTCTTGAGTGAAAAGAAAATGTTGAGAGCTGTTTGAAGCTCTCAACAACGCTCAATAGCACTTAACTCCTTTCAAGGGGATAAGAATACCATGCATGTTGAATGAATGCTCAGTCAGCATGTTGAGAGCGTTTTCATGTGGTTATATAGATTGGAACATAGACTTTCATGTCAGCTTTATATATCTCTGCACGCTGTTGCCCAAAACAAACATAAAACGTGAGATAAAAGAATAACACCAGCTTAAATATTAGAGAAATATGAGAGCCTAAATTTTATTTTTATATACATAATAATAACTTAGTACCATCTTTAACTTCATCGTGAGACTATTCTCGAAAAAGTGTGTTTACAGTAAACCGAAAGAAAAATTTTGCTCTTGATTCTGACCTACCTGCAGATGCCAATGGTATTGTAATTGCCAAAAAGAAGAAAATAATTTTGAGCATCATGGTTTCGCTGAAACAAATTGCAGATTACTATTGTTAACTTAAAACATAATGATTCAGTACTAAATTAAAATATTTAGGACTCTCCAAACTTCGTTTGTAGATACATTAAAATACATTCTGCATAAATGCTTCTGCATTGTTCCACAAAGATATCTTTAGGCACAATTCAGATTCAAATCTTCATTCGTTAACTTTAATTCAAAAATTTCGATTAAAAATTTTACCTTTCAATGTCAAGATTTTTCAAAGATACTCTTTCCTGCTTTGAATCCGTTTGAATGAAAATGTTCTTTAATTGCTCTTATATATAGTCAGAAATATTGCAAATGTTGCGTCATGCGCATGAAAAACAGGATGTAGCTATAAGCTATATGCATGACCATGCGTAAGGAAGCGTTAATATAGATGTTTTTGCAAATATATCGTTTTGCACAACAAAAGCTTGGAACCTTATCGTCATCGCAAAACGATAACTTTTTGTAAAAATTTTTAGCAAACTGTTGCTTTAAACGTGAATTATTAGTAAAATAGCATTCTCGTGCGATACTATTCCATATTGATTTTGTGAAAGTATCTTGCTTAAAAGTCACGCATTCGTAGTGAAAAGACGCCACGATTTTAGCCAAGTTGGCTTTCTGTTAGATGCCTATTCTGTGTTTAAGACTTAAGTTCATCTGCATTACACCGTGGCGTTAATATATTCACAGGCAGTCAAAGAGAACAACTTGTTGTTATGAAAATATTTTAATTGGGTAATATTAATACAAAGTGCTAAAGCATTGGATACAGCAGCAAGAAATAATCATACATTTAATAACTAGTCATGGATTTTTCTCTTGCTTTGATTAGAGGTTTGAATTGTTTACACATGCTGTCTAGAAAGTTAATGAATCTTTGCGTGCATTATAATAACCGCTATACAATATGACTTTGTTCACAACATGATAAGTCCTTGTAACTTCCTGTCTAAAATTAAAATTCAAGGTCATTAAATGCTAAGTATTGGCATTGGGTCAACTTATAATGTTCATCATGAATGCTTTTAGGGGAATTTTCTTCCTTCGCCCAATTCAAATAGGTCTTTTTCTCCTTAAAAACGATTTATGTAACTGAACATTGTTTATAACTAACCATCTTTTCTAAGAATGTAGATTCTGTTGTACTAAGTTTTTGCTATTAAGTCAAATGATCTTGTTACTGTTGTATCATCGTGAATATCTATTTGGAAAAATCAATCATGTTACACAACTCGTAGTGAAGTTTAACTGGTTTAAGTAATAGGTTTTAAACGAAAAAGATCTCTCTTTACATCTTCAGTCTTTATCTCATATGTTTATCAAGTTTATCTCCTTGCACGTAAACACATCACGTTTTGAATTGTATATAATTCCTTCTATTATTCGGGGATTGAATAATGCAATAATTATTAGCGCGTTTCAAACGGTCATTACTATAATTGATGATCAAGGTCACTGCAAACTCTGGTCTAAAACAAACTGCTTCTTCGAATTTATAAAATAGGATGTCTTCTTTCAATCCATCTCTCACATACTTGTATTTACAACGTTTGAACAGAAAGTTTAAATATATGTGTAGTATATAAAAGATATAGGATTTTATCTCCTTTTACCAAGTAAAATAGTTAAAGAAATATAACTTGTCATACTTCTATTCCAAGTGTTGGCACTGCATGAATTACGGCGTTGAGTCGATATATGGTTGCCGTTGTATTTCATTTCATTATTAAACTCAAATTGTTAGTTTTAGTTTTAAAAGTAAAAGTACACAGCAGTTGAAATTGTTAGCTCTTATTCAACACATCTTTTATTGTAGTTGTTGCTCTATTTAACGAGGGTAAGCCCAAGTTTAAAATTCTGATTTTCTTCATCTGTCGCGAAAATACAGTACCCCATGACTAACACGAAGTCATTGAACTAATCAAAATCTTTTTTGGGTCTTTCCACGCATGGGTGTTACTAATGACACGTATAATGAAATAAGACATGATTTACTTGCATAATATACTGCCACATTAGAAATTGAATTGCTGTGAGTTCCATGGCAGCTATTATAAAATGCAAATATAAGCAAACACTGTTCACGAGTAGCACGAGTGAACACGTGATGGAACTCATGGTAGTCTTGTTATTGTTTATTCTGTAATGGAAATATCTTGTGTCGAATGCCTTGGTTAAATACAAAAACCATGATTGTTTATAGTGATAAGCACTGGTGAGAGTAGCTTCGTGTGATGTTGTGTCGAGATTTTGGATGAAAAAAATATATTTTACCAAAGTCTTGAGCAAATCAACTGTATCTTCTTACAAAAGTTCACAGATCACTGGTTCGTTATGAAATAATTCTATATGTAGAAAAATATTATAATTTATACGTTGTTCAATTAACTCTTCTAATGATCCATTTCCAATTTTGTGTTTAAAATTTCATGTAGTTACCCTAACCCATATCATTCTTTATTAGTTTATGATGAAGAATCGTTCAAAAGGATAACGCGTTTAATTTATATCTGTTTTAAATCATTATCTCTTAATTTAGAGACGTCGCAAAATTTTTCGTAACATTATAAAGTGTCTTTTTATTTGATATGTCAAAGTCGAAATAAGATACAGCATTTGCCTGCTTTCTGCATATTATTATAGACTTGGAATAAAACTTTTCATGTTATTATCCCATGACAAACAGTTTCTAATAATGAACAATAATACGTAAATTCGAAAGACTACCCGATCAATTTATATACACGAGATTATGTTTAACTTAAGACGCAGAAGAGATATGTTAACAGAAAGTCCAATCGTATCAGAATTTTTGATGTTAGTGTTCCCTACTCTTCTGAAGCAAGTTCTAAGGAGACACGCCTTCCAGCAAGATAATTCCGCTAGATCGCAATAGAAAATATAGATGTTTTGCAAATAGGTCGTTATCCCAACAAAAGCTTGAACCTTGTCGTCATCGCAAAACGATAACATTTTATAACAATTTTGGCAAACTGTTGTTTTAAACGTGAATTATTAGTAAAATAGCATTCTCGTGCAATACTATTCCATATTGATTTTGTGAAAGTATCTTGCTTGGAAGTCACGCATTCGTAGTGAAAAAAGACGCCACGATTTTAGCCGAGTGGGCCTTCTGTTAGATGTCTATTCTGTGCTTAAGACTGAAGTTCATTTCCATTACACCGTGGCGTTAATATATACACAGGCAGTCAAAGAGAACAACTTGTTGTTATAAAAATATTTTAATTAGGTAATATTAATACGAAATGCTAAAGCATTGAATGCAACAGCAAGAAATAATCATACATTTAATAACTAGTCATGGATTTTTCTCTTGCTTTGATTAGAGGTTTGAATCGTTTACACATGCTGTCTAGCAGTTAATGAATCTTTGCGTGCATTATAATAACCGCTATACAATATGACTTTGTTCACAACATGATAAGTCCTTGTATTTTCCTGTCTAAAATTAAAATTAAAGGTCATTAAATGCTAAGTATTGGCATTGGGTCAACTTATAACGTTCATCATGAATGCTTTTAGGGGAATTTTCTTCCTTCGCCCAATTCAAATAGGTCTTTTTCTCCTTAAAAACGATTTATGTAACTGAACATTGTTTATAACTAACCATCTTTTCTAAGAATGTAGATTCTGTTGTACTAAGTTTTGCTATTAAGTCAAATGATCTTGTTACTGTTGTATCATCGTGAATATCTATTTGGAAAAATCAATCATGTTACACAACTCGTAGTGAAGTTTAACTGGTTTAAGTAATAGGTTTTAAACGAAAAAGATCTCTCTTTACATCTTCAGTCTTTATCTCATATGTTTATCAAGTTTATCTCCTTGCACGTAAACACATCACGTTTTGAATTGTATATAATTCCTTCTATTATTCGGGGATTGAATAATGCAATAATTATTAGCGCGTTTCAAACGGTCATTACTATAATTGATGATCAAGGTCACTGCAAACTCTGGTCTAAAACAAACTGCTTCTTCGAATTT
Organism: Xenia sp. Carnegie-2017; assembly: GCF_021976095.1. NCBI lineage: Eukaryota > Metazoa > Cnidaria > Anthozoa > Malacalcyonacea > Xeniidae > Xenia > Xenia sp. Carnegie-2017. The sequence goes on from NW_025813486.1 coordinate 10,127,610, forward strand.
ATAAAATAGGATGTCTTCTTTCAATCCATCTCTCACATACTTGTATTTACAACGTTTGAACAGAAAGTTTAAATATATGTGTAGTATATAAAAGATATAGGATTTTATCTCCTTTTACCAAGTAAAATAGTTAAAGAAATATAAGTCTGTCATACTTCTATTCCAAGTGTTGGCACTGCATGAATTACGGCGTTGAGTCGATATATGGTTGCCGTTGTGTTTCATTTCATTATTAAACTCAAATTGTTAGTTTTATTTTTAAAAGTAAAAGTACACAGCAGTTGAAATTGTTAGCTCTTATTCAACACATCTTTTATTGTAGTTGTTGCTCTATTTAACGAGGGTAAGCCCAAGTTTAAAATTCTGATTTTCTTCATCTGTCGCGAAAATACAGTACCCCATGACTAACACGAAGTCATTGAACTAATCAAAATCTTTTTTTTGGGTCTTTCCACGCATGGGTGTTACTAATGACACGTATAATGAAATAAGACATGATTTACTTGCATAATATACTGCCACATTAGAAATTGAATTGCTGTGAGTTCCATGGCAGCTATTATAAAATGCAAATATAAGCAAACACTGTTCACGAGTAGCACGAGTGAACACGTGATGGAACTCATGGTAGTCTTGTTATTGTTTATTCTGTAATGGAAATATCTTGTGTCGAATGCCTTGGTTAAATACAAAAACCATGATTGTTTATAGTGATAAGCACTGGTGAGAGTAGCTTCGTGTGATGTTGTGTCGAGATTTTGGATGAAAAAAAATATATTTTACCAAAGTCTTGAGCAAATCAACTGTATCTTCTTACAAAAGTTCACAGATCACTGGTTCGTTATGAAATAATTCTATATGTAGAAAAATATTATAATTTATACGTTGTTCAATTAACTCTTCTAATGATCCATTTCCAATTTTGTGTTTAAAATTTCATGTAGTTACCCTAACCCATATCATTCTTTATTAGTTTATGATGAAGAATCGTTCAAAAGGATAACGCGTTTAATTTATATCTGTTTTAAATCATTATCTCTTAATTTAGAGACGTCGCAAAATTTTTCGTAACATTATAAAGTGTCTTTTTATTTGATATGTCAAAGTCGAAATAAGATACAGCATTTGCCTGCCTTCTGCATATTATTATAGACTTGGCATAAAACTTTTCATGTTATTATCCCATGACAAACAGTTTCTAATAATGAACAATAATACGTAAATTCGAAAGACTACCCGATCAATTTATATACACGAGATTATGTTTAACTTAAGACGCAGAAGAGATATGTTAACAGAAAGTCCAATCGTATCGGAATTTTTGATGTTAGTGTTCCCTACTCTTCTGAAGCAAGTTCTAAGGAGACACGCCTTCCAGCAAGATAATTCCGCTAGATCGCAATAGAAAATATAGATGTTTTTGCAAATAGGTCGTTATCCGCAACAAAAGCTTGGAACCTTGTCGTCATCGCAAAACGATAACATTTTATAACAATTTTGGCAAACTGTTGTTTTAAACGTGAATTATTAGTAAAATAGCATTCTCGTGCAATACTATTCCATATTGATTTTGTGAAAGTATCTTGCTTGAAAGTCACGCATTCGTAGTGAAAAAAGACGCCACGATTTTAGCCGAGTGGGCCTTCTGTTAGATGTCTATTCTGTGCTTAAGACTTAAGTTCATTTCCATTACACCGTGGCGTTAATATATTCACAGGCAGTCAAAGAGAACAACTTGTTGTTATGAAAATATTTTAATTAGGTAATATTAATACGAAGTGCTAAAGCATTGAATGCAACAGCAAGAAATAATCATACATTTAATAACTAGTCATGGATTTTTCTTTTGCTTTGATTAGAGGTTTGAATTGTTTACACATGCTGTCTAGCAGTTAATGAATCTTTGCGTGCATTATAATAACCGCTATACAATATGACTTTGTTCACAACATGATAAGTCCTTGTATTTTCCTGTCTAAAATTAAAATTAAAGGTCATTAAATGCTAAGTATTGGCATTGGGTCAACTTATAACGTTCATCATGAATGCTTTTAGGGGAATTTTCTTCCTTCGCCCAATTCAAATAGGTCTTTTTCTCCTTAAAAACGATTTATGTAACTGAACATTGTTTATAACTAACCATCTTTTCTAAGAATGTAGATTCTGTTGTACTAAGTTTTTGCTATTAAGTCAAATGATCTTGTTACTGTTGTATCATCGTGAATATCTATTTGGAAAAATCAATCATGTTACACAACTCGTAGTGAAGTTTAACTGGTTTAAGTAATAGGTTTTAAACGAAAAAGATCTCTCTTTACATCTTCAGTCTTTATCTCATATGTTTATCAAGTTTATCTCCTTGCACGTAAACACATCACGTTTTGAATTGTATATAATTCCTTCTATTATTCGGGGATTGAATAATGCAATAATTATTAGCGCGTTTCAAACGGTCATTACTATAATTGATGATCAAGGTCACTGCAAACTCTGGTCTAAAACAAACTGCTTCTTCGATTTATAAAATAGGATGTCTTCTTTCAATCCATCTCTCACATACTTGTATTTACAACGTTTGAACAGAAAGTTTAAATATATGTGTAGTATATAAAAGATATAGGATTTTATCTCCTTTTACCAAGTAAAATAGTTAAAGAAATATAACTCTGTCATACTTCTATTCCAAGTGTTGGCACTGCATGAATTACGGCGTTGAGTCGATATATGGTTGCCGTTGTGTTTCATTTCATTATTAAACTCAAATTGTTAGTTTTATTTTTAAAAGTAAAAGTACACAGCAGTTGAAATTGTTAGCTCTTATTCAACACATCTTTTATTGTAGTTGTTGCTCTATTTAACGAGGGTAAGCCCAAGTTTAAAATTCTGATTTTCTTCATCTGTCGCGAAAATACAGTACCCCATGACTAACACGAAGTCATTGAACTAATCAAAATCTTTTTTGGGTCTTTCCACGCATGGGTGTTACTAATGACACGTATAATGAAATAAGACATGATTTACTTGCATAATATACTGCCACATTAGAAATTGAATTGCTGTGAGTTCCATGGCAGCTATTATAAAATGCAAATATAAGCAAACACTGTTCACGAGTAGCACGAGTGAACACGTGATAGAACTCATGGTATTCTTGTTATTGTTTATTCTGTAATGGAAATATCTTGTGTCGAATGCCTTGGTTTAATACAAAAACCATGATTGTTTATAGTGATAAGCACTGGTGAGAGTAGCTTCGTGTGATGTTGTGTCGAGATTTTGGATGAAAAATATATTTTACCAAAGTCTTGAGCAAATCAACTGTATCTTCTTACAAAAGTTCACAGATCACTGGTTCGTTATGAAATAATTCTATATGTAGAAAAATATTATAATTTATACGTTGTTCAATTAACTCTTCTAATGATCCATTTCCAATTTTGTGTTTAAAATTTCATGTAGTTACCTAACCCATATCATTCTTTATTAGTTTATGATGAAGAATCGTTCAAAAGGATAACGCGTTTAATTTATATCTGTTTTAAATCATTATCTCTTAATTTAGAGACGTCGCAAAATTTTTCGTAACATTATAAAGTGTCTTTTTATTTGATATGTCAAAGTCGAAATAAGATACAGCATTTGCCTGCCTTCTGCATATTATTATAGACTTGGCATAAAACTTTTCATGTTATTATCCCATGACAAACAGTTTCTAATAATGAACAATAATACGTAAATTCGAAATACTACCCGATCAATTTATATACACGAGATTATGTTTAACTTAAGACACAGAAGAGATATGTTAACAGAAAGTCCAATCGTATCGGAATTTTTGATGTTAGTGTTCCCTACTCTTCTGAAGCAAGTTCTAAGGAGACACGCCTTCCAGCAAGATAATTCCGCTAGATCGCAATAGAAAATATAGATGTTTTTGCAAATAGGTCGTTATCCCCAACAAAGCTTGAACCTTGTCGTCATCGCAAAACGATAACATTTTATAACAATTTTGGCAAACTGTTGTTTTAAACGTGAATTATTAGTAAAATAGCATTCTCGTGCAATACTATTCCATATTGATTTTGTGAAAGTATCTTGCTTGAAAGTCACGCATTCGTAGTGAAAAAAGACGCCACGATTTTAGCCGAGTGGGCCTTCTGTTAGATGTCTATTCTGTGCTTAAGACTTAAGTTCATTTCCATTACAGCGTGGCGTTAATATATTCACAGGCAATCAAAGAGAACAACTTGTTGTTATGAAAATATTTTAATTAGGTAATATTAATACGAAGTGCTAAAGCATTGAATGCAACAGCAAGAAATAATCATACATTTAATAACTAGTCATGGATTTTTCTTTTGCTTTGATTAGAGGTTTGAATTGTTTACACATGCTGTCTAGCAGTTAATGAATCTTTGCGTGCATTATAATAACCGCTATACAATATGACTTTGTTCACAACATGATACGTCCTTGTATTTTCCTGTCTAAAATTAAAATTAAAGGTCATTAAATGCTAAGTATTGGCATTGGGTCAACTTATAACGTTCATCATGAATGCTTTTAGGGGAATTTTCTTCTTCGCCCAATTCAAATAGGTCTTTTCTCCTTAAAACGATTTATGTAACTGAACATTGTTTATAACTAACCATCTTTTCTAAGAATGTAGATTCTGTTGTACTAAGTTTTGCTATTAAGTCAAATGATCTTGTTACTGTTGTATCATCGTGAATATCTATTTGGAAAATCAATCATGTTACACAACTCGTAGTGAAGTTTAACTGGTTTAAGTAATAGGTTTTAAACGAAAAAGATCTCTCTTTACATCTTCAGTCTTTATCTCATATGTTTATCAAGTTTATCTCCTTGCACGTAAACACATCACGTTTTGAATTGTATATAATTCCTTCTATTATTCAGGGATTGAATAATGCAATAATTATTAGCGCGTTTCAAACGGTCATTACTATAATTGATGATCAAGGTCACTGCAAACTCTGGTCTAAAACAAACTGCTTCTTCGAATTTATAAAATAGGATGTCTTCTTTCAATCCATCTCTCGCATACTTGTATTTACAACGTTTGAACAGAAAGTTTAAATATATGTAGTATATAAAATATAGGATTTTATCTCCTTTTACCAAGTAAAATAGTTAAAGAAATATAACTCTGTCATACTTCTATTCCAAGTGTTGGCACTGCATGAATTACGGCGTTGAGTCGATATATGGTTGCCGTTGTGTTTCATTACATTATTAAACTCAAATTGTTGGTTTTATTTTTAAAAGTAAAAGTACACAGCAGTTGAAATTGTTAGCTCTTATTCAACACATCTTTTATTGTAGTTGTTGCTCTATTTAACGAGGGTAAGCCCAAGTTTAAAATTCTGATTTTCTTCATCTGTCGCGAAAATACAGTACCCCATGACTAACACGAAGTCATTGAACTAATCAAAATCTTTTTTGGGTCTTTCCACGCATGGGTGTTACTAATGACACGTATAATGAAATAAGACATGATTTACTTGCATAATATACTGCCACATTAGAAATTGAATTGCTGTGAGTTCCATGGCAGCTATTATAAAATGCAAATATAAGCAAACACTGTTCACGAGTAGCACGAGTGAACACGTGATAGAACTCATGGTAGTCTTGTTATTGTTTATTCTGTAATGGAAATATCTTGTGTCGAATACCTTGGTTAAATACAAAAACCATGATTGTTTATAGTGATAAGCACTGGTGAGAGTAGCTTCGTGTGATGTTGTGTCGAGATTTTGGATGAAAAAAATATATTTTACCAAAGTCTTGAGCAAATCAACTGTATCTTCTTACAAAAGTTCACAGATCACTGGTTCGTTATGAAATAATTCTATATGTAGAAAAATATTATAATTTATACGTTGTTCAATTAACTCTTCTAATGATCCATTTCAATTTTGTGTTTAAAATTTCATGTAGTTACCCTAACCCATATCATTCTTTATTAGTTTATGATGAAGAATCGTTCAAAAGGATAACGCGTTTAATTTATATCTGTTTTAAATCATTATCTCTTAATTTAGAGACGTCAAAAATTTTTAACATTATAAAGTGTCTTTTATTTGATATGTCAAAGTCGAAATAAGATACAGCATTTGCCTGACTTCTGCATATTATTATAGACTTGGCATAAAACTTCATGTTATTATCCATGACAAACAGTTTCTAATAATGAACAATAATACGTAAATTCGAAGAGACTACCCGATCAATTTATATGCACGAGATTATGTTTAACAAGACACAGAAGAGATATGTTAACAGAAAGTCCAATCGTATCGGAATTTTGATGTTAGTGTTCCTACTCTTCTGAAACAAGTTCTAAGGAGACACGCCTTCCAGCAAGATAATTCCGCTAGATCGCAATAGAAAATATAGATGTTTTTGCAAATAGGTCGTTATCCCCAACAAAAGCTTGGAACCTTGTCGTCATCGCAAAACGATAACATTTTATAACAATTTTGGCAAACTGTTGTTTTAAACGTGAATTATTAGTAAAATAGCATTCTCGTGCAATACTATTCCATATTGATTTTGTGAAAGTATCTTGCTTGAAAGTCACGCATTCGTAGTGAAAAGACGCCACGATTTTAGCCGAGTGGGCCTTCTGTTAGATGTCTATTCTGTGCTTAAGACTTAAGTTCATTTCCATTACACCGTGGCGTTAATATATTCACAGGCAGTCAAAGAGAACAACTTGTTGTTATGAAAATATTTTAATTAGGTAATATTAATACAGTGCTAAAGCATTGAATGCAACAGCAAGAAATAATCATACATTTAATAACTAGTCATGGATTTTTCTCTTGCTTTGATTACAGGTTTGAATTGTTTACACATGCTGTCTAGAAAGTTAATAAATCTTTGCGTGCATTATAATAACCGCTATACAATATGACTTTGTTCACAACATGATACGTCCTTGTATTTTCCTGTCTAAAATTAAAATTAAAGGTCATTAAATGCTAAGTATTGGCATTGGGTCAACTTATACCGTTCATCATGAATGCTTTTAAGGGAATTTTGTTTCTTCGCCCAATTCAAATAAGTCTTTTTCTCATTAAAAACGATGTATGTAACTGAACATTGTTTATAACTAATCATCTTTTCTAAGGATGTATATCATGCTGTCATTGGCCAATTGTTGAACAACTGGTAACAGCATTCCATTTTGGACCATTGTAAAGCTTCGGCAAGTTGGTGGTGGAGCCATATTCATGACCTTGCTGAATTTGACCATTGCAGCTTGCCCTCGACCAATTTCTCGAAATGCTAGGACTACTTGGACATTAACTTTGTGTGAACAGCCTTGCTTTTTAGATGTGTTGAAACTATGCTTCCTCACATTCTTTATTCTTACATTGAAGGACAATATAATGTGTATAGCCTTTCCTTTTCCTCAAGTCAACATGGGATTCCACACTGCTTTCGCAATCAGGGCATTTTAAAATTTCATCAAAAACATCAAACAGCAAAGACAAGTCCATAAACACGGTACCTTCTTTTGCAGTGTGTAGATTATTAAAAGTTTCGCCAATGCTCCTCGTTTGATGACTTATTTTCTTTCCAGAAGGTCCAGGGTTTGCGTCATCGTTTCCGCCATGTTTTGACTTCTTTGCCATTTTTCATGGCAGAGTTCTAACAGCTTTTCTCTTTCTATTTCGACTATTCCTTATTATTTTTCACTCCTGGCCCAGGGATTATTATCGGAATAACAAAAGGAAAGGTCCGAAATACTAACAAAAAGACTTTTCTCCTTAGAGATACAAAATATAATGTTTTTTGAATAGCAACTTTTCGAACAATGCGAGCACGCGATCAGCTCATTGAGTTCTATAATAACTGGAGGGGAAAAGGGGCCTGGACCCCGTGGTCAAAAATATGGCGGTAATGGCGGATTTGGTCATAGATATAGTAGGTCTAGATTACTGACGAGCCGCCGTATTGCGTGACATCCATTAAAAATCCAAGATGGCGTGGGAACCGGGCAAAAAACATAGAGTCACTAAAGGGCAATTGATGTTTTTCGCAATTTACTTCTTCTCATTGTTTTCAAACTCTTCCGATGAAGTTTTATTGGAAAAAAATCTTTATTTCAAGTGTTTTGAAACCATTTTGGACAGTTATAATTGAAATACGGGTGAAAATATCGCTTTCGAATATTGTGTAAATTGGTCGTTTGGTTGTCTCGAGTCGTTCGTCCACTAAAATAAACAGATTTTGTCAGCTTTAGCTCCCATACTGGTTTGTTACGCCTTGAAAAATATCATATTGACAATTTATAGAAAGTTGGGAAAATCAATCTGAACATTTATGACAAAAAAACAATTTATTTACGAAGGTACTCCCACTGTACTCGTACTGATATGTGAGATTCATCCACAGTTTAGCGAGGCCATTCGACTTTGAATGAATGGAGAGAGGAGCAAGGAGATACATAACACTGCAGCACTATTGTTTACTGACTAGTTGTTAGAAAAGCTGTTAATGTTGGGAAACGTAACTGAAGGAAACTTGCCTCATTTCATTGGCTATACTTATGAGATCTTACAGCTAAGTTGTTATACGAAAGAGAAGGAAACATATGTTCAGTAGCTTGTTATATTACTGTTTATTTCAAAATCTGACATAGTAACATTCAAACGCATAACTCAAGATACTGTTACAATACAATTTTTGGAAAGAGTTATAAAGCTCTGGATAAAGTAATTATTTTTTTTACCAGAGCTAAGGTGTTTATTGAATTTATATATTATCTTATGAAATATTTGATATAGATATCATTGGTGGTATAGCCAGACTGAACATTTTACTGTTGCTATGTAAATTTCACTGCATCATTGTTCATTTCATTAAGAATCTCTTGTTTTGCAGTCAGTGAACACAGTGACATTAGGATAGCATGACCAAATAAAATGCTGGCTATGGCACCCAGTATATTTTATGACACCTATGTACAAAGATAAGTAAAGAAGATAAAAAATTACGGATATTTCACCATTCAATACATGAAATTTTACGTATAAAGAAAATTGCCATACAGTTACAGTTTTCAGTTACATACGTGTGTACAGTAAAATATTTGTACACCAGTTCTCCAAACTCTACTCCGAGAGAATAGTTTGTAAAGGAGCGCCATCTAAGCGACAAAAGCTGACAAAACTCATCCTTTTTGGAAACGATTAAGACTGTGTCTGTTAAGTGCCAACACATATTTGAAGAATGAAAGAACGAATAGCATCTTGAAGTGAAATTTATGTAAAAAATATGAAGATTAATGTTCCCATCTTTTTGTATGTATTCAATATGATGTCTTTCAACGTAGACGAACCAGTACGAGCTAAAGCAGTCGAAATCCGTTTATTTTGGTAGACAAACGCCTCGAGACAACCAAACGACCAATTTACACAACACTTCGCAAGCAATATTTTCGCACGTATTCCAATAATAATTGTCAATATGGCTTCAAAACATTATTAATAACGCTTTGTTTCCAATAAAACTTGATTGCAGGAGTTTGAAAACACTGAAACGAAGTAAACTGCAAAAACAATTGCCTAATAGTAGCCCCAAGTTTTTTGCCCGGTTCCCGCGCCATCTTGGATTTATCATGAATGTCACGCTGCCGTCTTAATAAGTCTTATATTACGTCACACTCGTCAGCGATCTAGACCTACTATATCTATGATTTTGGTTGTCAAAACTTCCACTTTGAGAAAAATTTTAACATTCGCTCCTCCCGAATTCGGAACTCTATTACTGCTATATCAATGACAACCAGCGAAAACAACCAAGATACCGTAAGCATAAAATATTGAAAATAATGCTTCAGGTTTTGTGAAATAGACACACACATTCTAATGAGGTAAATCTACTGTAAAATAACGTATATTTTGTAAAGTAATGCTTTAGCTATGTTAGAAATAAATATCAAACGGCATTCTTTACACTCGCAATACTTGTGTTTTTGACTGTTTGATAACAGCTTGTTGCAACTGTCTTTCTTGAATAGATGGGTAAATCTTAGTTAAAATGTCGAAAAAGGAGTTAGAAAAAGTTAGCTTACCCCTACGACTTAAGTCGACTGGAAATATATTATAAGTAGGTATGTAATTTTTTTGAGTTTTTTTGGTAGGATTGATTCTGGGTGTCTTATAAAGTATTATGATATTCTGATAAATCTGAGAACTTTTGAAGTAAATATCTTGAACTAGAAGAGCAAAACAATGAAATTCAGAAATTCTATAATCATGTTGCTGGTTCTGTTTTGAGCCAAGATATTAGAAACTGGATTGTCATTGACAACCATGGATCTACTACTGAACAGAACTACATTAATTTCCCATTGAAAATACGATTTCTTAAATTAAAGTGCATTGGCTTCTCTGACATAACACTTTTCTTATTGCTGCATGAAGGCAAACCTGTTTAAATAATTTTAATGTAGATGAAGATATTTAGCAGGTTGTATAATTGTTAATGTACAGTCATTATTTATAATGTTATGGCCTCGTGTAATGTATGTCAAGAAGAACATATTAATTCTCAAAAATGCTAACCTTCTTGCACTACTTTTCTCTTGTGTCCTTACAAATTACAGTTACCTATACTAATTTTTTCTAGGTTCAAACAACTTGACACACTTTTGAATTTTACATTATGCCTTTGAATTTTCCTTTTGCCTTTTGGTAAAATATCAGTGAATGACTTAAAATCAAGTTTATCTATAATAATATCTTGTACAAAGAAACTATACATAATTGGAAAAGTCTCATGTTGAAGACAGATGTCACTTCTTTTACTAGATTGCTATTCTTATTCTTTTAAATAATATCGGAATTCTTCATAATACATAAAAAGTTCTTTGCCATCAATTTTTGCTTCTTCCCCATTCAACGTCATTGCAACCAATGCATCTTATGTGAATTTTTAATCACCTGGAATTGAAAAACGTATGGATTTTGTCAGATGATGCAGTACTATACTTAATGTTTCATGCATTTCATTATAAGCTTTTCTTGAGCAAAAATTTCAAGGTAGGAGCATAATTTGGAACATTATTGAACAAAGTAGTTTTTATCTTGGTTTTGATGTACTAACCTGTTTTCTATGACAAACAATTCATTTACAGAGACACCAGATGGCATTTAAAACTGTTAGCATAAAGCAAACCTTTACACACCATCATCATGATTGTCCATAATCCTTCAAATTGTTCAGGATAGCTGTTTAAGACAAGTATATTTTATTGTACGACATGTACCAAAGAGTTCATTAATTAATCCTGCACTGCATTTGATTTCAATACAGTTCTGTTCTTAATATTTGCTTCATATTTTCAGAAAAATATCATGAAAAAATCCTCCATTTCTCGGAGGTAAAGTCAGTTGAAACAAGGAGTTTTAAGACATGCATATCTCGATAGGAATTGGTTGCTTTGCCTCGTCTAGCAAGCGATGAAGTAAAGAACAAATAAGACTGGATAAACATAACTTAAATTATAATTTAGAAGTAAAAACATTCACAAAATATATACCATCACACTTCAAGTATTGACTTAAAACAAAACACTGAACACTTTTAATGGTAAACAATCTGACGTTGCTTTTCTGGCATTACTTCAGCATCCGTATATCAAACAAGTTTGCAGTATGTTTTAAAAATAAAATTTCTAAAAGTTTTTGTGCTTGGCATTGATATTTTATGTAATCGCAATTGTGGTTGTCAAATCCGGGTGGGCGAAAAAATTTTATTTTATGAGCCCGCGTCTTTCTGCTGACTTTGACAACCAAAATCCGCCATGTTTTTGACCACGCGGCCGCGCGCTATAATTTCTACTAATTTTGTTGACGTTTCCTATGGAATGCCATAGCTGTCTTATATGATCAGTTTTCAATATATGATGATGAGACTTCATTATATGATGATGAAACTTCATTATATGATGATCAAACTTCATTATATGGTGATCAAACTTCATTATATGATGATCAAACTTCATTATATGATGATGAAACTTCATTATATGATGATGAAACTTCATTATATGATGATGAAACTTCATTATATGATGATGAAACTTCATTATATGATGATGAAACTTCATTATATGGTGATCAAACTTCATTATATGATGATGAAACTTCATTATATGGTGATGAAACTTCATTATATGATGATGAAACTTCATTATATGGTGATGAAACTTCATTATATGATGATGAAACTTCATTATATGATGATGAAACTTCAATATATGATGATGAAACTTCATTATATGATGATGAAACTTCATTATATGATGATGAAACTTCATTATATGATGATGAAACTTCATTATATAGTGATCAAACTTCATTATATGATGATGAAACTTCATTATATGATGATGAAACTTCATTATATGATGATGAAACTTCATTATATGATGATGAAACTTCATTATATGATGATGAAACTTCATTATATGATGATGAAACTTCATTATATGATGATGAAACTTCATTATATGATGATGAAACTTCATTATATGGTGATCAAACTTCATTATATGATGATGAAACTTCTATATATGATGATGAAGTCCTTTAATTGAGCCCGTAGTTTGTTCGTACGGAAATTTTTATAAACTTTATGTTGTTTATGCGATCTTACGAAAACATAAAAATATTTTACGTTAACGTCACGATGGCCTCCACCTCCACGCCAGCTTTGCAGATGAAGAATATTTTGGAAACTTTAGGACTTGGCTCATTATATGCGAGATTCAAGGAAGAAAAAATCACTCCCGATATTGTTTGTATGCTCTCTCTATACGATTTTCATCAGTTGGGTATGTATTTATCAAGTGAAATAATGACTCTGCGAATTGAATGCACTAAATATGATACAGCAAAGCCAGCTAAGTTGAAACGAGATGCAGAAAGCGCTAAATATGAAATACCAAAAGCATTATTAGAAAGCTACATTGACGAAGGATTTCTTATTAGTGAAATAGCTACATTGCTATCAGTCTCAGAGTCTACAATTTATCGACGTATGCGTGAATATGGACTTAGCAAGTATGAATTTACTGAAATAGATGATGGCATGCTAGATAGCCGTGTACGGGAAATAATTTCGGAGTTTCCCTTTTGCGGAGAAACAATGATAAAACAATTTCTGGTTGGCAAAGGCATCAAGGTGCAGCGAGGACAATTGCGTGACGCCATACATCGCATTGATAGTTATGGTGTGAATGATAGGAAGAAAAGGAGGTTGCATCGTCGAGTTAATAATGTGAAAGGACCAAACCACTTATGGCACGTTGATACGAATCATAAACTTGTAAGATGGCATTTTGTTATTGTTGGTACAATTGATGGTTTCAGTAGATTACCAGTGATGCTTGACTGTACCAATAACAATAGAGCAGATACATCAATGTGACGTCACATATCACATTATGCAAAAACATCAATGTGACGTCACATATTGCATAATATTTGAAACACATTACAAACGCCAGAACGACATTTTAGTAAATAATTGAGTACAGATGAATATGAGCATAGATGCCAAAGTTAAATATTTCACAATACCTTGTCCACACAATTATCATTCTACAAATCTTAATGACGTCTTCTGATGTCACTGATATTTTTGCATAATTAATAAAGTTACATATCCCAAGAAAGAAGTAAAACAAAATATTTCTACTGAGGAAGTCATATTTCTACCGATCTTAGCAATGTAATCACGAAATAATGTAATAAAATTTGTTTTTTTAGCACTTTAAATTGATATTACGTAGGAATATAGGATAAAACATTCCAAGACACGCCTAGCAACAGCGTGTATATAGATACGGTTCAATCACAAGCTAAAAATTCAATTTCAATCTCTTCCATCACCATTTTACTACAATATAAGCTGCACAGTGCGCATGATTTAGTTCAACATTTTTGAGTGTGCTGTTCAAACTACACAATTTTCAGGTGCGCTTTGGAGAGTACAGCGCTGTTACCTGTTGAGTGGAAAGTTTGAGATTGTTTGCACGTAGCTTTACAAAAGGTGTCCCAGAAGAAAGGTAATCCAACTTTAAGTCGCTTGTGTACAAACACGAACGTAAAGTTTTCAATGTCATATATACGAGTGTTTTGCTTCAGTCTGTAATGTTGTTTGTCATATAAGCGAAATTGGATTATTTTTCACCTCTGCGTCAAGTTGGACAAAAGATAAATTCATTAATAAGAAGGACCAAAACCTTAAATTATTCGGCATCAGTCAAAGCGAAAAATTGCGCGCAATATTACCCATGATCAAAACAAAATGGAGTCAACAATACACGAGGATGTCCTCCGATCCGAAGAAGATACAAAAGCATAAAGTGCGATTATAGTCCCAGTAAAGAGATTTTGTTGGGATAACAGCAGGGCGGATCCAGCTCTGACCATGGCCCTGTGCCATTTGAAGCCAGTAGGCGCAAGACAACTAAGGATCTGGAGGCATGTTCTCCCAGAAAATTTTGAAATCTAGACTCTCAAACGAATTCCAGCATTTTAATGTAAAATATAACAATATTTTAGTTATAATCTCATCTAAAAAATTCTAATATCGCTTCGGATGTTTGACTTGATTGTCTTCAGCTTCTTTTGTTTGGCCATTTGTTTCACCAGAAGACTGTCTAAGCTACTTTGCCGTTTTGCAATTTCCGTCTGTTTTTGGTGGATGTAGCTTCCAAGAAGACGGAGCAGAAAAACTTTAGGAGCCAGAACTTTATGATATATTGGCTGCTGACTTTAATAAGGTTGGAAAGTGTGTTTTAAAATAATGGTCTCCAAGCTGAAGTGCAATTGGTTTGCACAAAGTAACAAAATGATTTTGTGGATGGGATTTTTGATCTACCAAATAAGAAGGTGGCAATAACCAAAAATATACATCAATTGCACTCCCGTCAACAAAATCTCTTGATATTTGTACAATTGAACATTTGCCAACTAATCCCAATTTCCTTTCACTTCAGCATCATTAGTAATTTAGTATGACTGAATATGGATTACTGTGGAAGAAGGAAACATACACATCAAGGATGAAAAGGTGTAATTATTCCCTAATTCCACTGTTTCTTATAAAACTGCTGCAATTTCATTCACATTTCTAAAGAGGTTAGAGCTGCATCGGATATACACATGGCAAAGGCATTTTTAAGTGAAGTGAATGCACTATTCTTTATGCTGGGACAATAATCTCAGCTAGAATAGTATTTTGTTACAAACATTTCACAAAGTTAGAAATCTCAAGTAAACAAGTGAGTCTCATTCCCAACTAATGCAATAGAACATGCATTGAACAGACAATTCCCATTGGCTAAAGTGAATTAGTATTTAACTATCAATGGCTTCTTTGTTATACCAAGTTATCAACCTGGAAACAAATCTGCTTTGATGTAAATCTTAGATTAGAATAATCAAGAATTAACCAATGACTGTTAAAGATAGACTAATTCCTTCCATATTGATTATTTTGTCTTTGTGTTAATTTTCAACATCATGATAAAGTCAAAGTCACAGGCAGGTTCTTTAAGATTTGGAACTAGACTAGGCATATCGAACTTCAGCGACTTATTGAATCATCTACTTAGCATCAATGATTCTATATCCCTCACGAAAGAAAATAACAGTTATCGTATATTAGTTTCTTTAACCAGATAAAATAAAATTCCAGGAATACAAGGATAATACATTATTGATTGGTTGTTTTAAAAGGACTAGCTTTGTCTAATATTGGAGTAAAACATTTTTTTAACAGCAGATTAGCAATTAAAATTTTTAGGCCGTACATTGCAGACTGAGTATGCAAAATAATGACAGCTTAGACATATATTTTACATGATACACTAAATTGAATAGCTGAAAATTAACAGATTGATCATATTTTCAGGCCAAGATGCAAACGTAAATAAAATATAAATTAATACCCCAATACATGTAAATTCTTACCTCACAACACCCTGATCTTTCAATTTGACTTTCAGGGAACTGCAGTTTGAAAATGAACAAGTTCGTCGTAATATCGCCAAGACGACGAATTTCCTCGTTGATTATTTTACCACGAGTGTTGTCTCAAGTTAGACTTTCACCAGAAATAATTTCGCGGCGTTACGCGAAGGACCCAGCTTTTCAAGAACATCGAACTTTTAGAAGTTTCCATTGATCCTAATCTTGAGTAGAACCAGAAGTAAGCGTTTTTCATCGACAAATAATCGAGCATTGCAAATGCTTGTATTTTTGCGCAATCAAAATACGAACCGTGCTAAAATGCGAACATGACCAAAACGTTTGTGATGTAACGCGGCACCGTTGTAAAGGAATATTTTAGCAAGGATTTGCGAAGGTTAAAGGTTTATCCGGCTAAGATTACAAGTTTTAAGTTTCATCATCATATAATGAAGTTTGATCACCATATAATGAAGTTTCATTACCATATAATGAAGTTTCATCATCATATAATGAAGTTTCATCATCATATAATGAAGTTTGATCACCATATAATGAAGTTTCATTACCATATAATGAAGTTTCATCATCATATAATGAAGTTTCATCATCATATAATGAAGTTTGATCACCATATAATGAAGTTTCATCATCATATAATGAAGTTTCATCATCATATAATGAAGTTTCATCATCATATAATGAAGTTTCATCACAATATAATGAAGTTTCATCACCATATAATGAAGTTTCATCATCATATAATGAAGTTTGATCACTATATAATGAAGTTTCATCATCATATAATGAAGTTTCATCATCATATAATGAAGTTTCATCATCATATAATGAAGTTTCATCATCATATATTGAAGTTTCATCATCATATAATGAAGTTTCATCATCATATAATGAAGTTTCATCACCATATAATGAAGTTTCATCATCATATAATGAAGTTTCATCACCATATAATGAAGTTTCATCATCATATAATGAAGTTTGATCACCATATAATGAAGTTTCATTATCATATAATGAAGTTTCATCATCATATAATGAAGTTTCATCATCATATAATGAAATTTCATCATCATATAATGAAGTTTGATCACTATATAATGAAGTTTCATCATCATATAATGAAGTTTCATCATCATATAATGAAGTTTCATCATCATATAATGAAGTTTCATCATCATATATTGAAGTTTCATCATCATATAATGAAGTTTCATCATCATATAATGAAGTTTCATCACCATATAATGAAGTTTCATCACCATATAATGAAGTTTCATCATCATATAATGAAGTTTCATCACCATATAATGAAGTTTCATCACCATATAATGAAGTTTCATCATCATATAATGAAGTTTGATCACCATATAATGAAGTTTCATCATCATATAATGAAGTTTCATCATCATATAATGAAGTTTCATCATCATATAATGAAATTTCATCATCATATAATGAAGTTTGATGACCATATAATGAAGTTTGATCATCATATAATGAAGTTTCATCATCATATAATGAAGTTTCATCATCATATAATGAAGTTTCATCATCATATAATGAAGTTTCATCACCATATAATGAAGTTTGATCACCATATAATGAAGTTTGATCATCATATAATGAAGTTTCATCATCATATAATGAGTTTCATCATCATATATTGAAAACTGATCATGTAAGACAGCTATGGCATTCCATAGTTTCCCCTCCAGTTATTATAGAACTCAATGGATCAGCTTTGATATGAAATTCTGAGAGTTACCATGGTGCAAAATTGCAACCAATCACGATGTAACTTAACGAGAAGGCTTTGAATAACATCCACCAAAAGTAGAAATGAAAAATTCGCTTTAGAAGGGGAGTTTTTAGGGTGAAATGTGGGTAAAATCCGTTGCTAAGGCGTTGCTATGAACAAAACTATAAGAAGACAGCTTGGAAAGCATTTTTCGTGGGTAAATGATAGTTTTAACGAAAAACGATTAGAATATTCATAAAAACCACAGCATAAAGTACCGATAATGATCAAAAAAAAATGTTGAGTTTTAGAAAAATAGTGCCTTCAATTTGTATATGACCACCTTAAAGAGGACAATTTGGCCGTGTATGCATAGGCGAAACTAGAACGCTAATTGAGGGTGGTGTAAATATTCATATATTCAGCTCGGCCCCTGCTGCTGATTTCTTTTGTTGGTGATGTTAAATTCAATAGAAATCAGCAGGGCAAAGCTGAATATATGAATATTCACCAATTAGCGTTCTAGTTTCTCCCTGCATGTATTCAGTCATTGTGACAAATCATGCAGACGTTGTGGCCACAAACGAAACATCTAATTCAGCATACAACGTAACATTAAAGTTATCTGTTGCGGAACTTTACGAAACAGCACATTTTGAATTTTGGTTGAATTTGCCTTAGTTTAGAAATTTTAATCTTCACTCCCAAAAGTTTACTCTATATATTTATTGAATTTTGCTTTTACACAAATCAACAGGAAAAATAATGGAATTAAGATCAATGGCAGTTTTATTCTTTGACTTTTTAAGAAACGTTTTTTCTTCCTTCTCTTTTCCAAAAGATGTTGATGTTCCTTGATAGACGTCCTTCTTTCAATTAGTTTTAACCAGTGGTTTTAATGGTTTTGACCCTTGTGAGTACAGTGAGCTCTAAGCGGATGCAATCAATGAGAACGGAAGTGAACAATAAAACTAAGAGGAAATTTGCTATATTAATTTTTATTATTTCAAAAAAGTCGTCGAAATCATTCTTAAATTACGTGCAATTATACAAGGTGTATATAAAGCACACTGTTTTGAAATGGCTCAATATTTTAAATTATCTCTCAATTCTTCCTAAGTAGAATTTGTTTCAGCCAAGGCAGTTACCTCAGACATAATATTTAAACGTGAGAGGGGTGAAGTTTTATCTTTGTTGGAATAAAGAACATCCATCTTTTAGTGTCAATATCTTGATGTGTTAGTTACGTCATGGCCGCCATGTTGGATGATTTTTTCAACAAATTTATTTGCAAAAGATTTAAGGATTTACCAACAAATATAGTATTATTAACAATGCAAATGCTATAAAACATGCCAAAAATTCAATTGGCCACTGCATGTTCCTTCACTCCTAGAGTAGGGGTTGCGCACCACTTACGAGAAATGCAGTGCTGTAGAACTAAATTTATCAGATGGGGGCTCTCTTGATAAAGCTGAAGCTATGAAATTATGAAAAATTAACCATTTCAAAGGTAGAAGGGGGGCTTCACTAAATGTGAAGCAAGTTAAGAAGAGCCTACAGTTAACGATCTTTTCTACCACAGACTCAATATACTCAGTCAATTGTATTGAACGTTGAAACCCAATAAATTTTTTATATACAATGCTTAATTAAAAAATGATATTTGAGCAGTTATTATGATTGCTGCTCTTTGAATACATTATCAACTCTTAACGGTTAGCTTTCGTTATCCTCCCGTAAATACTTGATGAAATCTCTCCTGTCTAAGAGTATAGGCGTTTGCTTGTTGTTGTTGTCTTGTTTGTGTATGTATTACCATTAATTCGAACGAAAACAATTTTAAAACGCTTGGAAATCTTGAGCAAGGTTCCACCATACTACTTTAATACTTTTACGTTTTGTGTCACAATGAAAATTTCTTGAAAGCATAGAAAGCTATCTGTAAAGGCTCTTAGCAAATCACAGTCGAGATTTAACCAACATTTTATAATAAGAACACTTTTTTGTACTACTATAAGTCTATAACACTACAACAAAAGGTTACAATGAATGAAATGCCCAATTTTCCCATTGCCATTTAATTAGCATCTTTTTAAAATCTATTCGCTGATCAAGTCACTGATCTGATAATAGACTGGATATAGCTTCTACAGATAGCAAAAGTGAAGCCTAATTATATATGCAAATTCACTTCCGGGTACCACAGTGAGATACAAATTACTATAGAAATGTATGGGGGATAACGTTTACAAACATGAATTTTTGAATATTTAAGACCTTTCGCGACTCCTTACTAACCTCAAGTATTAGTCATGAATGGATTTGCCATCAAAATGATTCTGATAGCTGTAAAATATCGACTTTAGTGTTGATTTAAAAGTTGTACATGCGAGAATGTATTTTGTCCCATCGGTGCCAATGGAAGATAGTTCACTGCTCGCTTTTCAATTTCTAAGGCATTTATGATCTAATATACATTTCAATTCTTTAGAAATGAGACGAGTTACTTTTTATCATTCTTCTTTATGTCGAGAGATTGTTGACATATTATTTCTGTTTTAACTTCATTTTTTCATGAGCAAAGTACTACTGATGCTTAAACAAGACAAGTTTATTTAGTTTCTTTCGCACTTTACCTTTAGTTTCCATTTTTGTAGTTGTTTTTGTCAAGTGGTATCAAACATGTGGTAGCAAACATGAGTTCGTTACCTAGAGTTCGTTGACGCACATGTTTGCTTAAAGGATATTGTTCCGTTTGGCATAAACTTCAGTTAAACACAAGTGTACCCATATAAGTTCCTAAACATGCTGTACACTCAATTTTACGAAAAATTGACCCAGAAGGAACCTAGGGGAAAAAGGGTCATCGGCTTAAAAGAAGAACTTGCTATAATCCGTCTTAACTACAACGTGATGAATGATGGTGACTAAAACACCACACGAGTACATACGAGCACGTCCGAGTACATACGAGTGACATACGAGTACATACGAGTGACATACGAGTACATACGAGTGACATACGAGTGACATACGAGTACATACGAGTGACATACGAGTGAAATAAGAGTGACATACGACTATATAGGGTTAGGGTTAGGGTTAGGGTTAGGTTTAGGGTTACGGTTAGGGTTATGGTTGGGGTTAGGGTTAGATATATATATATATATATATATATATATATATAAGTTTGAAAATTTGTAATCCAGGCATTTAATACATAAAAGATAAAAGTTTCTCCGGATTTTAAGTGATTTTTTTTTTATTTTTATTTTCATTCTGATGAAGGCTCGAAGCAACGAGTCGAAAGCTCAATAAAAATCACTTAAAATCTGGAGAAACTTTTATCTTTTATAAATACATATATAACTCTAACCCTAACCCTAGCCCTAACCCTAACCCTAACCCTAACCCTATATAGTCGTATGTCACTCGTATGTCAGTCGTATGTCAGTCGTATGTACTCGTATGTCACTCGTAAGTACTCGTATGTACTCGTATGTACTCGTGTGGTGTTTTAGTCACGATCCGTGATGAATACCAGTAACGGTCCAGCAATGCATCTGGCACAACAGCAGTAAAAAAGTGCGACATCCACTTTAAAAATAGAAGCAGTAAAAAAACATGATGTCTGTGCGACATCCACTTTACATCATAGTTGTAGTCAATATTTCGTGTTTTTCGCTCAAAACTGGCCATGAGCCTTTTAATTGTAGCAATGCTAAATGCTTAACATACTGTATTTCATGATGTTTTCTTGAAAACATGCGAATTTCTTCATACTTAAATCCTTCATAGAAATTAAAGAAGATAAGTCTTTCAATGGAAAATTCTTCGTGCAAGTAGTCTGAAAATGTGAAATTTATAATAAATTGGTAAAAAATGCATTAAAAGAGTTCTGAATCCACCGAATCGAATCGTTTGAAGCCACTTTGAAATTAATATTTTGTCGGCATATTGTATATTGTTTTATATTTCACTTCCGCAGTGGAGTTTTGTTTATTGCCGTGAATTTTGTTTATTGACGGGAGTTTCGTTTATTGCTGTGAAGTTTTGTTTATTGCCGTGGAGTTTTCTTTATTGCCGTAGAGTTTTGTTTATACCGTGGAGTTTCGTTTATTGCTGTGAAGTTTTGTTTATTGCCGTGGAGTTTTCTTTCTTGCCGTGGAGTTTCGTTTATTGCCGTGGAGTTTTGTTTATTGTCGTGGAGTTTTGTTTATTGTCGTGGGGTTTGTTTATTGCATTGGAGTTTCGTTTATTGCCGTGGAGTTTTGTTTATTGTCGTGGAGTTTTGTTTATTGTCGTGGGGTTTTGTTTATTGCATTGGAGTTTCGTTTATTGCCGTGAAGTTTTGTTTATTGCCGAAGAGTTTAGTTTATACCGTGGAGTTTCGTTTATTGCTGTGAAGTTTTGTTTATTGCTGTGGAGTTTTGTTTATTGCTGTGGAGTTTGTTTATTGCTGTGGAGTTTTGTTTATTGCTGTGGAGTTTTGTTTATTGCTGTGGAGTTTTGTTTATTGCTGTGGAGTTTTGTTTATTGCCGTGGAGTTTTGTTTATTGTCGTGGAGTTTTGTTTATTGTCGTGGGTTTTGTTTATTGCATTGGAGTTTCGTTTATTGCCGTGAAGTTTTGTTTATTGCCGTAGAGTTTTGTTTATACTGTGGAGTTTCGTTTATTGCTGTGAAGTTTTGTTTATTGCCGTGGAGTTTTGTTTCTTGCCGTGGAGTTTTGTTTATTGCCGTGGAGTTTTGTTTCTTGCCGTGGAGTTTCGTTTATTGCCGTGGAGCTTTGTTTATTGTCGTGGAGTTTGTTTATTGCCGTGGAGTTTTGTTTATTGTCGTGGAGTTTTGTTTATTGCCGTGGAGTTTTTTTTATTGCATTGGAGTTTCGTTTATTGCCGTGACACTTGTGGACCACCGTAAATTTGTATCTCGCCGTGGTACCCGGAAGTAAAATTTGCATATATAATTAGGCTTCACTTTTGCTACCTGTAGAAGCTATATCCATGGCAATAAACAAAACTCCACGCAATAAACAAACTCCACGGCAAAAAACTCCACGGTAATAAACAAAACTCCGGCAATAAACTCTACGGCAAAATGAATGCACAGCATGTTTAGGAACTTATATGGGTACACTTGTGTTTAACTGAAGTTTATGCCAAACGGAACAATATCTTTTGAGCAAACATGTGCGTCAACGAGCTCCTAATTTATCTCTCAAGGTCATCATAGTTGTAGTCAAAATTCGCGTTACTAATAGAGGGTCTGTCTAAAACCAGTTTATTATCAGATCAGTGAGATCAAGTGCGTTGGTCACGTGCATGGGCATTCTTCGCGCGTGGAAAACGACAGCACGTGGGAAAAAAGATGGAGGTCGAAGAAGAAAGTCTTCGTTCTTTAAATTTGTTGATTAAAAACGTGGAGAAAAATGTCGAACACTTTATAACTCACGATGAAAATCAAAGTTCGAAAATTCTTTCTGGCCTACGCGAAATTTACTACCTCACTAAAAAGGAGGAAGCTGTTTGTGGGCGAAGTATCAAAGGATGTCCTTTCGAGAGACTACAACTTGATGATACGAATTTCGATGTAGAAATAATATGGCAGCAAATACAGCTTCAAAATGAGTGCCTTTTACCTAAGTTGAGTGTAGAAGTTAAAACTTTGGTTAATAAACCAGGAACTGTATTTTTAAGGAAAGAAAAACCGAAAATGCTAGCGACCGATTTAAGAACAAATAAAATGGAAAGTGATTCTCAAATATTGGCTCAAAGTGATTCTGAGAAGGGCGATTGTATTATTGATAATGATAGTTTATGTGTTGAGGAAGTCAGACATGAAGGGTTAGAAATCCCAAACATTACAGACAAAGTCCAAGCCAGGATGAACGAAGGCTCAGTGGTGGATGATACATTTTTTAAATTGGATGAGATGGAAAGATTCTTGGAAAGTAAATATGCTGGTGATGGTGAAATGTCAGATGAAGATGATGATGAAGAAAATGTTGATTATTTCATGGATGTTAATGAATCAAAGGGATTGTCTAAGGATAAAAGGTAATAGGTATCACAACATCGTATCATTATGACTGAAGTTGTTCAACATACAAAGTTTTATCTCTTACATCATTTTTTCTTTTGTTTAATTCTCAACATCAAGAAGCATGATGCCTTTTTGCAATAATTTATTACGATGTTAATTCTGAAAATAGTTAGATGTCTACCTGCACACATTGCACTCTTTTTTAAATTTTTGAATTTTAAGAAATGGTGCTCATTGCTGTTGCTTTACTTGAGTTCATATGTATTGATTGAGCTAACTTTTTCGAAGGGCTGTAACCTGTAAAAAGAACATTGTTTTGTATTACATCATTGTGATGTGATTCTTGCATTCTTATCATAAAAGTGGCAAGTTTTTAGTTTTCTTTAGAGCAGGTATAGTTATGTGCAAGAACTTGAGAACTATAGTTATCATCAAAAACTTGACAATTCAACTTGGTATCTAGTATGCATTTCAAGTCTTTTTTACCATGACTTGGTCTTTTTTTACCATGACTTGGTTTTTTTTACCATGACTTGGTCTTTTTTACCATGACTTGGTCTTTTTTACCATGACTTAGTCTTTTTTACCATGACTTGGTCTTTTTACCATGACTTGGTCTTTTTTACCATGACTTGGTCTTTTTACCATGACTTGGTCTTTTACCATGACTTGGTCTTTTTACCATGACTTGGTCTTTTTACCACTTGGTCTTTTTACCATGACTTGGTCTTTTACCATGACTTAGTCTTTTTACCATGACTTGGTCTTTTTACCATGACTTGGTCTTTTTTACCATTACTTGGTCTTTTTTACCATCACTTAGTCTTTTTTACCATGACTTGGTCTTTTTTACCATGACTTGGTCTTTTTACCATGATTTGGTCTTTTTTACCATGACTTGGTCTTTTTACCATGACTTGGTCTTTTTACCATGACTTGGTCTTTTTTACCATGACTTAGTCTTTTTTACCATGACTTGGTCTTTTTTACCATGACTTAGTCTTTTTACCATGACTTGGTCTTTTTTACCATGACTTGGTCTTTTTTACCATGACTTAGTCTTTTTTACCATGACTTGGGCTTTTTTACCATGACTTGGTCTTTTTTTATACAGTCCGTGTACTTTTATGACCAATGTAAAATCTAATTTTCAATCACGATTTCTTTCAGCAATGCCATTGAAAACATCATGTATTCTGACTTATTTGATTATCCTGAGGATCTTAATACCAAACTGGGTGATGATAAAAAGGATGACAATGAAAAACACATTCTTGAAAAAGTGGCAAAGCATAATGATAATGAGCGTGATACAAACAAGCTTAATGAGGACAATTTTAACGATGGCAGATCCAAATCAACTTTGGAGAAACAGCAGGAAAAGGTAAAACTTTATGTAAATCATTGTATATATAAAATGCATATGACCTCATTTTGTGTTTCTATTGATTCTGATGGATCTCAAAAAGCTGTTTGAGAATTTGTAAATTTTTGGGTAAAATGTAGATTTACAAAGTTACAACGGCTCAAATACAGTTTTTGGGAAAAAAAAGGAGCAAACACTGCAGGACTGAAACCCAGGACTACATCCGAGGAAATTATTTCAGTCAATTTTACAATATGCCTTTACTGTACTTGCGTAGTGTTTTCATTGAGTATTTATGGAAAATTTATGACTCTCTTACAAAATAGTAAGAAAGCCTCTTCGATTATAATTGTGCAATAAAACTTTATTGAATTTGGTTTTTGCATGTTATCAAAACTATTTGGAGCTTGATCAATGTTATCTGCCTCAGCTTTGCTTTGACTCAGGTCTGAATAGTCATGCTCAACCTCATTTAATATTTGTTAAAAATGCCTACTGCCATGGCAATTGGGAGTAGTGTTTAGTGGAGCACTTCGAAAATTTCTCAATCATTTTAAAATAGAATTTAAAATCCCATATAATGTGGTTAGAGTTAGCTCCCAAAATCTAATGCAAACTTGTCCACCTCCACCCCCACCCCTACAAAACCATGTTAGATGAAAACTAGTCCACCTCCACCCACCCCACCCCCCTACAAAACCATCTTAGATCACTGCTTGATGATGCAAAGAAATTTTGTGGAGATTTATTAGTTGCTTTATTGAAACATTGCTGCAATGGTATTGTTAAGGTGAAAAAGCAGATTGCGGCATTGGAACAAAGTAATATTGCGACAAAAAGTTGGCAACTATCAGGAGAGACATCGGCATCTGTACGACCGCAAAATAGTCTGCTGGAGGAAGTGTTGCAGTTTGATCACACTATGGCTCCTGGTTAGTGAATAATAGATCTATGGAAACTAAATATCTGAAATTTTTCATGTTGCCCTCTTTGGTATTTAAAGGCTGAAACACACTAGGCAGTCGCTTTAGTCACGCATCTTAAACTACCGCTCTGCGTGGTTACTAAGCTGGTAGCGTAGTCGCGTCAGCTAGTCGCTTTGAAATTCAACATGTTGATTATAAGGTTAAATAGTTGGAGTGTTATTAAACAAAAAAGATTGTAGCATAATGCTTTATCCAACAACTACAAACAATAACGACCTTATCCGACAACATTTGAAAATTAACCTTCCATTCCTCTTCCTTGTAAACGAGACAAATCTACTCAAAAGTAGAGAGCCTTACGCTACAAGTCCCGGGCTTGTGACCGGTATAGCAGAGTAAAAAGGTGAAAGGTTTATTATAGATTAATCAACTGAATATTCCTGTTCATTTTTGTTTGGAAGCATGTTAAACAGTTCACATGGACTAAGCTCGAATTCCATATTAAATATCAGTAACATAATCTGGTGTTAATGTTAGACAATACATCATTGCCCTTCAGTGAAAGCATCCCTCTTTTCACTGGAAAAGAATGAATCTAATATCGATGTTAAACATATTGTAGATTGTCACTAGCATCCCGCTTGCCGACATGAATGAGTATAATTATAAGGTTAAATAGTTGGAATTTTACGTATTAAACAAAAAAAATGGTATCATAATGCTTTATCTATTAGTGGAAGGTTAATTTTCAAATGCCTTAGATAAGGTCGTTATTGTTTATGGTTGTTGAATAAAGCATTATGCTACCATTTTTATGTAGGTAGAGGACAAAATAGGTGAATTTACACTGGAATCATTCAATTTTTATATGACTTATCGAATAGGGACGATAGGAGCTACAAACTAAAACTTATTAACCTCAATGCACAGAATAAGATTGTCCACGATACACGCATAATGGGCTATGATCATATTGGCGTGTTTTAACTGGCTTGTTCTCTTTGTCCACATAGAAGTTTGTACTTAGTAAATATTCATATATTAGTAGCTATAATAAACGCCAAAATAAAGCTTAAGTGATGTCTGTGTCTGTAAGAAACAGAAATCTCTGCCATGTTCAATAGACGCCACGTTGATAGTCGCGATGCTCGCTCACATGTTTGTTTCTGTCGTTCAACCTACTGACGCGTGCGCATTAATTCGCTTTGGACGCGCGACTGAAGCGACTGCTTTGTGTGTTTCAGGCTTAAGAAATGGAAACATTTTCGTGTTTCTTTTGAGTTTCAGTAACACATGGAAAGTTTAGGAGAAACTAAAAGTGTGTTTATGAGCAATTTTGATATTCTCCCAAACTTTTACTATTGTTTCTATAACTCAATAGGAACAAGTAAATAAGAATTTATATGTACGTACGTAACCAAGCCTCTGTAGCGTACGATACTGACTAGTGTGTATCTTGTGCCATTTTAAAAGTGCTTACTTAAAGTGTATTTTCATTATATAGCTCCTGTTATAACAGAAGAAAGAAGCAAAAATTTAGAAGATATTATTACTCAGAGAATTAAAGATAACGTAAGTTGTTCAAGGAATTCTTTGATGATTATCTTTTGGTATATCCAGGAGGTATTTGATGATCACGAAACTCTCCGTTAATGAATGACGCTATCCCGCATCACGTTATTCCTTCTGGGTCACACTTTCCAGTGTTAGTCACGTTATCCTGTATTGGTCACGCTAACCGTCCTATTTCACGCTATCCTGTATTGGTCACGCTAGCCGTCATAGGTCACGCTTTCCTGTATTGGTCACGCTAACCTCCTAGGTCACGCTTTCCTGTATTTTCACGCTAACGTGCATTGGTCACGCCATCCTGCATTGGTCACGCTATCCTGTATTGGTCACGCTATTCTGAATTGGTAACGCTTTTCATTTGGGTCACGCTATCCTGCATTGGTCACGCTTTTTTGCATTGCTCACGCTATTCGGCATTGATCACGCTTTTCATTTGGGTCACGCTATCTTGCTTTAAGCCTGGTATTCATTGGCGACATAAGCTTAAGTACAAGATTATTAAAACTCTCCGTTCATCTAATGCTTATTTATGCTTATTCTTATGCATGCTTTTGCTTATGTCGCTAGTGAAGACCAGGCTTTGTCACGCTATCTTGCATAGGTCATGCGATCCTCAATGACATCTCCTGCATCAGTCATTCTTACTCGTATGTCTCATACTATCCTTCGTGGGTAATGTTATCTTGTTTTTATAGCGCCATCGTGCATGGGTCCTTTTATTCCCTCGGTATCACATGCTATCATACGTGGTCTCTTCTATAGGCATGGGATGACGTGGAGCGAAAAGAAAAGCCAGTAAAGAAAGTTGAATACAAGAAAGCTCACCCAATAAGTCAAGAGAAAAGTAAAATGAGTCTGAGTGAAATATATGAGAGAGAATATCAACAACAACAGGTATGTTTTGACTTAAGAAACGAGCAATTTGTC
Organism: Xenia sp. Carnegie-2017; assembly: GCF_021976095.1. Classification (NCBI taxonomy): domain Eukaryota; kingdom Metazoa; phylum Cnidaria; class Anthozoa; order Malacalcyonacea; family Xeniidae; genus Xenia; species Xenia sp. Carnegie-2017. The sequence continues at coordinate 10,156,231 of NW_025813486.1, forward strand.
ATAGATTTTCAAATGTGAATCTTGAAATTTTTTATAAAGTTTTTTGTAAGATTTACATGTATTTTCTTAGAATCCAGGGGGAGAAAAGGAAAACAAAGAACATGTTGAAATTAAGAAATTGATGAAATCTCTCTTTTCGAAATTGGATGCTCTAACCAACTTTCATTTTACACCCAAACCGGTGAGGCTTAAACACTTTAAGTACATGTATTCTTACATGTATTCTGCTGCTTGTCTTCTTACATGCATTGTTCCATGTATTTTTTAATGTATTCTTACATGTATTCTTACGTGTATTTTTACATGTATTCTTACATGTATTCTGCTGCTTGTCTTCTTACATGTATTCTCCCGTATATTCTCACATACATACATTCTCCCATATATTCTTACGTAAATGTATTCTCCCATGTATTCTTACATGCATTTTTCCATGTATTTTTACATAGAGATTCTAAATAATACTAGAGGTGGCATCTTAATATCTATAGTTAAAAATATGGTACGCGTTTTTTGGGTGGGCAAAATTCATTCCCGGATGTTAAGCTACCGTGGAAAACTATGATTTTTCACTTTTTTGTATATATTATGCGTAAATACTATAGTGATTACTACCACAGTCTAATTGTTGAACAATTCTTGCCTTTTTATCGTAATTTTAGATGGTTTCAGCCACTCATTCAGTAAATTATAAGTCCGTGAGTCATTGCTTGATAGGAAGACCTTGTTCGTCTTAAATTCAACTGCTAACAGACTTCAAAACATACATTTGTCATCCATACCGAAAAATTATTAAAACGGTTGAACTATGTGATTATGTAGGTTGTAAAAAGAGAAAAACAGAAAAGAATAACATAAGTTTTCATTGCGTATAGTTTAATTAAAACATACAAAGCCTACGGAGATTATAAACAACAGATAATCATAATAACAGCTCGCTAAAACAATTACTAACGCTTTAAACTGACAAATTTTCTTGATGCTCGTACTAAAGAGCAAAAAACTTACTAAATATATTAAGAAAGAATCCAAAACTCGAAGCAAACGGCAAAAAACGTCATTTGTTTACTTCGTGTTTTACCGGGACATAAATTTTCCCCCTAATTCACGCGTCGCCTAAAAACGTCATCAATACCACCTCTAGTCTTATTTATAATCTCTATGTTCTTACATGCATTCTCCCATGCATTTTTATATGTATTCTTACATTAGATCTTATATGTTTTCTTACACATATTCGACATGCATTCTTACATGTATTCTTACATGCATTTTTACATGTATTCTTACATTAGATCTTATATGTTTTCTTACACACATTCGACATGCATTTTTATATGTATTCTTACATGCATTTTTACATGTATTCTTACATTAGATCTTATATGTTTTCTTACACACATTCCACATGCATTTTTACATGTATTACATGCTTCCTTGCTAGTATTTTTCATGCATTCTATTTGCATGATTCAATTCAACGTGAAACGTTTGTAATGTACTTTTTTGGTAAACCATGATTATTTTCAATCTGCAGTTAAAGTCTGAAGTGACGATCGTATCCAACGTGCCGTCAATCAATATGGAGGTACACACCGGTAAACGTGAATGAGGCGGCACTACTCGCTCCAGAAGAAATTTATGACAAACAGAAAACTGAAATAAAGCTCAAACTGAAATGAAAAACAAGACAGAACGCGAAAGCGTCGTTTGAAGAAAGCGAAACAACGTACAGCTGCAAAACATAAAGAGAAAATACAGAAAGTGATCGAGAAAACAAATCCAGGTTTGTAGGAATATCATGATGATAGTGTCATTAACTTTTTTTGGAAATTTTTTTTGTGCTGTTTTTGTGCTCTGGGAAGGAAATAGACAATGGATTGAGTGGAACAGTATCGAGATTAAATTTAAATTTTTTAAAAGTAAAATTTTTGTCGAGCTAACTTTTTTCCAACAAAATTTTCAGTCGATTGTGGTTATTCTCTTTTTTGGTGGTGAACATTTCATTTATTGGAATGTAGCTATAAGCTAAAATGTCTAATCAATGTGTAAAATTTGTATCGAGTTCGCTAGTTTCTCGTGTTTAAGAACTCGCTACACTTGTAAAAATATGGATATTGTCGTAAGAAATCTCCACGACTTCAACGATAATGTAAAGTTGAAATATTTCAAACGCTCTTTTAATTTTGTTGTCTGTGGGATATGTTAAAGGGAGCTCGTTGTTTTGAAGTAAGTCCTGTTGCAATAGTGATTTGTACAACAAAGTTTATTGCTGTGAAGTAGTTAAAGTTGCTACAGTGATTTGTTGAACGAAACTTATTGTGCTTTTTTAGGTCTAGGCAATAAATACAGTAAGAAGAAAGCGCTGGAAACACTAAAGAAAGACAAGTCCAGCATCATCGTCAACGGCAAATCTCGAGATAGCTCGCTGACGTCATCTTCGGGATTCTTTGCTAAGCTTCAAGATAATGTACGAGAGGAAATTGTGAGGAAAAGCGAAGGAGGACGTCAAGTTAAAAAGGCAAAAGTATCGTCCGCTAGTTGTAAGTTTTGATTGAAGTCACTGTTGTAATTAATGCCGAGATGGTTTGTGGTTGTTAGCGAAGGTTTTCCGTTTTGGAGAAAGAAGCTTTACTGAGGCCTTTTTCACTGAAATAATGCTACGCGTCTTTTTGCAAAATTTGTAGGCAAAATTTGTTTCCCCATCCCATGTTTACAATGGAACCTTAACTGTCTTATATTGACGTTGAGTCAAACAATACATCAATTGAATTTTTATTCAAAACCAACAAATATTACTTATATTTGCTCTTATATTGAAGTGACATTTTATAATTTCTAACCGAAAGATTAAAACTGCGAGGAATCTGTACTGTCCTGATTATTATTAAATATTTAAGAAATTGAAAGCATTTTCTGAGTTTCTCTATAGAGTTATAGAAACACGCGGGAAAGTTTGGGAGAAGCAAGAAATTGCGTGGCCCGCACGAACACGAAGTGCGAGTGTTTTCGAACACTTTCGAGTTTTTCCTTTATAATTCCATAGGAACAAGTAAAATGTTTTCTATTTCCTTCATAAAGTAGGCTACTTTAAGTAGCCTTTTAAAAGCAAGATTGCAAAAGTAAATTTATTGATCTTAATTACATTCGTATTGTTTGTATTTTTCTCTTAAATTTTTTCCGCACGAACCACACAACCTACGAGACTGAAATTTCCGTGTTTCTTTCTACAGAGATATAGAAACACGCGGTTTTTTCAGCATTCTACCAATCAGCGCCCTTGCTTTCTTTCAAATTTGCCGCCAAAACCACGCAACCTGCAAGATTTTATCAAAAATGAAATTGCCATGTTTCTCTAGAGTTAGCTACACAAACACCGGGTTTTTTCAGCATATAGCAATGAGTGCCCGTATTTTAAAGGCTATTTTACAAAACGCTCTATGAAATAGTATTATAACCTATTGCTCTCAAATTTTCTCGGGTATTTTTTATGTCTCTAAATTTTCCTAAACTTTCCCACTTGTTTCTATAACGCAATAGAAACACGGAGAATGCTTTTGTTTTGAAACATGGTAGCTATGATGTACGAGTGAACTCGTTTCCTTTAAGCATCATCCTGTAAACTCAAGATTTGAGTTATTTTACCAAGAGATAAGATTTTCAAAAGCAATATTTCAGCTTTACTTCAAAGTCATTATGAAGCAATGTGATTATTTACATCATATGTTGCACTCCGCCCTTAATCAAATACATTGTCGCCTCATATGATCATCTCCAGAAAAAAATTTTAAATTTTAAATAGAGTATGCTGTATAAACACCGCGGTTAGAAAGCTTTTGCTGTATTTTCTTGTGATGTGAACACAAAATTTACTTGGATGAAGTTTATAATTATTTTGAAGGACGGCACGTTGCTGTCCAATTTGACAAACGAAAATTATTCTTTAAAGCAGCTACCTACATACGTACGTCGTTATTGACACAACATATTACGTATTTGCATGTCTGTTTTCACGGCGTGTTTGTCCACAGATGTTCAAGGTCACCCACAGCTTCCTCAGTTTAAATGAACGTAACTGCCTACTAATATGTACGTATTTTAATAAAGTTATTGGCGTTCAGTGCTCATAAATAAACGATGACCCACCGACAATGCATTAAAGTAAAGAACAAATCCCATTTCCCAAATCTATGTATTTTTCATCAAAATGTCTTACTTTATCGGAATTTTACAAATTTAAGTGTTTGTGTTGGTTCTTTTTTATTCGTTTCAAAGTTCCAACTGACTGTTTTCTTGAACAGGATGTTAAAGAATACATCTTTTACGTAAAAGTATTAATTGTTTTTCATTCTAATTTATTCAATAAGCAAATACCACATTGTGCAATTACGATTTTGTCGCATTGTTTCCCACGGAACGGCTTCAAAATTCATAAAATTATCTAAACGGTGTAAGTAATTTCAAAAAGCCATGATACAAACCAATGTTTAAATTAACTGTTTAATAAATAAAAGGTCACTTAATTGCATCAAAGTAAGCCGCTCATTAATTTTTAGACTCTTTTATTTTTGCCGGTCAGTGGCAATTTAGCTAAACAATGACATGTATAGCTATTTTCTATTCGTCCTGAATTTGATTGCTTGCTGATCTATTAGGCAGCCTGGAGGGCATATTTCTTACAATTTAATGGAATATACGTGTTTTTAATTCAACTTCCATGCTATATATATGTCATCCAGTGTTCCTCCCTTCCCTTTGAAATGAGAAATACCTCGGAAATATGGAGTGTGTGTATTGCCCGAAATGTCATCTCGAACAATAACCATCGTGAAACTTGTGACGTCAAACCTCTCACAGTTTCCCAAAAATCATTTTAATTAACGACGGAATTCTGCTTATAAAACAACTGACGTTTTTGCGCCATTCATTGCATTCGTTGTCATTGTGTTGTAATTACAAAGAAAAGAAAAGGTTTAATTCGCTAAATGTCTTCACCATTGGTTTCTTGTGTTTTGGAAAAAACTCTTTTTTTATTGCTGACAAAAGCACGCGATAAATTTGCCAACAATCTTCAGCAAGGTGATGTCGTCGATGATGTTCTTGTTGAAATGCTCGAAAAGAAAGTTGATGAACTCAGTCGTAAGATTGGCGATGATTATCGCAAAGATTTGCTAGTCAGTGTCAGTTGGTTAAAGAAGGCGTCGCCGAGTTATTGAAAGCGTCATCAAAGGCACGAAAAAAGCTCAAATTGAATCTTGTATCGGCGTGTGAATCGCCAAAAACTCCACCGATAACTTGTGACTTATTTTCGCAATTTCACTTTAACGACATAGTAAAGCTATCCAAAGTTGTCGAAAATCTCAAAGTTTATTCGAACAACGAGTATCGCTACGCCAGTGCTCGGTTTACAGACGCACGAAAGAAGTCACACACAGTTTTCTTAAATAGGAGTTTGACAAGCGCCGATCGCGTTTTGGCCGCGCAGGTTCGAATCGTATCGGAATTATTAGAATGCATAGAAACACCGGAAATGGCAATCACATCCTGTCAATTGTTTCTTGAAGAATTTCATAGGGAAAAATTTGTCTCGAAAATTTTTTCGGCCTTCTTCAAGGGTGGTTTTAAATCCCATTTCCGAAGAAAAAAACGCTTCAATTTGGTCGAGTCGGTAATGGTTATGAATTACATATTCTTCAACTATTGTCAGACTTTTTCTAGTGAAATGGGTCAAAGGTTGACTTGGGTTAGTGGAATTATGCTTTCAGACGGACGTGTTTTTCAGCCTATTATCCACTGGCACGAAGTAGTAGCCAAGATGTCATTGTGCAACGACACCTTGAATCAACCTAGAAAATATTTCAGTCTAAAGGAAGCTATACATCCAGTTCTGTCTGCAGTCAATGCTCGCGGAGAAATCGTCACGAAATCGGTCGGTGAAAGTGGGGATGACGAGATGAGCATTATTTTGATTCTTATGAACACGATACAAAGACCGTGCCATTGCCCGAGTACAAAGAAATGGATTCTTGGGAATTCCCAGAGAAATGTCGTATTCGTGGATTAGCTTGTGATAATATTGGCAACGTGTATGTGATTTGCGCCCACTTTATGTGTTGTGATGGTCCGGTCAAGTATAGACTAGTCGTTTTAAGCCCCGACTTTGCGACGGTTCTTCGCGAAAGATGGTTGGAATTCCTGGATTCTGAGCAGGGACTTTTCTTTCGTGTTGCGTTGACCTACAGCAAGAATATTGTTTTCATTCACTGTGATTCTTTGTTCCTATGCAACAATGATGGCGTGTTGCAGAAAAAAGTTAAAATTGATCCCGGACTACTGCCCTGCTTGAATATTTCACATCGCAACGAAATAATGATTTCTTCAAGCGATGGCACAGCAATTGACTTCTACTCGGAAGATGGATGCTTCAAGTGGAGTACAAAGTTGCCTGCGGGCCATTTGGTTTTCAGCATTTCCTTCCATTACACGCTTTCAAAACTTGTCGTTGTATCCTGGTTCAGGAAAGGAAATCTTTCCTTTTGCTTACCTACAATGCGTCGGGTAGGCTGGATTCTTTCACTCGTGTGTCAAGAAGAAATGATTTTGAAGGTGAGCATCCTTGTGTTGCATCTCATCCTAACGGACATGTTGTTTTAATTCGAGCTAACAGTATTTTATATATATGAAGTTTGCTTATGAAAAGTACAGCTTTCACTTGGAGGTTCCAGTGTTCCGCCAAATAATTTTGTAAGTCGAAATACCTTCATAACTGTTGTATTGGTTTGGTGTTTCCATCTAACAGAAATATAAATGGAACTTCGTTTAAGGTGTTTTACGTCGCAATAGCAGATCCAGATTAGTCTAAAAAAATTATAGTTGCTCAATTTTAAATTCACAGTAGCTACTATCGGAAAAACACTATCGGTTTTGAATTTTCAAAGAATATTATTTTACCAATGGATTTGCCTGTAAGGTACTTAGAAATGTAAACATATGCCAAAATGTGCTGTTGTAATTTATTTTGACTTGCCCTAGATCCGCCAATTTTACGTCGTAAATGTTTTATTGAAAAAATTTTCACATAAGCTGGACCGTACATTGATTATTCCCATAAAATACCGATTGAAATTTAAGATATACTTGACAATTTTAAAACTTTTGGGGGTCTGTGGCATGCTCCCCGGACTTTGGGGAAAGAAATTATACTAACCGTAGAATTTCAAAGACGTTTCTCCTACAAAAATTCAAAATTTGACGCCCGTTAGCCATTTCAGCTAAAATTCAACAGCTGGGGATGGGTGTCCCCTCCCCCCTGCCAGCACGCTACTGACTTCCTCTGACATGTTAATATTTATATATTTGATTATTTGTTTATTTATTTATTAATAATTTATTTACTTATTTATATATTTATTGCTTTATGTAAATACGGTAATGTGTTTACCTGGATTCTAATATACTTTCAAAGTAAATAACTCCTCTATACTTATAAAAATACATGAAAAAATCCTGATTGCGTTTTTCCTTATGACAATGCTTGACTAATATAATTACAATTAGCACTGCAATTTGGCATTTGGGAGGATTTAGCTCTTCATACTTTTGCCAATAGTACTTGTAACACTACTCTCTTGTTGGTATGAATAATAACGCTACTTAATGTTTCTCAAATGTGTGATCAATTAAATGGCCGGTGGCCCGATCCAAACACATGGGGATATTGCTCGAATTAAAACCGTAAATAACACTAGCCCTCGGCATATTTTTCCACACTCTTTCATGTTTTGATCGGATGGACAAAGCGAAAATTATTTGATCACCAGAGCACGAGTATACGCCTAAGGAGGCGTCTTGTTTATAATAAAATAACCTTTTACATACATGAGATTGAATAATTGCTCAAAAAACATGTTTTTATCCAACCATAACATTACGAGATTCCATGAAGTTTATTGTTGATGCCTTGATGGAGTCACAATTTTGTCAAATTAGATTCTAATTTTTATAAATTTGTTGCTATTTTCTGTTGATATGACTAACTGTAAGAAGACGATGAATGAGATAATGCATGAAAAAACTATGGCAACATTGTTGCTTGCTAAAATTTCCTTAGAATAATTATTAATTAAGAGACATAAATTATTTTAGGATTGTTTGCGAAGTATTATGAAATTTTAAAATTTTATGATAGAAAATGGTACAACTTTTATAACTACAGCATACAAATATAAAAATGTTAACTAAAATCAATGTTTAAAATATCCATGATCGTTTTCAAATTACTAGCTTGAAAAATAAAAGAAAGAAAAAAAGAAAAGGGAAAGTCAGGTGTAAAATTTTATTGTAATGTTACCCAATTCCTTGATCAACCAATGGACCAAAAAATATTGAAGAGTGTTGCAAATATCTGAAAATTGCGTCAAAAAAAAAACATTTTTCTAAAATAAGAAACGGAAGTTACAATGACAAGACCTGAACTTTTTAGTCTGTTTTAGTCATCCGGAAATCAAAGTAAATTCTGACTAGGGGAATTTTCATAACATTTGTCTTTCAAAGGATTTATATATTATTTTGCGCATTCTTGGGTGAGACATTGATTCAATTTAAAATAATGAGTTTTTGTAGCTGGTCCGGTGGCGAAAAGTACAAGAATCACTTCGAGGAGGGTACGTATGTGATGATATTGATATACGTAACGGTACATCGACATAAAATAAAACTGATTCATTGCTTCATTTCAAAGTTTCCTTGTTTCATGTATCGGCTTAATCTGTTTTAATAATTGCCTAGCATGAAATGTCCGAGTTTCCCTATAACTTCAGCGGTAATTATGAACTTTATAAAATGTATTAATTACGTCATGTCGATGTGAAATTGAGGGAAGGATTTGTTTTATGGATATGGTTTACATTAAAATAATATTTCCATGTTAATCTTCCAGAGTTTGCATACGGTGATGAGAAAATTTTTGGAAGCGTCAAATCATTAATCACGTTGATTCATTTTTAAAGTGCGCATCTCGACAATTTAGTTGCCTTAGGAAGGGTTGTTATTAAACAATACTGATTTTTCTGATTAACTCACCTGCTTACCACAGCTAAAAGTTCTCTTTGACTTAAGCTTTGACATACCAATAATATGATACTTGGGTTGAGTTTGTGTTAGAAGATATTACATAGGTTTTCCCCAACAATCTCTTGGTTTCCATCACCATCTCTAGGGATATATGTTTGCTCAAAGTGTGGACATGAGCTCTTCAGTAGTGTAAAGTATTCACATTCCAGTCCGTGGCCATCATTTACGAGACCATCCATGAAGACAGTGTTGTCAAACGCAAAAGGCTTTAACACATATAAAGTGCGGTGTGGAAAATGCCGAAATGGGCTTGGACATGAGTTTGTAAAAGATGGCCCCTCTCGTGGCCAGTCTAGATTTTGAATATTTTCATCTTCTCTGTCCTTCAGGAAGCAGTCAGTTGCATTAACTAAGGACAAGGGGGCACAACAAAAGAAGTAAGACAATTCTGTAGAAGATACTTACAATGCATGTTAGGAAAAATTGAAATCATCCAGACAAAATCATTATTATTAATGCAAATATTTCTTCACAATCTTATATATCAGCAGTTTTCACAAGTTTGTCGTGAAGGATTGCAATGAAACTTGATAATCAAACATTGTAATGCTGAGGTATTTTGACCAACTTGTATTCTTGTTACTTATACCATACTTAATGCACATGGTAATATCTCCATATTTGGAAGTAAAGCAGTATGTTACATCACTGTCTATTAAACATAAATACACAATATTGCAATTAATTATAATTCAACAGCAACGACCTGTATATCAAGATGCTCATTGTGAAATAGTGCATATCTCACCAGTAGTGTGGTGTATTTTCCAATGTTGATAGTTCAGATATATGGAATGATTTATACTAACTTCACCCATAAGTTCACACAATGTACTTCAATGAAGTGAAACTAACTTCTTTAACAAAACAAAACAAGATGATGATGATGTATTGTTAAATTTATTTCTCATTTGTTCTGATGTTGGATTGAGCATCAACTTTCTGATCTTGCTCACTCCACAGCTGATAATTGGGCGTGCATTGAATCTTTTCAAGGTTCCACAGTCCAAACATTTCATCACAACATGCGTCTCCCTCTTGGCTTAAAGTAAAATCAACGAAAATTTATCTTGACTCTGTTAGCTTAGAAGTTTGTTGATGGCTTGTAGCATCGTGTCTGAGTTTTTTTGCAACTGAATATTACAAGCAACATTTTAAAATAATCTGCAGAGATTCAACGTAAACATTGGAATAGTAGTCTTAATTAGTCCTGCTGTGTAAATTTTTCTGTTCAGTCACTGTGACAACGTGATTTCTAAAGAAATTAATATCATAATAATGATATTTGATAATTTACATAACAGAACTAAAAATTGTGTGCTGGCTATGGCGCCTATATGAAACATGCTAAATTAACTTTTTTTCAAATGTATCTTATCTAACTTAAACTTAAAATTAACTTTTTTTGTCCTAAAGCTTTTCTTCATAATAACATCTCATGCATGAGTATGATCAGTTCAGTCTGAAAATTAGCTACACATGCAAGAAATTTACTTTAAGGGATGCGAGTAAGTGTTATAAATATCTGTATCAAGATTTTTAAGTTGCAAGTAAGGCCAGGTTGTATAAATGTATAATTTGACTTACGTACCTCTCACTCTGACCCTTGAGGTATAACCAGGTATAAGTAATGAATGGCAGTATTTGCAAATTGTTCTTTTATGGAAGGATCTCTATTGAATAGCAATCAAGTAAATTGAGGATGTTTGGGGTAATAATCATGATAATGGTCCAAAACATCAATAATTGGGAGGAGGAGTTATATTCACATATGCATGATATGCAGTGTTGAGTTCTTTAATTGACCATTGTTTTCAACTGATTGTAACAATATAAATGCCCCCATGGTCACAGTTACATAGAATATAAAAAAATTGTACCACATGGAAAGGAAAGAAGATTTTAGTAGACATTGTTGCTCCCCGGCCTGTGTTGCATTCGATAGAAAACACAAGTTACGTTGAGGCGTAAGTCAGTGACTTCTAAGAATATTTTTGCTAAGAACCTACAGCTTCGATAGAAGTTTGAGGCCAATGCCCTTCATTGTGAACGCATAAAATCGTGAAAGCTCTAAATTTTCTGGGTTCTCCAATAGCACTGTCTGAGAAGCCTTAAAAAGATAAATTACGCGTTAACGAGCGGGACTTCCTTGTAATGTGAATAATTTTAAACATTAAAGGACAAAATTATCTTTACAAAACACAGCACATAGCTAAACCTGATATAAAAAATTCATTCTTGAATAGGCTTCCCTATGCGCTAAATATTTTTCCACCTTCAAATCTTTTACTTTTCGTTTCTTACCCATCTCATCAATGTAAAGAAATCTGGCAATAACATTTGGTTACATAATGTAATGTATAACCTATAACCACTGATCTTTAATACAGAAGGCTCAGTATTATAGCAAAGTTTATCATCACCAGAAGAATTTGTCTCTACAAAACCTAATATTTTTTGTAATTTGTCTTGGTTAAGAGAATGGTAGTAAGGAGACCACGTTATGTTAAAGAACCAATGCCGCTTGGCATTTATTCGACGTTTTTTGTGCATCAGAGCGAAAGAAAAAAGGAGTTTGGGCGACATTAGACAGTTATGTACGAAGTCATTGAATAAATCTATTCTTTCTACCAATGCATTTGGAGTTCGTAACGTAAGTTTTATTGCTTTTTGGCTGAGTTTACTTACCATTTGCCTACCCACAACAGCTGGTCTTATCGTCATGTTTGTAGGGATAAATTAGTACAAATTTTAATTCACGTGTTTGTTGCAATCAACTTTATAAATAAAATTTTGTCGTAATTCTTATTTAAGCCGAAAAATAGTTATGCTAGAGTTTTATCCAAGTTGAATGTTTGCACATCAGGGGAATGTGCTTTGAATTTGTTCTACTTAATTTAAAAAGGATTTAAAACTTTTGCTTCCTATTAATATTAGTCCTATCCACCCCATTATAGTCTTAGTAGTTCAGGTTTTAAATTAACTTTTTTAGAAATGAGAAAAAATAGGGTTTTTTTCATAACATTATTTATTCAAATAAAAAGGAATTCAGCTCTACTTGAATATTGTTCCTTTCCTGTGCACAGCATCATAACGTAGATTTTTTTAAAACACTTTGATGGTTTTGTTGTATTTGTAGGCAGTTGAGGGGAGGTTATATGACTGAAACCCAAAACCTGCACTTCTCCCTTTTCTTCATGATGCTGTCTTACAGCAAACTTACAAAATTGTAAAATACAAAGTATAACAGATTCTGCACACAGACATCTTGTTTTCTTGATATTCAAATTTAAAGCAAGAGTTTAGACACAGTGTAATTTATATGTAGTCTTTATTCCATTCTTTATAAAAATGAAAATCACCTATGTTCTCTGTGTTTAAACTTTATCTTCAAGTGAATATCAAGGAAGTGAGTTGTCTGTGTTTGGAATTAAACTCAATTGGTAAGAAATATCTATGCAGAAAATATATCATAAAGTCATCTACCTATATCAACATATCTACATTTGTCTATCAATAAAATCAGTAAATGCCGAGTCATGTGGTGAGCATGCAACATACACACAGAGGTATATAAGGAAAGTTTCTAGTGCTTATGCCATCCACTATGTACAAAATGTGGGTACAAATTAATCAACCCTTTCCGGCATGATGTTGCTTCATAGTGACAATCATGAAACACAGTGAGACTCAGTTGATATCGTATCTTTTATGATACAAAATTTTGCTTGAAAAGATTGATGTGCCTCATTTTAGTATGTTTGGATATGTGTAAGTTAAATCATGATTAACTGTCACCTTTTTAGAGTGTGAAGGGATCATTTTGTAACTTTGTACAATACACAAAAGAAGTTAGATGTGCATCAGAAACATTAAATAAGAGCAGTTCTGGTATAGCACTTGGACTTGATCCTGGTGTTAAGACTGAGCATGTTCAAGAGGATACGTTGTCTGTTGATAGTTCATTGAAATTGTCATGGAAACAGAAATTTGGTTATTACCTTCGACTATCAAAGTATCGTCTTACAGGTATGTAGTTACAATATCAACAACATCTTTTTTATGTTTAAATAGGATTTGTTGTTGACGAAATTCTTGCATCAAACTCCATTATCTTGTTGTTCAAAGTTCAAGATAAGTTTTATACACATGATGTTATATAGAAGTACAATCCTAAAACATCAAGATATGCTTTATACATATGATGTTATATAGAAGTACAATCCTAAAACATCAAGATATGCTTTATACATATGATGTTATATAGCAGTACAATCCAAAACATCAAGATGTGCTTTATACGCATGATGTTATATAGAAGTACAATCCTAAAACATCAAGATATGCTTTATACACTTGATGCTATATAGAAGTACAATCCTAAAACATCAAGATATGCTTTATACGTATGATGTTATATAGTGGTACAATCCTAAAACATCAAGATATGCTTTATACACATGATGTTATATAGAAGTACAATCCTAAAACACCAAGATATGTTTTATACGCATGATGTTATATAGAAGTACAATCCTAAAACATCAAGATATGCTTTATACGTATGATGTTATATAGAAGTACAATCCTAAAACACCAAGATATGTTTTATACGCATGATGTTGTATAGAAGTACAATCCAAAAACATCAAGATATGCTTTATACGTATGATGTTATATAGAAGTACAATCCTAAAACATCAAGATATGCTTTATACGTATGATGTTATATTGAAATACAATCCTAAAACATCAAGATATGTTTTATACACATGATGTTACATAGAAGTACAATCCTAAAACATCAAGATATGCTTTATACATATGATGTTATATAGAAGTACTATCCTAAAACATCAAGATATGCTTTATACATATGATGTTATATAGAAGTACAATCCTAAAACATCAAGATATGCTTTATACATGATGTTATATAGAAGTACAATCCTAAAACATCAAGATATGCTTTATACGTATGATGTTATATAGAAGTACAATCCTAAAACACCAAGATATGCTTTATACGCATGATGTTATATAGAAGTACAATCCTAAAACATCAAGATATGCTTTATAATATGATGTTATATAGAAGTACAATCCTAAAACATAGTCTATAATCAGTTATAAACAATTCATCTTATTCAACATTTCCTTTTTCATATGTACATTAATTTTTTCGTGTGTAGTCATTGTCAATTTCATTCATGTGGTAGGATAATATTCAAGTTATAAAATGATTAGTGTGGGCTTGGTAGCTCAACAGGTAGAGCGGCAGATTGGTATCCCAAAAGTGCAACTTCAAATCTTGTCGAAGTCACACGTTTTTCATGTCCATACAAAAACCGTGTTAGGATTTATATTAAGTATATTCTGTGGTTAAAGATCGAGAGATTTCATCTAACAAGCAATAAAGTTTGCAATTTTTTTCAACAAGGGCATCATTTGATGTGCAAACATAAAGTAGGACATATATTTAGCTTTTCTTATCTATACTAAGGAATTTGCCAAGTCTCAAAAACGGTGTTTACAGTTTAATGTTTAAGGTGTTTACAAAATAGAGGGTTTCCAAAAAAAAGAAAAAAACCTACTAATACCTATTATATATTATTAATATGTGTGAGTTTGGGGTTTTGGGGACACCCCCCTGTACATGTATATATATTCAAACCATGAACAGTTTTGGTTGGCAAAGATATGTCCACTGCCATGTCTTCGGTACTTATTTTACAACAGCAATCCTAAACCATAACTAAAATGAATGCTTAAAAGAACAGACTCCATCCCAATCTTAGTTTTCATCATGGCTTCCTATCCTTTATTCTACAGGCTTAGTAGTAATTACCACAATGGCTGGATACAGTCTGGCACCGGGTGAATTTTCTCCATCAATCTTAGCCTTTGCATCTCTTGGTACTCTGCTGTGTTCATCATCGGCAAACACCATTAACCAGGTAAAGATATCATGATATGACAATTGTTGAGAAACTAGCCATTACTGCGGAAAGACAGTCTTTTGCCGATTTATTTTCACAACCAATATCCATTTGTTAGTTGTTTATATGTCGTGTAGGTACCATATGTCACCCTGACTCACCCACTGGTTTGGTTAGATGACGTGTAGGTACAGTACCGCTCGCGTATTTGTTAACATTCGGTACGCGTATGAAACGCGTATCATACGAAAAACATACGCGTATGATACGAGAACGATACGCGTATGATACGAGAACGATACGCGTATGATACGAGAACGATACGCGTATGATACGAGAACGATACGCGTATGACACGAGAACGATACGCGTACGATACGAGAACGGTACACGTACGATACGAGAACGATACGCGTATGATACGTGACAGTCTTTTGCCGATTTATTTTCACAACCAATATCCATTTGTTAGTTGTTTATATGTCGTGTAGGTACCGTATGTCACCCTGACTCACCCACTGGTTTGGTTAGATGACGTGTAGGTACAGTACCGCTCGCGTATTTGTTAACATACGGTACGCGTATGAAACGCGTATCATACGAAAAACATACGCGTATGATACGAGAACGATACGCGTATGATACGAGAACGATACGCGTATGATACGAGAACGATACGCGTACGATACGAGAACGGTACACGTACGATACGAGAACGATACGCGTATGATACGAGAACGATACGCGTATGATACGAGAACGATACGCGTATGATATGAGAACGATACGCGTATCATACGAGAACGATACGCGTATCATACGAGAACGATACGCGTATCATACGAGAACGATACGCGTATGATACGAGAACGATACGCGTATGATACGAGAACGATACGCGTACGATACGCGTACGATACGAGAACGGTACACGTACGATACGAGAACGATACGCGTATGATACGAGAACGATACGCGTATGATACGAGAGCGATACGCGTATAATACGAGAACGATACGCGTATCATACGAGAGCGATACGCAAAATTATGTTAACAAATACGCGAGCGGTACTGTACCATATGTCACCCTGACTCACCCATACATAGATGTTTGTTTGATTACCTGGTCAAAGCATCCATGAACATCTGTAGCAAAGTAAAGCAAAAAACAAAATCCGAAAAAAGAAATCATCTTGAGATTGCAAATTTTGTATCAACAAAAGATGCAAACAAGACTGTTGATTTTCAACTTTATTTCAAAGCCATCCTCAGACAGAATGATTTTACAACAGTATACACACACATATATATATACAAAGTGTATTACAATATATATATATATATATATAACGCGTGCGGATTAATAAGCGGAAGTACGGAAGCAAAGCAAACGAAATTAAAAAGTGTGATATTTACAAATAAGGAGTTGGAAGATTTGCGTTATTTAGAATAGAAAGCTAATTGTAAAACCAGAGAACCGACTGGTGGAGTGAGTGTGTGTTTATTATTAAGTGAAAAGTTGTAATTCTTTACTAGCTTTTAGTCCTGTCTTAAGAAAAGCTTAGTTATGTTTATTGAGAAGTGCCTCTAGAATGACAAGAATGTGGTAGTTGTTTGATTTAGTTGTGTGAAGTTTTTTATAGTTGTTGAGAATAAGATTTTCTAAAGGTGAAGGAGTTCTAGGAGGTGGAGGGACATCGTTGAGTTGTGGGAATTGGTTTTGTAGAGTGGCTAAGAATTGAGCGTTTTCACACTCAGAAAAATGTAGGTCTACTGTACTAGAATAGATCCTGGTTGCATGATCTTTCACTGTCGGCTGGAAATGTTTTTAGCTGTTGCAAAAATAGACTAGTCGAAATTGATTAAACAATGATTATTTTGTGTGTATTTTTAGTGTGGTTGATCATTATTTCATAGAGATTAGTCAAGGATTAGAAAGGTGACTTTGAAGGTCATTTGTTTAAACTAAACCATTTATTTTTCCACCTAGTGGCTAGAAGTTCCATTCGATTCACAAATGTCACGTACTAAAAATCGAGTTCTGGTCCGTGGACTCATGAGGTAATGGCAATATTTGTTTGTTTGATACTAAACCATGCTTTATATCATACATGTTCTCTTAGCAAAGCTGCAGTTTGTACGAAGATACCATTATTTATTTCAGTGTTACGCGGGCTCATCAAATATAAAATGGCGGTGTCACAGTGATATGAATATCCCCGTGTTTTGGGTATCCCCGTACTTAAATCACTAGGGTTTTGGGCACCCCCACCAAATATGACGGCCGTGTTTTAAGTATCCATACCGGACCACCTAACGTTCACAAATTACTAGTAACATAGGTTTCCCTATTTTTGTTCTATTACTACGCTGATTTCGGGGGTTTCCTTACAATGGATTTTCTCTGACTTAGCAGGAACAACAATAATGTTGTATTTTCAGAGGCGTAAAAAATTCTGAATAATACTGACTAAAATTATGAGTAAAATTAATTATAGATATCCTTCTATATGCTATTTTCAGTTAACCATTATAAATAATCAAGTTGTAATGTTTAATCCGTGGATCGGCTTCCAAATTTGTAATATAAGCTATGTTTGGATGAATTAACACAAGAAAGTTAAAACTTAACACAGTCAAATTACAATTCTATTGAATAATATACGCGTTGAAATTACTTCGCTATACTGCCCATACACGATCGAAATATGGAAATTGCATTAACAAAATCATTTCATTGAAAGTTTCTTTGAAGCAATTCAAAAGATCGCATACGAAATACTAGTTAAGCCAAAAATTCAGCAAGTAACAGTTGCTTGTTAAATTACATTTTGATAATTCTATCAGACTATCACCTTCATATATTTCCGCTTAAGGAATATCGATTTTCCGTTAAAGCTGCTGCAAGCTCAAATATTCTCGGCGTTTTAGGTATTCCCACTGGGAATACCTAAAACCAGTCATTAAGTGCGGGATACCCAAAACACGGGGGATACTCATATCACTGTGACAGCGGCAAATCCAACTCATCCAACTTCATTGAAATACAATTCTGGAGCAATGCTCCGCACTCTTGCATTTCTGCATGGTCTTTCATTTAAATAATCGTAGAGTTGATCGGAATCATGATTATTATTTAGCTCATTTTCTATGCGAGTCCCAAATACTGATTCATTCGAGTCATTTGTATTTGTACGTACAATATATATTTAATATTTTGTAGTTCAACCCATGCGTTGTCGTATGGTTTGGTCGCGGGAGTGGCGGGATTAACTATACTTTCAACGCAAGTCAATGGATTGACTGCTGCCTTAGGTTAGTGTTATTTTTGATTCAGCGGAGTTGTTCGGCTCCAGCGCTCACTTGTGGGCAAATATAGTTTGAAAAGTGGCTAAATTATTTTTTAAAAAAAGAGTTTGAACGTGTTTTTTGAGACTGTATTTTCTATGTGAGTACAAAGGAACAATAACATTTAACATGCACAGCACCCATATAACAATTCCCTAAAAGTACTCGCAACAAATGGCAATATAACACGCAGGGGCTTGAGAAGCCATGGCTGGCCTGTCTGGGTGTCTAGACACCTACAATTTTTAGAGTGTGGATGTAAAAGGACACCCACAAATTTAGCTTATTGCATTTAGGTGTATAGTATATTGAATGCCATGTTTTACTGATGGACCAAATTTTTCAAAGGAAAGATCTACAGAGTGTTTTAATCAGTCGCCATGTTGGGGGAAGATCGCATGCAGTGAAAAGACATTATGTTAATTTCATGCGCTGTTGAGCATCGGCACTTTGATGTACTCCCAAACATGGCCGCTTTGACGTCACATGCAAACACTTCAATACTCTGACATGATGGGGAAAAATCTCGAGTCAAACTTCTATCGTGCTGTTGCGTTACTACATAGACCAACTATTGTGTATGATCACATATTAAGTTTGGAACACCAACAACCGTATAAAACTAACTACTATCAAGGAGTTTCATCACTAGACCAACTATTGTGTATGATCACATATTGAGTTTGGAACACCAACAACTGTATGAAACTAACTACTATCAAGGAGTTTCATCACTAGACCAACTATTGTGTATGATCACATATTGAGTTTGGAACACCAACAACCGTATAAAACTAACTACTATCAAGGAGTTTCATCACTAGACCAACTATTGTGTATGATCACATATTAAGTTTGGAACACCAACAACCGTATAAAACTAACTACTATCAAGGAGTTTCATGACTAGACCAACTATTGTGTATGATAACATATTAAGTTTGGAACACCAACAACCGTATAAAACTAACTACTATCAAGGAGTTTCATCACTAGACCAACTATTGTGTATGATCACTTATTGAGTATGGAACACCCACAACTTTTAAAAGCTTGCAAAGCCACTGATAGCACCATCCCACCATTAAATACTAAATATCATTTAAAAAGTTATGCACTGTATATTATTTCATTTCAATCCATCTAAAGCTGTGTGCGATGTTTAGAAGGGACTGCCGTTTACTAATTTGTATTTCTTTTTCAAACCGAACTTAATTATGTTCGATGACTATGAATGCAAAATAATATGGTCAGCAGTCAGTCGCTGTATTTCATGTAAGAAGAATCAATGCAACGACGATATTGGCGAAAATTGCAATGATCGGAAATCTTAATATTCGATATTACTTTACC
This sequence comes from Xenia sp. Carnegie-2017, assembly GCF_021976095.1. Lineage (NCBI taxonomy): Eukaryota > Metazoa > Cnidaria > Anthozoa > Malacalcyonacea > Xeniidae > Xenia > Xenia sp. Carnegie-2017. The sequence continues at coordinate 10,176,005 of NW_025813486.1, forward strand.
CAACACATTCCTTATTCGTGTATTTTTCATCTCCTTTCTTTCTTTCATTTCAGGAGCGTCCACACTTCTCCTTTATACCACAGTTTACACTCCGCTAAAGCGATTGAGTATCGCAAATACATGGGTTGGTTCCGTGGTTGGGGCCTTACCTCCGCTCATGGGATGGAGCGCTTGTACAGGAACGTTACACCCCGGAGCTTTTATCCTTGGCGGCGTTTTGTACTCGTGGCAATTTCCACATTTCAATGCCCTAAGCTGGAATCTTCGCGGCGATTACTCAAGAGGTATTTATAACAAAAGATATTAGTCCTTGCAAACTCATGTTTTTTAAACTTGGGTTTTAATGAATTCGGTTACGGTCAAATTAAGATTCAGCTCTAGCGTAAATTTTCAATCGCCGATAATTTATAAAAATCTGATGACTGTTGCAACAAATGACATCATAATGTAAGGAATGACATAAATACATCCATGTAGAGTGTATTCATCGGTTTCCAGTAGGTAAAAAATCCCATATAGTTAAAAGAATTTACGTTGATTTAATGTCCTATTAAGTATCGGCATTTTGATATAACCCACCGACATGCTCGCTTTGGTGTCAGATGAAATTACTTAAGGCTCTTTTCCATTCATCGCAAAATGCTCTTGCTGCGAGCTTGCGAGTCTGTTCGCGCGATCAAAAAATTTTGTTAAAATAATTTAACTATGCTTCAGATCATGGTGAGCTCGCTGCGAGTACGTTTTGCGATGAGTGGAAAAGAGCCTTTATACTGCCCAATTGAAAGACTTATCATGTTGAAAGGGTCGACGTGGCCATCTAAACTGGCAGACAACTAATCTCTTTTTGAACACCACGATTCTTGAAAGTTTAATTTCAGTAGAGTAAGTGTAAGAGGCGACAGCCGCTCGCTTTGTTATCTCAAAGTTAATAATCTTGACAGTACCTCTGCCATAAGCATGTTTGCTACGTACCTACGCTCTTTACCGATGCAGTCGGCTGAGCTTTGTTAATATCGTTATTCGTGAGATTGCAAAGAATAGAAACTATTAGAAAGACTTGCTTGGTATTATACACTCCAAGCGATCAATTGCAAATTAACGAACAGCATGAGCAACAATCACGTCCTGCCGACAATTTTAAAAAATATATTAAAAAAAGTAGATTCGGAAGAAAATAGTCATCTCAAAATTCAGTATTTGAATTAGAACAAAAGATGTAAAATTGAGTGTAAATCTTCAACTTTATTTCAAAGCCTTTATCACACTCAAAGTTTGTGTTTGATTGTCAATGAGCAACGTCGTGCACTCATGCTATTGAGCGGCAGCATGATATTGTCAGCTCATTTTAGCCAATAAGAAGCTCCAAATTATCCAAAGGGATACGCTGAAGCTCAGAGCATGACTCAGGCGAGGGGCTCCATAGTCCATGATCATAATCTTTATTCGTGTTAACTATACCACCAGGACAGTCCCTAGAACTCTAATTGGTGAGTAGGGGGGGTTATATCTCAATTCAGTTGTGCTTGACTTTTTTCTTTGGAAAGCAATTCACTTAAGGACTTGAACAAATTACTTTCAAAGGAAGTCAGTCGGACACAACTTAATATATGAATGACCACCCGTTCAGACTTAGAAATGTTTTGCATGATTTCTAACCCTCGTGCTATTGTAATTTGTTGATAAACTAATGACGAATACAGTGTATTTCATAAATAGTTTTATTTATTTAAGCTAACAACTATTTTTACAGCTTATTTATTTATTTTGTTCATATTAATAACCATCCATAAAAAATATTTCTTTGCACAGTTTTTGTACCATAAATCTTTGTTGATATCACACTTTTATCGTCATTGAAATCATATATGTACGTATGAATATAATTTATTTATGTATGTCTGAACCGGAATTATATATATTAATGTATAATTATAAACATACATATATATATATATATATATATATATATATATATATATATGAAAGTAAATTATTAATGTCTGAATGAATATAAGCTTATATCTATGTGTATATATGTACCATAGTGGACATGTCAACTATTTCGAAAATTTACCAACTATTAGTGAAGGCAAAATGATTGCTCCTGCAAAGATGGCAACTGACGATACATGATTCTTTACTCGCTGCTCCATCGTTCCTGGTTCAAATCTTTGATCGTTTATAAGTGGAAGTTCGGACGTTTGCAATTCAACATTTTCCATTTCTTCTACGTCATCAAAGTTTACATCCTCTTCGATCTCGTGATCTTGATTGTCCGTTAAATTTCTTTTGCAGTCTTGCGCGGAATCTTCCGCAATATGGGCATTATGGGAAAAAACTTGGTCTTCGCTGAAACCTGACAAAGTGATCAAACCTTGTTGAGGATGTCAAAAAATCATTGTCATCCTAAAAATAGTTTTATTGTGCTCACCTTCATTTTAAATAATAAATTCATCTCATCTTCCCAATGAGGAACTGGTCCTTCATCTTTTTAAGACAACAAAACCTTTTGTTCTGCTCTCCGTCATCAAAACTTTCATTATCAAAATATTCTAAATCGTTATCGAACTTATCCGACGACATCATCGCCGAAGAATGATCACTACTGCCTTCCATTTCTATATGTTGTGCGATGTTGTCGTTCAAAATGTCCATATCATCGTCGTGTACATCCTCTTTGATCACGTGATCTTGATTCTCCTTCAAATGTTCTTGTGCAGTTTCTTGTGCAATTTCTTCTGCAATACACACAATGCAATTAAAAAAGAAACTGAACAGGAAAACTTAAACAGAAAACTTAAACGTTGTTGAAGATTTCAAAAGAGATTGCCAATGTCTTAAAAAATTCTTTCATTGTGCTCACCTTCATTATGAAAAATAAATCCATCTCGTCTTTACAATCACGAACTGTGTCTTTGCCATTTTCACGACGACGACGACGACATTTTTTGTGGAGCTCTTCGTCATTAAGACTTTCATCGACAAAAGAATTATCACCGTTATGGAACTTATCACTCGACATCATTGCTAAAGGATGGTCACTATCGCCTTCCACTTTATGTTGTGTGATGTTGTTGTTGAAGATGAATGCGTCATCGACGTTTACATCTTCTTCCATCACGTGATCTTGGTGGTCCATGATATTTTTTTGGAAATCCTGTGCGGTTTCCTCTGCAATACAAGCATTGTATAAAAGGATTTGGTCTTCAATAAAGTAATCAAACGTTGAGGATGTCAAAAGAGATTGTCAATATCCTAAAAAAATGCTTTTATTGTGCTCACCTTCATTATGAAAAAATGAATCCAGCTCGTCTTTACAGTCAAGAAATGGGTCTTCACCATGTTCTAGAAGACTACATGTTTTGTTTAGCTTTTCGTCATCAAAACTTTCACCATCGTAATATTTATTAGTGTTATCGAACTCATAACTCGACATCATTGCTGAAGAATGGTCACTACTGCCTTCAACTTCTTTAATTTGAACAATGTTTTCGTTCAAGATGTTCTTGTCATCGACGTTTACATCCTCGTCGATCACGTGATCTTGATTGTCCAGCAATATTTTTAGGCAATCCTGTACGGCTTCCTCGGCAATACCAGCATTTTGTGCATGGTCTTCATTAATACCTGACAATAAAGTGATCAAATGTTGAGGATTTCAGAAGAGATTGCCAATATCTTGCATTGTGTTCACCTTCATTGTGAAAAATTAAATCCATCTTGTCTTTACAGTCAGCAACTGGGTCTTTGCCATGCTCATGACGACGACATTTGTTGTGGAGCTCTTCGTCCTCAAGACTTTCATCGAAAAAATAATTATAATGGTTATTAAAATTATCACTCAACATCATTGCTAAGGACTTCTCATTGCTTCCTGCAACATCTGTCTGTTGTACGCTGTTCACGTTCAACGGGTGCAAACTGAAGAAGTTACAGGCAGCAGTGCGAGCAAAGCGAAAATAAAAATTGCTGTAGCTTCTCTGCATCTACGTTTATGGAGCGATGGCAAAAAATCACTTGAAGAGCTAGCTGTAGCTATATGAAGTAGTAATCACATGTGATTAAAACTTCTTGCACGTGAAAAAAATGCTTTAAAATTCAGTCGTCTCTTTGAGAGATTGTTGATCACGTGCATTTTCATCCAGTCAGTGTTGGGCTCTATTTATTGATTTACCTCGGTCGATTGCTTTCCAATTTGTCGAAACAAATTTTCAAACTAGTTGAAATGTGGAGTGATTCCTTTTGTGAAGGCCTGGGACCAACAATAGGTTCTTCCTCTATATCACTGAGTTGTTCCATGCTTTTGGTGCTTTGTCTTTGATGGTTGATAACAAATGATTGATCATGGTCAATTTTTGTCCCCGATGTTTCAAAGTTGCTTGTGTTGGTGGTGGACTGATGTATGAAGAAACGAGGTTTTCTTTGGGATTCAGTAGATAAAAAGCATTCCAGATCTTGACACGATTCTTCGTCATCAGCATCGTTGCTGCTATCACTGAACGTTAAAAGGCTTATGTGAAAAAATTCGAACGATGAGTCGGAAACTCCCTCGTCACTGCTCCACCTTTGGCTGTCACTGCTTGCTGTATCGTCTAAGTCTCTGCTTGTTGTAGCATGCAGGTATCTCAACCTTCTGGCTGATCTGCTGGTTTTGAAGACCTTCGTGAGTAAAATCGTTCTTCTCTTTTGTTTGTGAATGAAGTTGTTGGCTACGATGAACAACCTGTGAAAACAGATTACAAATTCAATAACGTTGTGTTACTGGTGTGACGTACTTCTGTTTTCTCTTTTTTGTGAATTTTCCAGCGCGAAAAGGTCAAGTAAATCTTCCCTGCTTGTTCAATACTCAAGAAAGAAATGTCATCTTCTTTAATGCTGCTCAAATTTGCAAACGAGTTGTGGTTTATCTTACCAAACTTTAAGTCCATATCGTGTAGCCAGATAGAAAAAGTATAACAAGCCAGTGAAGAGTTTTTGATATGTTGTCAAGTACAGCATGCGGTTGATTGTATCTATAAATTAAGATATTTAGTAAATGATTTTACAACTAAAATTTGACAACTGTATATATCGCATTTACATAATTTTATTGGCTGCATATTTTATCGTTATGCAGTGTTATTTCTGTTAGAGAAGACTGTACTAGAAAAGAAAGCCGTCCAATGTTCAGCAACCGGACCAACTATCAAATTGTTATTTTCCCTGTACCTTGTTTTCCTATTGTACCTTACGTACTCTACTGGTACTTAACTGTGTCCCTGATAGTTGATCAAAGCCACGTAGTAGAAAATAAAGCTAACTTCGCTAGACTTGACTTAAAGCGCGTCATAGCAAAACTATGTCTTAAAAAATGAGCCTGGGTAAATAATTTGATTGGGCCGTGCGCAAAATTAAATTTGCGATATGATTGGATGTCAATTAATGACGACATTTTCAACCAACCAAGCGCTTTATCAGCTTTTCCGTGCACGTTCAGTAAAAACTAGCAATAGCCAAATGACTTGTTGTTGTGATAACAGTCACAACATTTATGGGTAAAATATCTTTGTAGGAAAACGCTTGCTTTTTTTGTGTGTTTTCCTCTTCCTCCGGACTAATCTTCCACGCCAATTCATCTAAAGTATTTTAAGAAAAATTTGCATCCGTCGTTTTGCTGTTTTTAGCTATTTGCTTTAATTTCTGACATTTTTACAAATTTTATAACAGTTGTAATTTCAACGGTTTTCAAATATCATTGAAGGAAAAGCGATAATTTTATAACCAGTTCAACTTATTTGCTGTAGCTACGAAGGATTATTATCTTAAGCACATACGCTTCCTACTTCCGAGCAAAGTAGCGCGTAAAAGTTTCACACGCAAGTTGACTAAGTCTGAGAGAAAAAAATCTATACAACTCGGGTTAGCAAGATAATTATTGATAAAGCACTCACCAAGAAGAATACATTTTTCTTGACTTGCAGTTAATGTATCATTGGTTTTCTTCTTGTCATCGAAAAAACCGTAAGAATCTTGATTACTTGTTGTTGAAAAACACTTTATGTAAAAAGCGTTTTTGTTTAAAGGACATTTAGCGTATCGATCAATTTGATCTTTTCGTTTGCAGACTTCCTCAAAGTCATCCACGACAATGTTGCTACTTGTCATGGCAGAATTCTCGAACCCATGTTCGGAGTTTGTCGAGTTGATAACGTTGCCCATTGAATGTATGTAAAAAATGAAAAATAGCAGTTGAACGAAAATATTAACAAAAAACATTTTTCAAAAGCGTCAAAATGTAAAACCTTGCATCGATTATACCGCTTGCGAAATGATTAATCTACAATGATTAATCTAATCTAATTGCAATCATGACGTCACGTAATCGCCTTCTTCGTGATTACGTCACATATCTACGTTCATGTTTAACCGTTGCTCATGTTTGTTCTTCTCAGAGATTCGATTGCTCAATGAAAAGTTTCAGCGCGTTTTTATCACCAATTTTTTTACAAACAGTGGTTATTGTGAAATATTTGTTCGAATCCGTTTTCCTTCTTACGACGCTTTACTTTTTTGGTATTCTCTTCCAAGTTTATTTTCACAAAATTAATGAGATGATATATCTTTTATGATTTGTAGCATAAATTTTCTTTATAGCAAAGCATCAAATTTCACAGTATTTAATATAAAACAACTGGGTCGAAGCTAGCAAAATGAAAATAATCGAAATTCGACCTACGTTTTCATTGATAAATTAAACTGTTGTGTTGTTTTCGGTAATTGAAAACTACAAATTATGTTGTTTTTTTTGTAGCTGGCTATCGAATGATGTCAGTTCTTAATCCTGAACTTTGTCGTAAGGTAACATTACGTCATTGTATTTCGCTCATAGCTTTGTCAACGTTACTTCCGATGAGTGATGTCACAACATGGTGGCTTGCAGTGGATTCGCTTCCGTTAAATGCATGGTTTACCTTGTTAGCTTGGAGATTTTATAAGCGCTCGGACAATAAGTCGGCGCGCAAATTATTTCGTTTCAGTCTCATTCATTTACCTTTGTTGATGGGTCTGATACTTTTTCACAAGAAATGTAGCAATGAAAGAGGTAATGACTTCGAGGACATTGCAGAAGAAAAGAATATTTTAAGTGCATTTTAATAAAACAATGTGTCGCAATATGTCTCTCGGAAGTGAACAACATTTAACTTGGTTTTGATATCGTTACCAGTTAGGGAGTGGTCATGATTAAAACTAGGGGTTGGACTAAAGAGAAAGGAGTTACAAAAAAATCGGTTTAGGATGTGGTTGAAGAAAATGAAATACCACTACATGACTGATGAAACTAACGTCTAATATAAAATAGCATTTTCCCCACGCGGGCGCTCATTGGTTAAATGCTCGAAAAACTCGTATTCCTACTCTATAGAAACACGGGAATCTCAGTCTCGCAAAAGTCTCGCAGGTTGCCTGGTTTGCGCGAAAAAGGCTAAATATGAGCAAGATGTCATTAAAGAATGTGTGTCAACCAAGATGCATTGCGCGTTAATCACGGCGTGGCGGCCTTTTTCTGAGACGCGAAAATGGCGGCTTGCGTTATTATTTGTTGTCCATGGAACTTAGACCAACCGACAACTTTAAAATAGAATTTTTAAGTAATTTAAAAGTTTTTATTTGAAATGGCTTCGTTTCCTAATCGTGGAAGGCCAAAACGGAAAGTTGAACAACACCACGAGTGGATAAGACAAAACGAGTTAAATAGAATGGCACAACAGGCAATAGTGAATTTGCTGCTTATTTTCTTCAAATTTTGAATAAAAAGAAAAACGTAGCTATAGTCCTACATCTATAATTTACCACTACAAAACGAATAAATCGCTATTAAAAAATAACAACGTGGAATTTTAAATACAATAACTGTATTTTTTAAGTATTTTAACAAAAATATGTTCTAATAAAAAAGTGAAATTTACTTGTACCTGTGTCCGTTTCGAAGTTTGTACTAACTCAGTAATTACAGTCAAAATTTTTAAATAATGTTTTTTTGCTGAATTTTTCAGCTAAATTAGATGACGTATATTCGAGGAACTAGGATTCAGTGTACCGATGGCTCAAAAATTAACGATGTAAACAAAAGCAAAAGCGCGCAATGCATCGTGGTTGACACACATTCTTTAAAATCGATAATGTCTTTTGACTCTTTTCAATATTGTTTTTAAAAGTCTATTTTACAATGGAAATAGAAAACATATTTACCTGTTCCTATTAAGTTATAGAAACATTTGCGAAAGTTTAAGAGAAACCAGAAATTGCTGAATACACTTGTGCTTGTGCTTGCCACGCAATTTCTCCTTTGTCTCAAATCTTCTTGCGTGTTTCTATAACTCTTTAGAAACTCGGAAAATGCTTTATATTTCTTAAATTATGTAGCGTACAAGAAACTAATACCTCTTTTATCGATACCAATTCACTAGTGATTATATCTCTCGTGTATTTTATACCACCGAAGAAAAACAAGTATTTTAAGTGGTTTGTTGGTAAGGTGTTAATTTTTAAGATGATTAAATGCTAAGAATTTCTCTTAAGTCTCACCCCTTACGTTAATTGACCGATCTTCTATTGCGTCCAAACCTTGCATACAAGTATCGTTTAAAAAACTACTTTTTAAATATGTAATGGAAGAAACCAAGCATTTGGCGAAGCCAGCCAAAAATGTTTTCTAACGATGCAAATTTTTCTACAAAATGATTTTTAACTTTCGAAAGTCAATTCTATTCATTGTTTTTTCATTGGATGTACACGAATTTATTTGCATCGTAGAAATATAAACGGGCTTGGCTTTGCTGCTACATCTGAGTAGTTTTTAATCTGTGCTTATTCATTTGATTAATCAAACAGTTATTTATTAAATGACATCTATTTACTGTGATAAAGAATTATATGAATTTTACACCGGTTTTATTGAAGTATTCATGTGCACTTTCTCAATTCTTACTTTATGAGCGTAATAACTCATGGTTTGGTTTAACTGGAAGTCAGGCTTTGATAGGTGCTTCAGCATATTGGTGCGAGTAATTGTTACTTTTAGCTTTGAAGCTTTATTGCTGGTATTTCACAAAGAAATAAAAGCTAGGCTTATAGTGACTTTTACGGTTAAGGGTCGAGGTGTATTGGAGAGTACAACGTTAGGGAAAATATATTAAAATTATAAGTAAGATTATAATTATACTGGGGCCGGGGTCACGAAGCCTGGATAGGGTTATCCATCGCATTGCAAGTTTTTTTAAACTTTTAAAAAACCTTATATAAAAAGCTAAAAGTATAAGATTCGAACTGAACAATCACTGGAATAAAACATTGTTTCGAAGATACGAAATTTCTTTGTCGCAAGAATAGTATAAACACCTTTTTTACAAATTTGAAAATTTTTGCTTTCCAATGAATAAAGTTATCCAGACTTCATGCATGCAACCGGCCCCTGCTTGGTAAGATCATATTGCTTGGAGATTTATAACAATGGCATTATCGCGGGTAAAAAGTTATTTTGAATTTCAAATTAGCGGCTCTAAATCGTCTCTCTCACAACATTTCTTGTTTCTTTTATGACTGGACTTCCTTTGTATAGTAGCGATGGTGCTTGAATTACACCTATAAAAACAAGGCGACAAGCTAAGATTAGCATTAGGATATTGTTAAAGGAAATGTTAAGCAATCCAATTATCAAGTAGCTATCTACATCAAACTGTAACTGCCAGAATCTCATCTCCTTCGTCATTTCTTTTCTACATCAAACTGTAACTGCCAGAATCTCATCTCCTTCTTCATTTCTTTTCTACATCAAACTGTAACTGCCCGAATCTCATCTCCTTCGTCATTTCTTTTCTGCATCAAACTGTAACTGGCCGAATCTCGTCTCCTTCGTCATTTCTTTTCTACATCAAACTGTAACTGCCCGAATCTCATCTCCTTCTTCATTTTTTCTACATCAAACTGTAACTGCCCGAATCTCCTCTCCTTCGTCATTTCTTTTCTACATCAAACTGTAACTGGCCGAATCTCGTCTCCTTCGTCATTTCTTTCTACATCAAACTGTAACTGGCCGATCTCCTCTCCTTCGTCATTTCTTTTCTACATCAAACTGTAACTGCCCGAATCTCCTCTCCTTCGTCATTTCTTTTCTACATCAAACTGTAAGTGGCCGAATCTCGTCTCCTTCGTCATTTCTTTTCTACATCAAACTGTAACTGGCCGAATCTCATCTCCTTCGTCATTTCTTTTCTACATCAAACTGTAACTGGCCAAATCTCCTCTCCTTCGTCATTTCTTTTCTACATCAAACTGTAACTACCCGAGTCTCATCTCCGTCTTCATTTCTTTTCTACATCAAACTGTAACTGCCCGAATCTCATCTCCTTCGTCATTTCTTTTCTACATCAAACTGTAACTGGCCGAATCTCATCTCCTTCGTCATTTCTTTTCTACATCAAACTGTAACTACCCGAGTCTCATCTCCGTCTTCATTTCTTTTCTATATCAAACTGTAACTGCCCGAATCACCTCTCTCTCTTCATTTCTTTTCTACATCACAACGCTAGACTTTGGTGGTAACCTCTTTTCATTCCATCATGACAAAAATGGCGATATTGTAAATTTGTAATGTCTTCGACCAAAATTACAGTAATATGTGTGCAAGAAAAGTGTAAAATCATGATGATTTAACTGTATTTAAAATCTTTGTGACAAATGCATCCTCTAGAGTATCGCCTTTGCGCCAATCCCGTAAAAATGCTGAGGAGTGCACGAAACCGTAAGTAGAACGTTAATTGGGCGGGGGGGGGGTTGACTATTCATACGTTCACTTTTGAATATTCATGTCTTCACTTGTGCTTGACTGACATCTTTCAAATCTTTAGGTGGCGAAGATTTTCAAAACTTTGTTTTCCACTTCGTTTGGTGATCGTTGCTGATCTGCTACACTGCCACAGAATGGGTTGGTTGTACAAACTTGGCCACAAAAATGTACAGTGTTTTGCAGACATGTCAGCACAATACATTATTTATGAGCTTTCCTAATTGAGGTTTATCATAACCAATTACAAACTAAAACAAGGTTATTACAATATTAGTTGACTGATATAGTTGCAGTTTCATTGTTTCTAGAAAATTGATTTGTATGAAATACTTTGCATTGTCTTTTCACCATCGTTTTGTCGGTGTTTTAAAAAATCGTTGTTCAGCTGCACTTCTGAAAATGGAAATTTTCATGACGCGTGACTATATAGACAGGAAACGAGTAAAATATCGTACCTAAGACATGAAAGAAACGAAATTGCCGTTAAGAATTCTTCCGCAAGGCCACTTTCAATTGTCGAACTTTACATTCACCAATTGCATTTCAATCAAAGGATAAGGAAGTTAATTTCTTTGTGTTTTATCTTCGATACATTAAGTGCATGTAAAGTGCGACGTCTTAAACATTATATTATCGAAATAAATAATATAGTATGATATGTTTGTTTCTTCTTTATGGCACTCTCAAAAAACGTTTGCTTTCGCAACTTTTCCGTTAGTGACCTGTAATGTCTGACGTCATTATGTGTGTTTAGATTTTTTAAAAACAGTGTATTGGTCATTCTTATTTTCATTGGGGAATCATTTATGCATATATGGCCTAGTCAAGAATAGGGAAGTTAAATTAGGGACTTATTGACATTTATATTTACAATCATTGAATCACATGGCAGAGTCAGGGATGTGTAGGTAGACTTAGGGTTTTTTGCTCGTGCTTGAGAACACGGAATTATTAAGACTTGTGATATTTTAGTCCGGCAGTTCGCGTGTCTTACGTCACTAATATAGCACTTTGAATAAATTAGATAGCACTTTTTATGTAAATCTGCAGTCGTATGATATTATCATTATATGAATTGACACGATAAAAAATTATTGTATATGTACGACTTTCGCATGATAAGAACAATTCAGACTTCGTTCAACGTTAACCGCCTCAGCTTCGCTTCGGCAGATGACATTGAACGCGGTCTGAATCATTTGTGATATCATGCTATTGTGAAATATTTGCTTGTTTTGCATCAGAAGATGAGACGGAAATATCTTTGTTTATTATTTTACCTTTGATATTCTTCAAATGTGTGAATGAAATGATATTGCACCGACATGCAATCTACTTCAAACCAGTCGGGGTTTTATATTTAATGGAGACAAAACGGAATTAAATTTTGCGCTATTCTAGAATTGCGTTAAACCTTTTGGCCTTGTCGATCAAAGTGAGAAAATAAAAGAAAATAGCCCAAACAGAAAAAAAACTGTATCGAAATCATAACCGAATTTAATCGCCAATGACTTCAAATACTTGATCTTGTAACGTGCTGTCTAACTTTATGTTCACCTCGCAAATTACATGCGAATCAAAAATAAATGGTTTCATCTCTTTAAGCAAAAATTATTTATCCGTATTTTCTTTGGTGTTGTAATGCAGTAACTTACTAAAATCAGATACATCTTCATAATCTTTTGAATTTGAATTAAGTCAAAAGTGTTTTCAACCAATTGGTAAACTGACTTTAGAATGCAAACTAGACAGCCGTGTTTTTTTATTATCACAAGCTCCGACCCACTAATATTTGATAATGGGATGTGACGTTTTTGATTCATCCAATCAAAAGTATTTGCAAATTTATTAACGGTATTTTACAAAGTGACAAATAACATGTATAATATTACATATATTGTATTTGGCCCACAGTGTAATTATGGAAACGACAGACTTACAGGACCATAAATTTTCTAAAACTTCAGGCTAGCTTTGTATCATAACAGTTATTCGTTGGGGGTACTGCCGGGAGTCATTTGAGAGTTTGGGATCATAAAAATTTCCCTAATCATTGGGAAGCAAACCCCATCTGTCTGGATTTTATCGCTCTGAGTTTTAATTTAGTGAGAGAGCAGTGCATAGCAGTCATTAGGTAGCGTGAGCAATTATGAAGTATTTTCACTTCTGACAGGTAGTCGTAATTGCTCTGTTTCAGACGGCGAACTTTTCAAGCACCATACTTAATTGTATTCACTGCTACACAGGCGTGAGACAAAGACATCAGTCGTCAAACACTAAACTTATTAAAATATTAGTTATTCACGACGAACGATCGAGTGCCTGCACGTGTAGGAAGGCAAAACAGCAAATATTTCAGGATGGTAATCGACCTATTCACAAGCAATGTGCACTGTGAATCAACGTCACTCCAAAACGTAAGATAACTGAGTGCAACGGTATTTTTATGCATATTCTGCAATCAGCGGCAAAAGGTTTGTACGGTCACGTGGATTTCCCTAAAAATAGCTGGGACACATTCTGATTGGTCGTTTATAATCATGCCGAACTTTTCTTTAAGTGAATACAACTCGGACATGGCCGACAAATTTGCCTTGAAACAATTTGAACGATAAATTTAAAATCTTTTATTTCAGCCGATGGCACACTTCCCTTCGACAAGATTTACGTTACGTTTGCTTTCGAGAAAGAGAGAAACAGTCACGCATATCAACGACGCCACGTTTTTCGCATTATTGTTATTTCATAAAAGAAACAAAAGATGTTTTTCGTGTTTTCACTGGCTTATGCAAACCTGGGAGACGTTTGTGAGAACTCTCGAGCATGTGCAGCCCTCGACCGTCGGTCTCAGCGATGATCTTGTGAAAACCTCTCAAATACGTCGTGTAAAAATCTTCAAGGAGATATGCTATAAGCCCTATGGCCCTGGATGTTTTCTATTTATAATCGATATATGAACATCATTTTTAGTGTTATAAGTTGGTTTCAAACGGAGAATTTCTTTATGTTTGAAGTTTCATTCAAAAAATCTTTCTTGTTTAATATTGGTTTTTCTAAATGTCCTCGGGAGATATTTGAACGCCGTCACATATATATATATGTGAAACAGTGATTAATAAAATATATCAATCTTGTGAGTGTGTTGGCCATCAACTGAGCTTCTTTAGGGTTCCCAACAGCGAACTAGGGATTCATTTAATATTGGTGATTGGACATGAATACGATGTCATGACAGAATAAAGACTCTTACCCTCTTCTGTCATTGCATGCAATTTTTTCCTTTTCGTCCGTCTTATAAATACGTTAAGAAAAACTTAAAAGTGTATGTGGAAAAGTTTTCATCGCATCATATATCATGTTAAATGTTTTGCGTTAAACTTAGAAGATAAAATCGGTAAATTATTATTCTTTACTTTAGTAATCAAACTGATAGACACGCCTCTTATTCGAGCTCTTTCACTGTAGTATATTGCAACTGTACTTCACTCATTTTTTCCTCGTAACGCATGCTGCCATATACATTGATGTGTTTCTCTGACAACTTTTATGTTCGACTCAATGTAATCAATGTTTTGCTGCAGCATGGTGTCCAACATTGAATTAACTTATGCTGATTTGTTTGAAGGTTAGTGAAAACTTTTTTCTCCGCATTCATTATTATTAATCATTATTATTAATCATTATTATTCTTTATTATAAAATACTGAGAGTTTAATGCCCCGTTTACACTATACCGGATTGCTATCGTAGCAGGTTGAATATTCTTTGTACTAAAAAGCAGTGCAATTGTTCAACGTCAGAAACACGATCAAATAGACTAAATCTATCAGCTTAATATGCTTTTACTCCGAACATTTAACCCTTTTAAAGCGAATCCACCTTGTCGAGAATAGCCGTCTCGTGTTGTTCATGCAAATCCTGGCCAATTTTTTTTCAGGAAAAAATTTCTGTACATTTACATTATTTCCAGCGACACTTTCGGCAAAATCTCTTTGAAATGGTGAATACCATTTGCAAGCGACACTTTCGGCAAAATCTCTTTGAAATGGTGAATACCATTTGCAAGTGCCTCGTCTATATCATTTTAACTTCAGCACACCTCGCACATTTCTACTTTTTAGGAAACGTATTTTGAAATTTTGAACTGAGATTAGCATAACAATGCATCATCGTTTAAATATGAAAGCACGTATTACATACCATAACATGCTACATTAGCCAACCTCGCGGAACGTTTAACTCGCACTATTCAAATCTTTTTGTGATGAGTTAAATAACTGATTTTGCTTAGAAACGCCTGCATATTCTAGAATTTAATATGTTGTTTCATACCAGTAATCTTCAGTTTTTAGTAAGTTTGTCATCTTAATTACTTTCATGTCGAGGCGTGCTTTAGTGTTAGCATTTTCATGGGGCAAATTACAGCATTTTATTTAATGAGGATGTTATAGGAAGTCGATTTTCTTATGCTATATATCCAGTATCTTAGCTTACATTTTACTCGTGAAATAACTCTTGTCGAAATTCGTACACTCGCTCGGTTCATACTGTTCTACTTGATTGGAAATTTTTCAATTTTGCTTGACTCAGTTGACTGAACATTAACAGCTAATAACATTGAATCAAAGAAAGCAACAAAACCCTTCGGTTTATAAATTTATTTTAGATGTCTTAATTGTTCGGTCGTTCTGTTGTGAAGTCATGATTAAGATCAAGTATTATTTCAATCGTTACACAACTATAAAGTAGTGAATCATTTTATATACTATAAACAAAGTTTGACTATATAATACAAACTTCAACATATTAATTTTTAGCATGTTAAATACAACGTTGCAAAGTTCGGTCGCGAAATACAATGAAATGTACGACCGTTTATCATATTTTATGTAAGGTCAGGTTGATTTCTTTTGAAAACAAAACTATTTTGAAAAGAAATTAGCAAGGCATAGCAGAATATATGTAGTGATATTTCCCCCCAGTTAACATAGGATTGATGCCAATGTAACATATATTGGCTTGAAAATATCAACCAAGACAGAGTAACGCAAAGATAGAACTTTCGTATGAGTCTCTGGTCGCCGAGTGTAAAACGTTGTTGGTACAAGATACAATTCCTTTATGATAAATCCATATTTTAAAGAGAATTAATTGTTATTGTAATCAAAATGGAATTTACGCACTTGTCAAAGAACGATAAATCCGAGTATGTCTTTATCATCGCCATTATCTCTAACAGTATTATCAACCAATTCGTATGGAACGGGCCTATCTGGCGCACCGGTTCCTTCAAATGGAATCTTGTATAAACGCACTTTCAAAAACATTTTTAAATGATATGTGGTGATATCCTCACCAAGCTAACTAAACCATTGTACTAAAATACAAGGAAGCAAATAATTGAGCCAAATCTTACATCCAGACACTCGAGATTTTACCCAGACACGTGTGTATGTAGTGTTTCGAGATTCTCTCGCGGAGCATGAAAACTGATTGACTACACGCACGTGTCTGGGGTAAAATCACGGCTTCAAAAAATTATTAGGGTTTTGTATTACAGGTAATGTTCCATGTATTTTAGTTCAATCAGCTAAACAGGCGTTTCATATGAACAAACTAAAGACCTTTTCATATTTTTCACATCAAAGTTTGCAGACAAGGAAACCAATAGATTAGCCTACATCAAAGACGCATTAATCATCAAACACTATCCAATCACCATCGTTTTCATTAATGGAAAATCGCGTTCCAGAATAAGAATTCTGCTTCTAATTAGCAAAGGTTTTTCTTACCATATCATAAATTTGTGGCACATGTCTGCCATGCATGCTAACTACCGACTGGCTAATTGAATACCTTTATCTACCATGTTTCACTTATATACCTGCTCTGGACCCAGTTCCCCGGTTACAATGTTGCGATAATCATCTTATGCCTGGACTTTCTTAGCTATAAATTTCTAAAGATTTTTTTGACCAATCACGTTTTATTGGCAAC
This sequence comes from Xenia sp. Carnegie-2017, assembly GCF_021976095.1. Classification (NCBI taxonomy): domain Eukaryota; kingdom Metazoa; phylum Cnidaria; class Anthozoa; order Malacalcyonacea; family Xeniidae; genus Xenia; species Xenia sp. Carnegie-2017. Next base: position 10,192,827 of record NW_025813486.1, read on the forward strand.
TAAGATATTTCGAAAAGTAAATACATTAAAAAGTAAATACAGAAAAAATAGCAGTCGTAAATTTTAACTATCCACAAATCGGTCTAGCATCAATGTAATTTTGAGGAAAGGACAGAATGAATATGTACAGATTTTGTTGTCAAGCTCAACGAGAAAAGACAAGCCTTGCAGTTTAGATTGCTACATTTCATCCAATGTACGTTGTTGATGGGGCCTAAAGCAATCGAGGCATCGCAAGTTAGCAATGTCCGTCCAGCAAATAACAGAAAATAAGAATTCTGAAAACAAAATTTATTGCTTACATTTGTGATAGTCCTGTTTATTAAACTTCGTTAATTGTTTTAACATTGTTCATTTTTTGTTGTAGTAATTTTGAGCTGCTGTAAAATGTCATTAAATGCACGCTTGAATTTTCACTTTGAAAATGGCGACATAGTTATCGTTTGCCCGTTTGATTCGTTTTCCATGGCATTAACATGATTATTATTAATTTAGTCAACATAGCTACAGACAAAAGCGCTAATATGTCAACAATTATTTGAAAACTTAACATAAGATCTTTAAGAAATCGATACTAACTTTAACTAACTAACACCTGTTTTTTTATTGTTGGCAATGAAGTGCCAGGCGAGAAAACGGATTCTCAAGATAAATATTAGAGCCCAACAAATAATTTTGAACATAATCATGTACAATTTGGTTTTGTGAAAGTTATTAAAATAGTGACGTTTCGTCTTGACACAAGACATCTTCAGACTAATAAGGAAGTTAACAAGAATTATAGATATATATATATGGAGTTATTTACATAGTTTGAGGTATTAGATTACTGTGGCTGTGTAAGTGTGATGTTTATGGGTAAATTTTTCATGACAATGTTCAAAATTATTTGTTGGGCTCTAATATTTATTTTGAGAACCTGTTTCTTTTTCGGACAGTCGAAAAGCAGTTTTAGCGTATGTAATCCTCGAAAATCTTTCCTTCTTAGAACGTACGATTACAAGAACCCTTAAAAATAAGGGAAAAAAAGGGTGTTTTACCGAGTTCCGATAGTTTCAACTTCCCGCTTGTAGTATTTACAATAGATTGCCGCGTGAGCAAAACATGTAATCGGAGAACATAATATTACATTTATACTTCACTTGTGGTCATGTGACGGGAATCTGCTGCCAATCAACTTTAACTTCCCGCCTGTAGCTTTTATGGCAGTTACTTCCTCACTTCACCTGCAGCGAATGCGAATCAGAAAAATTTAACTTTATTTTGTCAACAATTATAGTACGGATTGATACAATAAAAGATATGGCGTACAATTTTTAAATCACGGTAATGCTTTGGTTGTGTCTTTGAAGATTAGTGCTTCTAAGGTATTCAAAATCGTTTGCTATAATTCATGGCTTTTAGAGAGATTTGGTCAGTACATCCGACAGATAAGTTTTATATAAAGCCAATATATTTAAGATCGTGTCTTGTGATAGTTGGTTCGATGCTTTAGTTGAGTCCCATTAACTTGATCATTTTTATTTATTCTTATATTTCACATAAGTGGCAAGTGTTCATTTCTTTAGCAATCAGTAATATACACAAAGCTATAAAACTGCAATCCAAATTCGTGATCTTGCAAGTTTTTAGGAGTACTTCATTTCTTACAAACGCCGTTATTTTCACAAACTGTTCGAATTGAAAAAAGACGCTATATAGCCATATAACTACAAGACTTTTGACCAACATGGCGTCGAATTTAATCACATTGACGAACCAGTGTTTACCAAAGAAACAGTATTTGTACAAATTTTTTATTTCTTAAACATGGACTGAAACGAAATGCCAGTAAGCTGTAATGTGGTAAACGTTTTGAATTTTAACTACAGTCTAATAGCTAATGCTTTGAGTTAGTGTACCCTGTTTTAACAAACAAATCTCCAGTAAACGGTATTTTCTTGTATACTATTATTTTATGTGGGTTTATCCTATCCGTAATTCGTCCTAATCTTTTGGAAAGTGTTTTTTTTTTGTAAAATTCCGGGCTTAGTTCGTCAGTACAACGTTTTCCATATCACAAGAGGGGTTCGTTAAAAGATTGTCGTACATTCAAACTCAAAATTGTTCATCAATTTGAAATTCAATTTTCGGCTTGTAAACAGATAAAAGCTAAGACACTATATAACTTCCCTCCCATAAGTCATGAGCGTGCGTTTGAAACATAAATTTGAACGTAATACATCTGAGTGCTCTACATGTTCAGTTCTTAAAAATGCATATCGTGGCTACAATACGGCGTTTTTTTATAACTGTCTCATCAGTAGCGAAGAGAAATTGAGCCTCTCAGAAGTTCGATATCATACTTCTATTTGCATTTCGATAAACACTTACAACAAAATCTCAGCATGTAATGTAAAAGTGACAATCATGTAACTCATCAAAATTACAACTGAGCGATAAATTTGGAAAAATATTGGAGTTGTTGCTACTTGTTTAGGAATAATTGTATGTTATAGTGTAGCAAGCGCCTTGTAGACTTTGTTACTCGAAATTTCTTTTATTATCTAATCGAGCATGTAGAATTTAATTGTAAAGCTTGTTGTATTTTTAATATATATTGTTTTATTGTCTAGAAACAAACAAAACGCTTTGTCTTTATCAACGTATTTTATCATAGCTTGCTGAGTGTGAGCCAATATATATCTATAATATCATCTTATCTGTGATAACTAACATCGACTAAACGTTCGAGTGTCTGGATATCTTTTCAAAAAGCTTTTTTCATTCTCAGATTTATGAGATATCAAACTGTAGAAGTCTGTGTCAAATTTAGCCACTGTTTGTTTAGTTACAAAGTGTATAACAATGTGCCCTCCCGGTTATCACCATTGTGCAGTGGTGACTCCTGCACTTGTGACACAGGATGTACGGTTACATATTGTATGGATTGTTTTGTAGAGTCATTTGGCATTTGAAACATTCAACACCAAATCATTTACTTAAAAAATCATACATTACATAAAGTATCAAACAGTAGAAGTCTGTGTCAAATGTACGGTTTGCTTAGTTATGTGGATTTGGCATTTGACAAATTTAACACCAAATAATTTTACCTTAAAGGCACACATTACATAAGTGTGGAACATTTACATCGAATTTTTTGAGAAACTGTACTGAAACTTAGTGTAACTAACTAAAAATAAAAATCAAGCTAAAGAATTGTCACTATTGTCTTGTTATAATTTCATAATTTTCCCACGATTTTTCCGTATAATCTCAGTTGACATTTTTACATGATGGTGATAGCACTTAGCTTGTCGGCAAATTCCGCAGTAGTTCTTATTGCGTGCAGGATATGTCATCTTCAATTAAGTAAAACATTATTAAAACACATTGTTGTAGAATATATTTTCTTTCTTATGATCTTGTGACATAGTATTGGTCTTTTATCAAATTCAAACTGTAAAGAAAACCGCTATAAATGTATATTGAAAGAGTCGTGTTTCAAGTCCGTGCACTTAGAAAGTCGAATTTAAGCTCTTGGGGATTTTTTAACAGATATATATTGTGTTTAATCCGTGTAATTAGCTAATATTGATTTTGTTTTGTTAATAACGACAGTTTTGAACGAGGATTTTTGTCACAAAAAGTGATTGTCTCGAATGTCGTACTTACCCCGAATTGTAAAACTTTAATTCCAACAATATACCGGTGAAATACTAAAGGTGTATTCAAAACAACATAAAAGTCAAGGGAATTAGAAATTAATATTGTAGATACTTTGTGTGTTTCGCTTTCAAATTATTCCAATCTTTGACACGTTATTATAATCTACCGCATTCATATGATTTATATATGTCACAGGTCATGCATATGAACAATATTCGAAATTTCATAAACGTCACAACATGGAGTTCAAACAAAAAGTGAAGAGGAATCAGATGAAATGATTTCTTTGATTTTTCGCCCTAGGAAAAGAACGCCTAGCTTTTTAACTTTTCGACATTTTTTGTGTACATTCATATGTGTTTTCATGTTTAGTTATTCCAGAACTTTACAGCGAGATGCACCAATCGGTGGCAGAGAAGGGCTCTCTTTCTGAAGGTGATTTGATCATGTGACATAGTAAAACACTATTCTTATCAGCAGATAACATTTTCGGAATTTTTTTAATATCTCTGGTTATCGAGAAATTTTTTACATTCGCACATGAAGATTGTTGGACGTCTCAGGAAAAGAGGGAGTAGCCGGTACTTGTTAATGATTTGAAATAGACTGAAATCAAGCTTTGTGTAAAATGTAACTTTTGGTGACGTTCATGAAATTTAGTGTTTTATCTTATTTTTATCGACAACGGAAATAAAATAAAAAGCGGTTAAGAAAGTTTCTATGTTATTTGAATTTTGAAAATTTATTGACGTTTTCTCTTTGCACAACTCTTTTGCACAACTCTTCCAAAAAAAATACTTTAATGACACGTTGTTCACGAGTTTTCCACGCAAAGCACGCAACCTGCAGGACTTTTGCGAGACTGAAATTCCCTTGTTTCTACCAGTGAACTGTATAGCAACTGGAAGGCTAACTTGGCCGCCATCTTTGAAGCCTGTATGATTGCCATATTTGAGGGTACGGAGGCGAAATAAATCACTTCGTAATTGCCGGATTTTTTGCAAAAAAACAGTGGTCTTCGAGCCAGCTTAATGTCTAAAAACCTTAAACAATGTTTGGACTTGAATAAAAAACAAGTGTAGGCATGTGTATATTGAGTTAGCCTTCCAGTTGTATAAGAGTTCATTGGTTTCTACAGAGTTATTAGAAATGCAGGTTTTTGAGCAATCGACCAAATCAATGCTTGTGTTTTTAAAACAGGCTATTTTTTATAATGTGTCTAATTTTTACTCTTTGAGCTTTCAAATATTAAAATAATTTCCAGTGTTTATGTGCGAATGGTTTCATTGGCCTGATCCAAACACGGGAGACGACGAATCAGAACATCTCTTCCCACATATATCCATAATAAATGTTTGTAACAAAAAATTTGTAAATCTGCAACAACATATTGATTACTTTCAAACTGAGCATGGCTGATCCAGTCACAAATGGACAAAATTGTTGTGCGATGTACATGTTTTTGTTTGTTATTACTAAATTCAAATTTTTGATGAATTCAACTCCTATGATCCGCCAATCCCTCTGATGATATATATTGCACTTTTCAAATGTATAATTTCGAATGCATACTTTGCTGCAGGCTCATTTTCGGATTGCTCTGTCATAAATCAAATGAAATCTGCTTCCAATGTGCCAGAAGCGGGAAAAGAAAGATTCTATGTCGGTCAGACTCCCACACAATGGATGTGGAATACAGACGGGACTGGTTTTTCTAGAAATGATAATTTAATATACGACAGTCCCCCGAGCTTATGCACAAAAATTGATCAAAGAATTCCATGGCTCGCCAAACAATCGCCAGATAGTAAGTGAAAAGGTTAACATGTGTATATGTGTGTAGTATAGTTTAGACGTATCTGTTCAAAAAATGAAAGCACCTAATGGACTGATGGCGAGTCTACGACAAAGCAAACAGGGATTGGTTTCTGTATTGTGATTAAATAAATAATCTGGAACTATTTTAAAGTAAAAAATCTTTCAATTATGGTATGACTTCGTTTAAAATTAATTCCTCTCAAGATTTACTTACATTTGTGTCAACCCAAATGTTAATAGAACGGACAAATAACTCATAAAATATATCTCATTTTATACAAAATTGAAGTGCTTTCCGTATGTTTCGTGCTTGAAAACAGTGAGTCAATAACTGATGATGATCTCGAGCTCAGGTCCATGTTTAATCGATTACTTTATTTTATACACGCCAAACAAAACTAAACTTAACAGAACACTTTATGTATTTAAAACTACTATAATTTCAGGGGAAAAGATCCTGTATTGAACACATTAGCTAAACTACGTATTATGAAGGGGTCGTGGGGCAGACTATATGTTGTTGGTAAAACGACGATTGCAAATCTTTGCTTTTTTTCAGGTAAGATAGAAATCACGCAAAGCTCTCTCGGATGTCCCCAGGCATGCTCCTCAGGAGAAATTAAAACTTCTGCTTGTGCATTTCAGTCTAATAATGACTATTTAAAGAGCAGTGGAAGGTATATATTGCATCGACGATTTGTAGTTGCTTTGGTCTGTGCAAAAATTTTTTTTAACTTTGAAATAAATACAAACACTTGATTCATATATTTCTTACGATTGACAGTTGAGTTTGAGCTTTGTTATGTCTTACAGTTCATCGAATCAAAACTCACTGCAGATGTACGGTGGAGAGATAAACTTAACGCAACAAAATCAAATCAGCATTTTCTTTCCTCCACAATCCTACAATCTCCATCATCATGCTCAATCTGTCCAAACTCCATCTTATGTGACTCCGTTCACACCTCAGCCCAGTGGATGTTCAGACAAATCTGCAAACATGGCATCATCCACGACCACAAACTTCTTAAATAACAATATTACTGATCTCGTGATCAATCAGGACTGCGCACATGCTTGCTGCGATAAGTCGATTGAGAAAAATGGCAACCAGATAATTGAACATTGTAAATATTCAAAATCTGCAAACTCAGCGGAAACGAAAAAACACAAAAATGGGACAAAAGCAGCCCGGGGTCGTTCTAAAAAACCGCGTTTGTGCCATTTTTTATTGGAGTTACTAGACAAACCTGACCTCTACTCGAACATTATTGTGTGGATTGATCGTAAAGATGGAGTTTTCAAGTTTGTCAACTCATCAGCGGTTGCCTCTCAGTGGGGCAGGCGTCGTGACAAGCCAAACATGAAATACGAAAACTTTGCTCGTTCTTTGAGAACATACATTTCAAAAGGATTCATGGCAAAGCCGCCAACTCGCCTCGTGTACAAGTTTACGAGTAAGGCTTTTAGTCATTCGCATTGAAAGAAAAGTGCCTCATGGTGGTACCTTCAGAGATTTGGCTTTCCTAGTTATAGAAACGTTATGACCGACGCCCTTGTTGTGATAGAGCTGATATAGATATTTTTAAAGTTGTGTGTGATATACAGTTATTTATATTATAAGAAATAAATTACGGTTAGAATGTTTAGATTATGATTGTTGTCCTAGTCATACAGACTAGGACAAATTTTATTTTTGCTATAGCAAAAATTAGAATAGGATAATTGTCAAACCGTGTGACAATTTGAAACTTTTCTCACTTTTACGGTTCTGTTGACATTTTTCATGAAGTCATATTACAGGGTGTCTCAAAACAGCAGCGATCTTGCTATTTATTACATTTTTACTGACCCATGCATCTTTCGTATATTCAACTATCTTAGAACGCTTTGAATTTCAAGATATTGTTTTTGTTTCGTGCTTATTTCTTGAATACCCTGTCTTGTACTTCATTTGATTTGATGAGTTGCTTTTTTAAGGTTTTGTTAAGAAGTTGTGTCATGTAGAAACACCTCTTGCGAACTATTGTTTGGAAACTTATAGCTAGCGCATTCAAGAAAGTTTATAAGACAAAAAACATGACGTATGATTTGTTATAAATTTCAGTTGCTTCATGTTCTTAAAAGTTTATCAGAGTTGTAAATAACATATTTTTTTAAGAACTTTTATTATGTTGTATTTAATCGAAAGACATCAAAGCAAAGTGTCGTAAAACCTACTTTGTTGTTATGTATTGCATTAACAGAAAAAATTCATATGTTTTTTGTTTGTATTAGTTTACTTTGGTTAGTGATTCGTACAAAAAGAAAATGCACTTTGAAAGCGTTTAGACAATAGCATGGAAAGGGGAGAGGGGCGTTTTTCTCCATTGCTTTCTTCTAACCACGCTCCTAACTACCTAAAAGAAAGATATATTTCTCTTTAAAGGAACACTTGCTTCGTCAAAAGTTTTGAACTTTTTTCCTTCATTTTTTTTACCTGCTTTCATGAATCAAAGAAAAACATGCGTATTTAAAAATCGTATATCCACATGTTGTCTGCAAATCATACTATCATATTTCGCGGCTGGCACATATGCTTATCACTTTTAGTTCGCCGATTATAATTCCCCACCACTTGCGGTAAAAAGTTTCAACATCATTGCCAAGTAAGTTTTGAGTGTTCTCAAATGAATGTAAGCACTTATTTAAAGTAACAGTAGGCAGTATCGCGGCCTGGCTATTTATTCCTAAATAAAAATACTTTTGTACGGAAAAAGTAGTGAATGAACTTTATAAAAAATATACGGCTTACATTAGAAAGTTGGTATACCAACTTGGAACAAACCCCCCTGAACAGATCACAGCAATTACCGGCACCTTACAAATGACTTATTCACAATACAAAAAACGATCAGCTAAAAACATTACACTTCACACTAATTCACAATGACAATACACAATTGACACCCACACATTACAACTAAAAACATCACACCTAAATCACACATCACAACTAAAAATAAATCATTTAACTTCACCCTAATTCACAATGACAATACACAATTCCTGTACACACGATACAATGACGTAAGAACCAGATAACAAATACGGCTAACTTGACGTTTACTCCTTTTATTTGACTCTGAAGATGACTACCGCTAAGGTTGTCGAAACGTCAGTCAACAACAACAAAAACAGTCCTTCTCAGGACTTTACCAACCTGGACGATCGACATTTACAAACATGTTACATTAGAAAGTTGGTATACCAACTTGGAACAAACCCCCTGAACAGATCACAGCAATTACCGGCACCTTACAAACGACTTATTCACAATACAAAACAAACGATCAACTAAAAACATTACACTTCACACTAATCCACAATGACAATACACAATTGACACCCACACATTTCCTGTGCACACAATACAATGATGTAAGAACTAGATATCAAATACGGCTAACCTGACGTAACTCCTCATTTGACTCTAAAGATGACTACCGCTAGGGTTGTCGAAACGTCAGTTAACAACAACAAAAACAGTCCTTCTCAGGATTATATTAACCTGGACGATCTACTTCTACAAACATGTAATTCTATATTACAAACTAACTGCTATTGTTTAGTATAGAATGGCAACCTCATGACTTCAACAAATTTATCTATATCATCATATAACAAAATTATTACCTAGCCTGCAATTGCATCACCAATTATATGGGCAATGTATAAACAAATATTTATAGACAAATATATATATATATAACTAGAATGAATGATAGTATGAACTTTACACATATTTACTTTAAGAGCCTTGTCCTGGTCGTCAAGAGCGTGATTCTACCACGTACTTAATACTTCACCAAAATTCAGCTAAAAGCGTGAGGTGGCTTAAATAATACACAACAGCGGTTATAATAATCCGTTTATGCACACGAAAGCGCATTTTGTGAAAGCAGTAATCATGTGTAAATTTCAAAAAGTATATACGATTCACACTTGCCTATAATACCTATAATGCCTAATGTGCCTATAAATTAATCCTTAACAACTGCCATGATTGGCTCATTTGACTCAAGTTAGGCAAAATATATAGTCCAATGAACACACACAATTTGTAAATCTCACCCAATCAAAAAGCTTCCAGATGATGTCAAGTTAGGCAAAATTCATCAAGGTTAGGCAAAATAATATCTACCAGTCAAATGGCTGGATTGCCCACTGAAGTTAAGCAAAATGGTGCTTTTGCCTAACAACCACAGAGCTATGAATAAATCAGTACTAACTGCACTGATAATTGCAAATTATTAATAGATTAATTTACAATTTTGCCGCGCTAGTATCTCGATCGAATAAAATTAAAATCAGACTGCTTTAGGATTTTTACCATAGGCAATTGCCTTAGGTGCCTACCCCTAGATCCACCTCTGGTAACTGTAAGCTTCACTTATAGACTATAATCCTTAACTGTCCAACAAAATATTGCGCGTCAAATTACGCGTCAATCAAAGTCAATAAATCATGCATAAATTAATGTCTTTTACTAAATATTTATAATCTGTGCAGATTGTCAACAATCCAATGTATATTGTTGAGACATCCGTCGATTTCACTCATGTATATCCTCAGTTCCTCACCCATTTCCACAAACCTTTTGATGCGTCCTACAGTAAGGATAACGTCACTTAAGTAATCAGTGCGCAAGCTTTTTAAGAAACCTGTTGGTGGAAATATAGTTAGTTGGACTTCGAATGATTCATCTGACAGTAAAATTACCGTAAATAAACATTTTTAGGGAGAAAGATATAATTGTGTTACCAAGAAGCAGCCGCGGGCACAGGGTCTTCATCAACTGGGGGGGGGGGCAATTAAGGGGCAAAGGGATGTTTGGGGGGGCAAGAATATAAAATTGACTGTATCCGATTTCGTAGATTTAAGTTCACTACACGAATATTGTTAAATGTCTTATGAATGAATGGTTTAAGTTTTAACGTCAAATTTTTAAAGTGTGGTATAAGCTTCAACAATTCCAGGCTTATGTGACCAGCAAGATACTCGTACATAAACTACTATTAAAACGACGACCGGTATACAGATAAGTCTTTATTTCAATGCAATGCGTCAAACGTACGGTTCTAAACGACAGAGTATAGATATTAACATAACCGACAAGGAGGCCTAAAGCCGTAATCATCGTTACCTCGTAATTTGGCCACTAAATATAAACATCCATGTACAAAAAATACACCACTATACATGAATTGTGCTCAATCTCAAAAGACCCCAAAACCATGCTTTTATACGGGTCCCTTTTGTTTTTCATAATAATTAGCATAATAATTAGCATAACCTAAGCTCTATGCATCTCGATCCTACATACCAGCCCCGAACGACCTACTATACGTCGTTCAATAATTCAAAAAGGATCGAGAGCTACAATACAAATGTTTTCAATGTTAACTTGCGCAAGTTTTAAACAATGTGTCCACCAATCTTGTCGAATAACCAAACATAAACCAATAGATACCGTCGTTTAACGTAAACAAAATAATAATAACAGTTAAGTGACAACAACAATAACGTTCGTTTTCTGAAGAATTTCTCGCTTTACTTCGCAGTCTCCAATAGGCACAACTTCCTGACATCTCGACGATAACGACTTTGATTCGCCGTGCGGATCTCTACTTGCCGAACATGTCCGTTGCTATCGGGAAATGTTTCTTCAACTATTGCTAGAGGCCATTCACCTCTGGGAGTATCTTCCATCACCATCAAAACGACATCACCTTTGATTAAGTTTCGTTTTGGGTGTAGCCATTTCTGTCGTTCTTGCAAACTTGGCAGGTATTCTTTTAACCACCTTGCCCAAAATTGGTCAGCTAACTTCTGCGCTCGTTTCCATATTTCTCGGGGGTTATTTGCCGTAGGTGAAGAACTTGCACTTGTGCTTATGTTTCGATAACGCAGGAGTAGAGTGTTTGGTGTAAGAGTTGATAAATCTCGAGGGTCATCACACTGCCGTACAAGAGGCCGATCATTCACTATTTTCTCGACTTCGCACATTACTGTAAGGAGTGTTTCATCATCAACAACTCGGTCTCCTATTATAACACGCATTTGCTTCCTGATTGTTCTGATCATGCGCTCCCAAACTCCCCCGCTATGGCTTGCTTTCGGAGCAGAGAAATGCCATTGAATTCCCTTTCTCTTAGACGATCTAATATTCTAGCTTGATTCCAATTTTGCAACATTTGCTTAACTTCAGATTCCGCTCCTCTAAAATTCGTCCCGTTGTCACTGAACAACTCATTCGGCGGTCCGCGTCGACTGACGAACCTACATACGGCTTGAATGAAGGAATCTGTCGATAGGTCATGTGCAATCTCAATGTGTATGGCCCTTATGGCTAAGCAAGTGAATACACAGCCATATCGTTTTTCAGTTCCTCTTTTATATTTGACTTTAAGAGGTCCAAAATAATCGACTCCCACAGATGAAAACGGGTACTCACCAGATTTCACACGAGCTTTTGGCAGTGGGGCCATTATCTGCTTCCCTGGAGACTGGTTTCGGCGACGACACGGAACACAATTATTGACTATACTCTTCACAGTGCTAGGTCCCTTTATTATCCAGAAGCGTTGCCGTATTGCTGCTAGAGTTTGACTGGTTCCAGCGTGACCTTCCTTTGCATGGTAATACCGGACAATGAGCTTTGTAACGTGATGACTGGAATCAAGAATTGCGGGATGTTTAGATTCTTCCGGCAGCGATGATTTATCCAAACGTCCACCAACTCTCACAATTCCTCCGGCGATGACTGGACATAGTTTAGCGTATCTCTCTCTCATAGTTTTCTCGTTGATAGATGAACTTCGTTGGGTAAGTTTAATTATTTCCTGGGTTGCCGATTCAATCTCTTTACCTTTAGAGGACCACGTTGTACTTCTAATCCTGGACCGTTTGGATAACGGCTTAAGATGTACTGTTTGAATCTTAGCAGCCATGCAACCGACTTCTGCAATCTGTACCATTCGGATGTTCGATGGATAAGTTGTATTAGCGAATCAGGGTGCATCCTTTGAGTTGATGACGGCACCAACTCTTGCTTTAGGTTTCTTTACTTCCACATCTGTGTCTTCTACGTCTGGTATGTCATCTAGCTGCGTTGGCCATAATTTGGGATCTTTCCAAAGGAAATCGGGTCCGTTCAACCAAAACTGCAAGTCCCGTTGGTCTTGGCCTGTTGCGCGACCAAGACTTATACCTCTTGATGCAAGGTCGGCTGGGTTGAGCTTGGTTGGCACATGTCTCCATTGATTCGGAGTAGAAGCATCGTGAATAACTTGTAATCGATTCGCTACAAAGGTTTGAAACCTTTTGTTCTCGCTCTTAATGTAACGCAGCACTATCATTGAATCGCTCCAGAAAACAATTTGACTTATTGACAGATCCAACTCATCACAAATTTGTTTATTCAGCTTCACGGCCAATGTTGCAGCGGTTAGTTCCAATCTGGGTACCGTGACTGTTTTAAGAGGTGCAACTCTTGATTTGCCCATAACTAAGGTACAATGAATCCTTCCTTGGGTATCTTCCAGCCGAAGGTACGTTGCTACCCCATATCCTTCAGTCGATGCGTCAGCAAAATAGTGGAGTTCCGCATTCCTTGTCTTGTTAAATTCGTGCGGTTTATAGCATCGAGGTATTTCTAATTTCACAAGGGAATGGAATTCGTTTTGCCAATCATGCCATATTTCGCTTGTCTCGATTGGGAGATCTTCGTCCCAGCCGTGATTTACTCGACACAGGTTTTGCATTATGCGTTTGGCTGGTAAAACGACAGGAGCGACTAGACCAAGGGATCGTAGACCGAAGCTATGAACGATAGAATCCCTCTTCTTGACTCTGCTTTCAATTTGCTTCCCGGAATCCCAACGTGTCCCTTTCCGTATTCCACTGAACGCCCAATGCTTTCTCCATCGGCAACTTCTCCAACTGAAGGCTGACGCATGGCGCTCTTTCTTTGTTAGGTACGTGAGATAAGACTTCTCGATCATTTGACACCCACTTTGTGAGATGGAATCCACCGCGAGACAGCAAAACTGGTAGTTCGTCTACCAACTTCATTGCTTCTTTCCTTTCTGGTAAAGACTTGAGACAGTCATCTACATAAAAGTTACGATCAACTGTGTCGACAACTTGTTTGCTGAATTCTTCCCGATTATCTGAAGCTGTTCTTTTTAACGCGTAAGAACAACAACTTGGGGAAGAGGTTGCTCGAATAAATGAACAGTCATTTGATGCTCTACTGGTTCTTTGGATAGATCTCCCTCTGGCCACCATAGAAATCTCAGTGCATTACAGTCTTCTGGCTTAACCTTCACCTGATGGAACATCTTCTCAATATCTGCCATTACCGCTATCTTTTCCTGCCTGAACCGCAACAATACACCAACTAATGAATTGGTATAATCTGGTCCTTGAAGAAGCTGATTATTTAGGGATGCGTTGTGGAACTTCGCAGCACAGTCAAAACGATTCTTGTCTTTTCTGGTTTTTGCGGGTGTGTCACAGGGTGATGAGGCAGATACCAAACCAGTTTTTTGAGTGACTCGTCCTGTGTATTTTGTTTATCCACTTGAACTACTTTAGCGTGCCCTTTTGAGATGTATTCCTTCATCGTTGCCTTATAATTTGCGTGAAGTATGGGGTCCCTCTCAAGTCGTTTCTTCAAATAAGCAAGTCTCCTTTCAGCCATAGACTTATTGTACGGGAGGAGTGGGTCATCGTATTTCCAAGGAAGACCAATTTCATATTGATGATTTTCTAGCTTGACAGTTCTATCCATTATTGCCTTTGCGCGACGATCCTCGACCGACAGACATTCTTTAACGTCAGCAGCCGACTCGCTAAACTCTGAATTGTAGAGATTTTGCAATTGCTGACGAATGGAACTCATACCATCTTCCCTTTCCATACACCCAAGAGCTTGATCAACATGAATGAAGTTCATCTGAGCTTCTTGATAAGGTTTTCCCTTCAGAGGTCCCATCACCGTCCAACCGAGGATTGTCCGTATTGCGTAGGGTTGATTTCTTTTCCCAGAACGCACTTCAAGGGGGCAAAGAGCTTCGGGAACGTCACTTCCAATAAGGATAGTGACTTTCTTATCCACTAAATCGGTTAGATTAACGCCTTTAAGGTGAGACCACCCTTTTACATCAGTGTTCGTGGGAATACTTTCTAGAGCAACAGGAAGAGTGTTGGTCGTCCAAACTTTATCTAGTCTGACACCTTTGCCCGTGGATACTCCAACCACATCGAGAGATAACTGTTGACCCTTACTTTTGTGGCTGCCTGAAACAGTCGCTAACGTGAATTCGATGGGTGAGCAATCGGCTCCAAGATCTTCAGCTAAACTGGTTAAGCACATGGTTGTGTTGGAGCCACTGTCTAAGAACGCATAAGTTTCTATCACACGACTACCATAGGGTGCGCTGACCTTAACTGGAATAACTTGCAAACCTATACGACAACTGCTATATGATGAATTTGTCGCGCCAACTCCAGACGTTGGGAGTGCTTTGGATTGGCTGTCGCTTTCAGATGGTTCAGGATTTGAATTACTCCTTTCACTTGATTTAGAATCCTTAGCCTTTATTTCGGATGAGTGTAACAAAGGATGGTGCCTTCTCTGACAACCTTCAACACCGCATATGCGGGCACCTCTGCAGTCTTTCACGAAATGTCCTGGGCTCAAGCAAGCATGACAAACTTTGTGCGTCTTTACTAGGTCTTGTCGTTGCTGAAGATTTTGAGCCCTGAACTTGTGACAGCGTTCAAGATGGTGTGTGCCTTTGCATAGTACGCAGGATAAATTTCTTCCCTTTGATTCACTACTGTCAAATATTCTCTGGCTGTGAGTTGCTAAGTTTGTGCTATTCCCACTAAACAAGAAGGATTTCTTCTTCAATCTGTCAGTTCCATCCTTTCGGGTTTCATTTTTCGAGGTAATCATTTGACCAAAGTACGTACTAGCCACGGCTGCGCGGGATTGTATGAATTCAGTTAAATGAGAGAAATCTGGTGTGATGTGATTGTCGTACATATGGCTTGCTTTATCAGCCCATTTTGACTTGAGATGCATTGGAAGGCGGCTAACTACCCTTCCCAGAGTGTCCATCGAATTGATACTTGCCCGATTTCCTAACTGAATAGAACCAAGGAGACACGTTTCCATATCTCTTGCTAGCTGCGACAATTTCTCGGCTTCGTTTACTCTAATTGGCGGTCCATTCAAGACTTTCTCAAGGAATGCTTGGGTTACGATGTGATTTCGACCAAAGTTTTTTCTCAGGATTTCCTTAGCACGCTTGTATCCTTGATCCGGAGGCATAATGATGCAATGCTCTATCGCTTGTCTTGCTGTTCCTTTACAATACTGAATAAGGTAATTCAGTCGATCTGCATCATTACTTTCTTTACTCTCGACATTCACTTCAAAATTCTTCATGAACAACGGAAAGTTGCGAGGTTCGCCATCAAAACTCATGTATTCCCTTTGAGGCATTCTTAATCCCTTCACTACTTCGTCCATCGTAATCTGCTGCTTCTCTAATAGATATTGTAACTGCGACGAATTGTCTCGTTGCAAGCTTTGCTGAGTTTGACATCCAGTTCCACTGGTTATTATACTTTCTTGGGGTACACAATTTCCGGTAGGAGGTATCGCCAAGCGCTGACTTAAACTGCTTCTGTCGATTGGAGTTGAAGGTTGCTGGACTGGGTTTTTATCTGGTTCACGAGCGTTACTACTTTCCCTGTCCGACAGTTGATGTTCAATATCATTACCAAAAACTTCTTCTTCAAGCTTCCGAAGCTCATCTCGACGTCGTTGTATTTCCCGTTTCTTCATAGCCATCTCATGCTCAATTCTCGCCTGATGCATTTCTTTCTCTAGTTTAAGCCTTGCCTCCCTCATCTGCTTGTTCAGCTCTTCTCTTCTATTAATTTCCAATTCTTCAAGTTCACGAAACCGTTCTGCCCATTTTGAATCAAGCGCGCTCGTTACTCCAGCCCCGTTGTCTTCAAAATTTGTTGTTTGCGTCGGCTTTTCCCACGCACGAGCAGTCCGCGTGACGTTCACGTGAGAAGCTGCTTGTTTACCGATATTAGAATTGGACTGGAATACAGGAGCAAGAGGCGATAAAACCGAATTATCCTTCAAAAATGAAGCGACCTGACTTAGACCAAGTTCAAGCTCCTGTTCCTGTTCGTCTGCTACTCGCTCCGGCGAACCCAAACTCGTCGAAGCCTCGTCAGAAACGACAACTTGCTTGTTTTGTACGACGACGTTCGGTCCGCTTTCAGCTCGCTCGCTACCGTCATCTTCAGCGGATTCAATCATGTCTTGATTCGTATTGTTAAGCGAATTCTCTCCAGATTTAGCTCGACTCACTTGACCTGGAGGACTTAACTGTTCGCCAGACGGCTGAAGTACGCGTTTTGATAAGCCTTTAATTTTCGACTTTTTACCTTGACCCTTTCGTTTCTGAGTCATTGCTGATCGATTAAACAACAATTACGAGAACTATATAAGCTTCAACAATTCCAGGCTTATGTGACCAGCAAGATACTCGTACATAAACTACTATTAAAACGACGACCGGTATACAGATAAGTCTTTATTTCAATGCAATGCGTCAAACGTACGGTTCTAAACGACAGAGTATAGATATTAACATAACCGACAAGGAGGCCTAAAGCCGTAATCATCGTTACCTCGTAATTTGGCCACTAAATATAAACATCCATGTACAAAAAATACACCACTATACATGAATCGTGCTCAATCTCAAAAGACCCCAAAAACCATGCTTTTATACGGGTCCCTTTTGTTTTTCATAATAATTAGCATAATAATTAGCATAACCTAAGCTCTATGCATCTCGATCCTACATGTGGTTTAACATCAAACATACAATCTCAAAGTTTTCTACTAACGGTTTGAAATGGAACTTTAAAACAATGCACCTATTTGGAAATTTTTGAATAAACCTGTCAACAACTAGTTCTAAGTCAGTGTTCATCATTGCTCGTTTCCTGAGAATTCTGATAACTGACAAATGTTTAAGTCTTGAATTTGTCATGGTCGTTCTGTGATAATTCTTTCTCAGTTTCAACTTGGCAAACGACCTTTCGCAGCTCTGCAGTACTTACTGGTGGACTGATGGCAATTCTAATGACCTTAAGAAGTTCAAAAAATGAAATTTTATTTCGAAATTTTGTGCTCCGTTTTACTCTCAGAGATTGAAAGTGAAAACGCAAAACTGACCCTCTGGAAAGCGTAATTCAAATGCAATGCGCACGAATGAACTCTAATATCAAATGAGCTCTAATATCAACTATAATATCATTTGCGGTATAAAAAATCAAAGTATTATTATAAGCTAAATGCGAAATACAATTATCTTGACCTTTTTGACAGAGTGTAGTGGCATAACATTTGATTTTTACCTACAAACACGTGACTTAAGTACGTCCTGTTGATAAAATTTACATCAAAATAATGCATATATATTTAAGTAAAGACAATATACGACATCAAGAGCACCCCCTTTCTAATGCCTATTTCCTTTTTGCTTAATTAGTCTTTGATCGTGCTCAGAGAATTCCAAGGAAATCAAAGAGTACATCGCCAGTACGTATTATAGCACTAACACGTTTCCATTCAGGATTTCATAGATGCTGATGTGAAATTGAAACTGCAGCGACTGCTCGCGTATTTGATTTAAAGTTTTGATAGCATATGAAAGTCATCATTTAACACAGCTCAATACAAACGTCTCTACAATGCTGGACCGAACAATTTAGTAAGCAAGAAAAGGGTTCTGTTATCAAGGTATATTAACAGTGTAGTCTATATTCATTGTGTCAGTGTGTTGCGCAATGATTGCTACGTAAAATTTATGCATGTTGACTTGTTTCAAATCGATTAACTGGCAATCGATAGCGTCTCCGGGTAGATCTCTGATTTTGAATTTTAGTGTATACATCGTTCATTATAGCATTATGCGATCAAAAGAATGATATAACCAACAACTACAAACAATAACGACCTTATCTAACAACATATCATTCTTTTTGTTTAATAACATTCCAACTATTTAATCTTGTGATTATAACTTATCGCTTTTAACTTATAATATATTGCATAATACGTTAATTATACTTTATTGGCAGACACCTGGTGTTTACAGACAGGAACTGATCGAATTTCAAGTGCGTATTGTTTGACCTTATTTTTCATCTGGAGAAAATGACAGGCTTTGATTTACGAGCATGGGAGCTCGTTTGCTACACTTTTATATTTATTTTTGGTGTGGTCGGGAACTTCATTGTCATTTTGGTAATAAGAAAGAGCCGTCGGCTACCTAAGCATCGCTTCCGCCATGTACCATTTAATGTATACTTGATGAATTTGGCTATAGTTGATTTAGCGTTGTGTGCTATTTGTCTGCCAGTTTATATAATGGGTACTAGTTCGTTCCCACATCCTACAGGCGTAAATGGCGACGTTTTGTGTAAACTGGTGACAGGAAATTTACCTCAGTTCTGGCTTGCTGGAGTGTCTATTTACATTCTTGTGATAATTAGTTTCGAGAGGCATTATAGTATCACTAGACCTTTCCAATCGCGCATGCGCGTAGCGACATGGAAGACCTACGTGTATATTGGAATAGCGTGGTTTTTTGGCTTCTTGAGGGAGATACCTGTTCTTGTTGGGATTCGTTACACGGCAATCAACGCAACCATTGGAACTAGCTGCTACTACTGGCCAAGCAAAACGACAAATATTTTTGTATTTTCGATTCTTTTCCTCACGCAATACGTCTTCCCGTCGATTGTTTTTCTTGTGAATTTCTCCCGTACGACAAAACACATACGTCGATTGGACAAAACACTCAAGCTTGGTATTCAAGATGAACGAGAGCGAATAAAAACGGTGAAAGGGAAAAAACGATCGATTCGTATCGTTTTGATAGTATTGTTAGTATTTTTGCTGTTTTGGACACCGAATAACATTATGTACTTTTTACTTCAAATTGGAAAGAATTCGGATGTCGTATGGAGTTCGGACGTATACCAAATGGGTATAATTTTAGGATTTTCCTCGTCAAGTATGAATCCAATCATATATGCTTTTCAAAGTAAGGAATTTAGGAAGAATTGCGCCAATGTTTTTCGACAATTTATACATTTTGACAAAGATCGACGGAAACAGACTGATAAACGAAGAATGAATTTTAAGGTCATCGAGAAAAAGGCAAACAAGAGGCGATTTCAAGAGTTTGTGACGTCATTTGAAACTGAGATAAATTCGGACGTGGACTTCGAAGTTGGGCCAAGGAGGGAAAATGTTGTAATCTGAAACAGATCATTCGAAAGAGGGAGACTAGGCCGGCTTCACCCCTCCCTCCTCCCCCTAAATATTTTCTCAAATTGTTAGAAAAATTTCACATATTTTAGTTTCGTTTTTTTAAATGTTGAATGACATATTCAACCCACCCACCCCCCATTTTTTTTAATGTAATTTTTTAACGATGGTCATTTGATGTAAAATATCTCTGTATTAAATAATGAAAATTCTATGTTTCTGGCACCACCAGAATAAATAAGATCTCTTTCAATATATTTAAGCTGCAAATAAATTCAACGACGTGACAAGCAGCAGCGCATATGTTGTGAGTGCTGGTAGAGGTGCTTCAGACCCTCCAAAATACTGAGGGCCTGAAGTTATATGAGTGCGTTAGAGAGAAAGATGAAAGAAATATTTGAGTTCATATGTTAAATATGAAAGCAACAAAACACGCCTTACATCTATAATCAGAGTAGGTAGATGTTGATGTACAATAACACTGATCGCCCTGGTCCCTGCAACTATAATGTCCGGATGACCTCACTTCGAAACCAAAATACTGAGAGTGTGCTAAGTTCTTAGACTGACTTTGTTGTATTTGTATTGAAAGTCCACAATTTTAGCCGGATCAATTTTTCGTCTTTTGTCAGTTTCTTCAAACACTTTTTACGTATATTTCACAGAAGCTTGGGGTGTTGCACTCTCCATAGTCTACATGCGCTCCGCTAATATGTTCCCCTAGGCCTAAGTGACTAGGTCCAGTCCTCCAGGTCTATGCTGAGCTGATAAAATGCTGTAGTTAAAAGCTGACGTTGACGGAAGTTTGTAAAATAGAATTCGAAATTGATCCATCTACTTGTAATATAAGAATTTGAATTTGTGAAATTTAAGACGAAATGACAAAATTTGATTTGCAAATATGGGAGCTTGTCTGTTATTGTTTGATATGTCTCTTTGGCCTGCTGGGAAACTCCATTGTCATTTATGTAATAAGAAAGAGCGGTATGTCACCAAAACATCGCTTCCGCCATGTACCATTTAATGTATACTTGATGAATTTGGCTATAGTTGATTTAGCGTTGAGTGTTATTTGCCTGCCAGTGTACGTAATGAGTACTAGCGCTTTCCCACATCCTACTGGCGTAAATGGCGACGTTTTCTGTAAACTGGTCACAGGAAATTTACCTCAATTCTGGCTCGCTGGAGTGTCTATTTACATTCTTGTAATAATCAGTTTCGAGAGGCTTAATGCAATAGCAAAACCTTTTCAAATACGCGTCACCACATCAAGGAAAACTATCATACACATTGCTTTAGCTTGGTTCTTTGCCCTATTGAGGGAGCTTCCCGTTTTAGTAGGGATTCGCTACACAGCAACTAACGCCACAGTCGGAGCAAGTTGCTATTATTGGCCGAGTTACGAGGTTAACGCGTTCATATTTTCATGTTTATTCGTGAGTGAATACTTGGCTCCAGCGATTATATTTTTTATAAACTTCTACAGGATCCGTAAGCGAATGATTTGTTTGAATGGTACGCTTAAATTCGCTCTGGTCAACGAGAGACAGCGCGTCAAAATTATGCAAAGCAAAGAAAAAACAATACGGGTTGTTCTATTGGTTCTCGTGTCATTTTTAATTCTTTGGACTCCGAACAACATCATGTACTTTTTGTTTCAATTCGCCAATGTTTCCAAGGTTACGTGGAGCTCCAACTACTATCAGCTTGGAATTATTCTTGGATTTTCTTCGTCCTGTTTGAATCCGTTTCTTTACGCGTTTCAAAGTCGAAAATTTCGAAATCAATGCAAAGCAGTGTTCTTGGAAACCTTCAGTTGTCGGCGTGAAGCCTGGCAGAGAATTCACACAAGCACATTTACGTCATCAAACGAAACTGGAGAACTGATCAAGAGTCTCAAAAAAATATAATAATAGTGCGCCTGTGCAGACATAAGGTCTGGGGTAAACAAGTAACAATTAACAACTCGACTTCTCATAACAAAAACACTTTGCAATTTGCACCTTTTGCCTTCTTGATTCCTTCATGACAAGTGCATCGTAGTATTGGTATTGGCATCGGTTCTACTGGTATTCATGACAAGTACATCATTGCTTTGTAGTAATTGGTCATCCTTAGGGATTCTCGCATGTAATGCCAACAGGTTGACCACTTGGCACAGGAAAATCAATAAACAAGTTAAATAACTTAAATGTTACATTTAACATAATTAAATTTGCAATAAACCGCAATATGTTTCAATTCGCACAACAAATAGCCAATCTCAAACCATGTTTTCTAAGTTTAATCTTGTAATTACTATACTGTATGCATGTAAATATTAGACCTTAAATCGAAAAATAGTTATGATTTTTTTTGTTGTTGCGTACTGCACAAACATAAAGACTTTGAGAAGTTTGTTTTATATGCTGCCGGTATTTTTTTGATGCTATTCCCAACCGCTCTCAGTCGTTTAAAAATAATTAACTTGGAACTTTGGGCCTTGCAAATGTTGACGAAAAAGGTCAATAAAGGTCACTTATATTATTCATATTATGAAATTTTGTGGACAATGCCACCTTTTAAAAGGAAAATTCGCTCCTAAATACAGGTTTCACCGTGGCTGTACGTTAATCGTAAGCTCAGTCCTGCTTTGTAAATTTCCTAACATCATAATTATTCACTTCTTTTTTTAGAAATGTACTTTGAGCGCAGAATAAATTACGTAGCAGGATTAAATATGCGTGCTTGCTATGCTATTTCTGGCCATGCCATTGTATCATCAAGTGATGCTCCATCATATTAAGGCCTGCTACGATAGAACATTTGATAGAACACCACTTAAGAAACAAAAAATATTCAATTTGTTTTCACAGGCATGTGCAAACCGAGGAGATCTTTGGGAGAACTCAAGAGCAGATCAGTGCAAGCCCGAGACCGAAGGTCGTGAGTTGTACCTGCTCGAGAGTTCTCACAAACATCTCCGAGCTTTGCATAAGCCTGTGCCAACACGGAAAACATCATTTATTTCTTTTATAAACTAAAAATAATGCGGAAAACGCATATTTAATATAAGCGTTTTAGTATTCTTTTAACGTGTATTCATTATTGATTTGCAAATTCTCTTTGATGGATGGATTGATTTGACTGGTTGAGCTCTGATCGTTTTGCACAGGCTAATTCAAACTCAGCTATAGACCAATCGGTGCACGCGTTTCATTGTGTTTCTTTTATGATAACTGATGTTTGATATGTGGTTTTGCTATGTTCTGCCAAAATCAAATTACGATTCTCACAGATCATTGGAGTATTGACGAAGTACAGGGTATCAAAAAAACTGACCTTTAAGACTAAAGAACAAATTTCTTTATTGCAAAGACACACATATGCCCATTTTTAAAATACAAACAATTAAATGCGTGCTGTGATTGGTCTATAACTGTGTTTTCGTCCATTTGGGCAAAGTGATTTCAGCTCAAGCAATCAAATCAAATCAAATCAATCGCTATCAGTATATCAAAGAGAATTTGTAAATTAATCATGAATACATATTAGAGGAAATATTACAGCGTTTGTTTTGAATTTGTCTGTTTGGCATTATTTTTATTTTATAAAATAAATTTGCACTGATCTGCGCTTAAGTTGTCGCAAAGGTCTCCTTGGTTTGCATAAGCCTGTGCAAACATAGTAAAAATCTTTTATTTCATAGGGCCCATTCACACTAACTTTTTAAATCGATTCAAAATCGATTCGAGTCCGTATGAACAGAAGGCTAATGTGAACTGCGGTGGCCCACAAGTACAATACACGAAGTTACACGAACACAAATAAAAGTACACGAACACAAACAGAAGTACACGAACACAAATGGAAGATGGAAGTATTCAAACACACATGGAAGAACACCAGTCACTGACATTGAGTTCAAAGAGAAAAGGGGTTTGGAGCCGGGTGTCAAAAACATGGATGCCAGAAGGAAATTTTGGGGTAAAATCTTCCACTTGAAAATTTATTTTTATCATTTAGTCCACCTGAAAATCAGTGAAAACAACTACGAATAACGTTTTAGATTGAAAGATATGCTTTAGCGTTTTATCGAATACACAATCAAGAATTAAAAAAATCTACGGTGAAGAAACTTCTGTTATATTTAAATAACAATTTAAATTCAAAATAACTCTAAACGCGGCATTTTTTTGTGGGACCGCGAATATCTTCAAATGTACATGGAAATAAACACTCGCACAGTCGTGAACAGTCTTGCACAGTCGTGAACAGTCTTGCACAGTCGTGAACAGTCTTGCACAGTCGTGAACAGTCTTGCACAGTCGTGAACAGTCTTGCACAGTCGTGAACAGTCTTGTACAATCGTGAACAGTCTTGTGAACAATTATCTTTATCGAATCTTTATCTTTATTAAGTGTTGGGTGAAAATCCGGGTGGGCTGAAAAATTATTTTTTTTCATTCTGATGACGTTTTCTCCCAAAATTAGCCATATTTAGTATGAGGGCTTCCATGTTTTTGATACCCTGCCGCGCGTTGATAAAATATAATAATTTGGATGTGGATTTCCAGTCCAGGAAATTAGTATACACGTCAGTGGTCACTGACAGTGCTCACGAATGGTCAAGAACACAGGATAATGATTATACAGAATTCAAGTATATTTTGACTTAAAAAATGACTTCGGATCATTTTAAAGGTTGGGAAAAAGTCAAAAACCCTAATCCTCTGGCTGGAATAATGGCGGCCACCATGCGCAGTAAGTCATGCGCGAGGACAAAAACATCAAATGTTCCGACACGAGTGACTCTTCTGTATATTCTTATTCTGTGGTCAAGAACCTCACCATCACGATTCATGATGCATATTCATCAAATTCTTAATATTTTGTCTTCAGACTTGTGAAATTTAATCAAATTTTGCTTTGAACGAGATCCGAGAGGGTTTTGTTTGATTTTATTCGCTAAAACATAGTTGTCAATAGACAAATTTTTAGATGTTTTGAGTGACATGTGGCACAGTCATTAACCATAAACAAGCCAATTTTTGTGGAAACTGCGTAGCAGAAATGACTGAAAAATGCAGAGAAAGAAACTCCTCCACTGCCGACGATTTTGAAAGTTTATCTCACAGTTCATCTTATAGCATGGTTCTACTAGCACTAAGGAGCCTCTAAGCTTCTGTAAGTTTATGGAAAGAAGACAAAAAAATCAGGCTCAAGAAGAAGAGATTAACTCCATTCAAAAACGAAAAAAAATGAACGTGTATTTCACATGTCAAAAAAGAAAATGGACAAAGATGAACTTGTAAAAGTGAGTGCCATACATCAGATAAATGTCATCATGTCAAATGTCTACTTACACAGTTTTAGTTGTACTATCAAACCCTAAATCTGTCCATTTCTTATTTATTAATTTTTATTTTTTTACAGATCAATGTAGGAGTTGCAGAGGTTGATGGTGACGGTAGAAAATTGAAAATTAGAAGAAGTTCTCTTCTTCTAGTTGAAGAAGTGCGAAAAAATTATTCTCATCTTGCTGTTAAAGACAAGGAAATTGCAAAACAATTGGCACACAACAAACATCTGAGAGAAATTAGTTATTGTGGTTGGATTCTTTTGTATCCAGATTTTGATCAGGTGCTTTATCTCCCTGGTATAGAAAGTCCATTTTCAATGGAAAAGTACAAAGAATCCATAGGAAGAGCATACTCAAGTGTCAACTTATATTTATGCAGATTAAATGACTACGAATGTAAGCATTGCACCTATGTTTGATAGTAGAAATTTAGCTATGAATGTTCTGTACATAATATTTAACATTATGTACAGAACTCATTATATCAGTTGTTCAGAGTGCAACAATAAATGTGTGCACAAGTTGCTGAAGCAAAATGTTCAGAGGTAGTGATTTTAATGTGAGTGAGCAGCTGAGATGTGATTTTTGCTTTCTTATAACAAAGTTATGGGCATTTCTGACAAATATGTTAATGTAAAACTTTAATGTTATAGTTGCTAATGACCTAGATGATAAGGAAGTATAGACATTTATATATGCTGGGAGTGAGAGCAAACAAACACCTTCATCAATACATGTAGTTCGAGATGATGCATTCCAAATAAACAGCAATGTTAGTGAGATGCCTGATATTTTAAATGCATTAATAGTGATGATGTTCCAGATTCCTTTCTGGAAGAAACACCCTCCCTCGATTTGAAAAATAGTTTTCAAGGGTATGAACAGTCAGGAGTTCATGAAGGTCTGTTGTGACAAACGTAAAATAATACACTATAATTCTGTTTATTTTTTATGGCAACTGGATTTGAAAATTCTAAATTGAAATTTCGTTGTTACATAAACAATTGCAAGGATCATTTGTAACATTTTAAAACACAAATGAAGTTTGCATGGAACAAATAATTTAATTTTATTACATATCTTTAATCAAGGCCAGCTGTGTGAGAAGTTTGGAGGGATGTGCATGGAGGTCCGGTTATTAGCCTTTGTATGGGTGAAGAGCCCAAACCTTAATACAATTTTAATATAGCTAACATTTGATTGTTTTGCATGTTTTGCTAATGTTTCAAAGTAATTTTCATTTTCAGGGGGTGTGGATTGATTTTTAGGGGTGGCGCAAACATGTCAGAGTATGAGTTATTATTGACATACTAAGAAGCGATAATAATTTTGGACAATCTATAACTGGATCCTCAGGTTAGCAGTCCGATAGATACGTGAGTCGGAATCGTATAGATTATATGTAAATAATTTTTATTCGATCTAGTAAATAATGATAGAGTATGAATAACATATGTGCTCTGTTTAATAGTATACCAAAAGTAAATACATAAACTCACTTCTTTGCCAGGTCCTCACGATCTACATTAATTTTACTTCAGGTTAGCAGATATAATCAAAGCAATACAATGATTAAGCTTTCGCTCAGGTTAGCATGCGGTAACTGTAAGCTGCACTTAAAGGCTAAAATCCTTTGTGTCTCAATGAATATTACGCGTCAATTAAATCAATAAATCATGCATAAATTATTCTCTAGTGCTAAATAATTATAATCCGTGCAGTTTGTCAACAATCCAATAACAAATTTTAGCTTTGGACAAAACCGACCAACACCTTTATTTTTTGTTTGTTATATTAAAATAGGATATGATAAAAACTTTATTGTCTTAGGCATATGAGACTGGCGAATTTGAAATTTATTATGAATGTCAAGCAGTATTTCTACAGCAACGGTGCTTTTATACACAATGCAGTGCAAAACGTTTTACAAATTTATTACGTTTTACAAGTTTAAGTTAGCCTACGTCGTTTTTTGTAGATCAGAGCAATTCGCTAAATCATGCCGACATAATGGATCATGTAACAAACTCAAACGTGTTACAGTTTGAAGGAAGCCAGCCTGAAGTCCCTCTGGACGAGATTGAAATACTTGTTCATCGATCAACACTTATGAAAGATCTCATCGCAGCGTTTTCTGAACCCAAAGTGTCGACTTCAATTTTGTATTTTAAAGTTGTCGATACACGAGGTGTTGAAGAGAGAGGTAGAGGAAGGGGGGTCACTAGAGATGTCCTTACAAAATTTTGGTGTCTTTTCTTCCAGTCTCCATCTATAGGAGCGGCGGCTTAAGTTCCAGTAATAAGGCATAATTATCAGAGAGATCAGTGGGAAGCAATAGCCAGAATATTGGTGAACGGATACAGCAAAGAAGGAATTTTCCCATTTCCTTGTCAGTCGTTTTTGTCGGTAGTTGTATTCTAGGCGATGACAACATTTCTGATGATTTGCTGTTACAAGCATTTAAGCTGTATAAAAAAGATGTAATCGATGATTGCTTGAAAAATCGTGAGAATCTTGTGCAAAATATATACTTATTGGACATTTTGAGCAGCTTCAACTGTTACAGATAGCCAAACGGCGAAAACATCGAAAGTATTATTTCACAACTTGCCCATTAAAGAACTTATTCAGAAACCGCGTTACGTGAGGAACTGCTGGAATCCAATGCTTTAATCGTTGAAGAGCGAAGGTAGAGAATTCCAGATTATCTCCAACATGCATTGTCTTATTTCATGATGAAAAAAAGCCTACCCCGAAGAAAGTCATTAAAATGCTTGATGCATTTCCGCAAAATGACAACGAGCACGTAACGTTAGACCACTTGACCAAATTCATTAAGTCTCTAGGAAGTAACGTCATCGCATTTCTTCAGTTCGCTACTGGAGCCAATATGGTTCTGCCAGAAATGAAGTTGAAGGTCGCATATTTACTGACTTAAATGGCTTAGCCCGCCGGCCTGTTGCACATACTTGTGGTCCTTTACTTGAAGTTCTGAGCACCTATCAGTGTTACAATGAACTAGTAGAAGAGTTTTCATTAATGCTTCGCGAGAAAAGTTCTTGGACTTTTGATATTGTCTGGTGAGGACGTTAAAGTCATATTTACACATCTAAATATAATGATATTCCAGTTTTGCTAGCTATTTATATGTTATGAAACGAGTTATGAAATGGGAAGTTTTGTTGTTTGTGGTGAATCCATAATATACAGTTGAAACAATTATTTCACCACCTGATTGGTGTATTAATTGCATTATGTAGAAACTGTATAAAAGTTTGTATGCATTTCATTTACCGGAAGTTATCTCAACTGTTTTTGGGTAAAATGATCATGACGAACAACATGACATATGTGCCATTTGCTAAATCTGGAACGAACGTCCTGAAATTGAGATCCCCCTAAAACGGCAATGTCGACATAGCTCTAACTTCCAGAAAAAAATAGCAATAACAATTCTGTAGTGCTTAAGGTGCTTAGAAGGTTCACTTTTAGGGGTCGTCATGGGAGGAAATATTTACAAAAGTTTAATATTTACTGAGAAAATTGCCATACACCAGCTATGGTCAAATGCCAATTTTGCATAAATTAACAAATATTCTTGGCAAAGATTGAATTTTCATATTTTCAAAGAAAAAATCATATATGATGAAAAATCACTCTCAACTCACTCTAATTATTCGTTATTTCAAGCGTTTGACGTTGTTTTTGCTGGCATACGATAGAATATATTTCGCATACCTTTCTCCAAAAACTCGCTTTCAGCCATATTTTGCCGTCTTGTGTACTTTTTATCGCCGAATCTTGAAAGTATTAGGCAAATCTTGTACATTTTCAGGATCACTGATGACAAAATAAGATCTTAACCCCAGGTTTATCAAGTTTGGACGCTGTGTAGTGGCTTTTATCTTAGATATTTCGTACACGGACATTCTGTTAATATGATAATATCTAGTGCCATTGCGAAGTGTTGTCGCTTTTCTGCTCGATAAGTCCCGCTTCATAGACTTCGTAAGTATCGTGAATGCAGTATCGTAACAAAATACATTGTATTTTACTACAAATCGAAAAATGTCAATGATTTGTACATAATAGTCATAAAGCCAAATTAAATATGTTTTGTTCAAATGAACTCAGTACAATTGCTATAGTAACATCCTGTTATGATAATGACACCAGACAAAATGAACTCAACATTAAATTTTCCAGATGTAAATTGTGTATTTAATTTAAAAAGATAATTGGACGAAGCCTTTTACTAAAATGTGTAGTTTACTTAAGGAGAGTTCATAACCTTCATGTAAAATTTTGATATTTTCATCAAAATGTTCGCCAGTTTTGAATAATTACAGCGTAAACACACTTATATGAGGAAATCGCAAAAATGACGACATTTCATAGCGATGTGAAAATAATCAAAGTTTCTTTATTGTACATTTTCTTCGTATAATTGCGTGTTTGTCCAATTCAATTCCATATATGAGAACAATTATTTGAATAAAAAAATTCATTCTTTTTTGCCTTATTACTGTATTTGGTTGTGTGCATTTATTTGAAATTTTGCAATTTGCACTGATTAAATGATTGTGATGAAATCAAGGGGAGTGAATAATAAAAATAATTTTTCATGTGGAAGTTTTTCATTCAAAATTTCCTATTCACCGCCATGTTTTTGATAACCGGTCCCAGACCCCTTTTCCCTTTCAGGTAAT
Source organism: Xenia sp. Carnegie-2017 (assembly GCF_021976095.1). Lineage (NCBI taxonomy): Eukaryota > Metazoa > Cnidaria > Anthozoa > Malacalcyonacea > Xeniidae > Xenia > Xenia sp. Carnegie-2017. The sequence continues at coordinate 10,222,770 of NW_025813486.1, forward strand.
TTAATAGAACTCAATGGTCGAGACGATTTCAACTTCGAAGCGCATACGCGCGCTTCGATCGCTATTCCAACATTTTGGCTACACGCATGCTTCATTCAGGCTATATTTGCCCGATCGAACAATTTCGCTTTGATGGAAATCGACCTTTAGGAGATGCTGAGCGAAAGGAATTTCTGGAAAAGTTATTTTGTGAGAAACCTTGACATGGGTCAGCCAAAGAAAGGAACTTGGGGCCTATGTTCTCACAAGCAATGAGTGCCAATATGAAGATGAGAACTGATATATATAATAAGCACTTATTAACCGAGCTCGAGGTCTTTCAGGAAATATATTGCACCGATTTTTTTTTTTTGTAGAAACTTGGCCCGTAGGGCGAGGCTTGTACAAAAAGAAAGAGAGGTCCGATATTTCTCAGTAAAGGCCGAGCAAATGAGGTTAATAAAAGGTTTATTATTTATGGCATTGACTAGAAACAAAGCTTGCTCCTTTCTCTTCCTTGCTGTCTTGTACGGGTTGGCTTTCACTTTTCTAGTTTTCGTTAGTAAAAAACAAATCGTTTCAAATTATATCGTCTGGATAGTTAAAATGTTTTACGAGTGTTTTCCTTCGACTCACATTCGTAAACAATTTTGTTTTTTTTTGCGTTTTGCAGTTAGCTTTATGAAGTTTGTTTACATTTTACTGTAAAATTACACGTTTTAAGTTAATGGACCAGCAAAAACGTTTGAAAGAGTGCCAATTTTGTGGAAGTAACGTTTGACAAAAATGGCAGCCGCCTGGCTTCAAGTCAAGCCATTGAACTATAATAGATAGAAGGCTACCTGTGATAAAAAAGCCTAATAATTTTATGAAGCCAAACTTCCACACGCGTGTCTGGAGGTCAATTTACGTGTATTGCACTCGCGAAACTACACGTTACGCGAGATTTGTCAAAGATACATTGTTTTTATTTTTTACCGAAGCCTTTGTCTGATTTTATTCAAAGAATAAACGCAAAAAAGTATTGTGGCATAAAAGGTAATGGGGGCTTAATCTTTATTCAGTCAATATTCTGTAATGGAGAATAATCTTCATTCAGAAAATATCAAAGTGTGGAAATTGTGAAAAACAATAACATCGTTGATCGTTCAATTTATACAAATCGGAACATTTTAGCAAGTACTTTTCTATTTTGAAAGGATTCAACTGGATGTATTCAATAATATACATGCTTCTCTATGAAACTTTTTGTACGTTCACATATTTATAGAAGCCTTTAGTTTGGGCGTATATGACAAGTATTATCATATATTATCTAATTTATCTTATAAAACCAAATCTCGTATAAGTTTGAAATAAAATTGTGTTTTTCTGTAAATTTGTAAGTCCACGGAAAAACATTAATAATAATTGTTTTGGGCAAAAATGCATTTACAAAACTGATGTTTGCTAAGAATTTATGAGCATATTTATGCTACTTTGAAACAAAAACGCTTTAGTTTTTGGCACATTTGGAGACATACCAAAACAAATAACAGCAGCAAAATTCCTTGTAGTTGTGGCTTGGCTTCCAAGGCCAATTCCTTATAGTTGTGGCTATGACTTCCTTTTCAAAAATGTAACTGTCAAAAAAGTGGTGTATACTTAGCGTGAAGTCTCATTTGTCAAGTTAAGTTTTGCCAAAGTTTGTTTCTGGAAATTTGTAGTTTATACAAGTTATTCTACGCTTCTGTCTATTGGCCGTGTGATTACAAATGCGTGGAGAAACTCGGCTCTACTGGCTTCAAAATATCGACTGACGTAGCCTTTCATCTATTTAGTTCAATGAGTCAAGCACTAAGTTGCGTTATCCAGTTTTATACATATCAGTGAGATAGACTAGTTAGTCCAATTTTACTATATTTTGATTGTTTAGCTATTGTGTTTGGTTTAATCCCCTGAAGAATGTAGAAAAGCACAGGAATAGACACCACATTCGAAAAAAACTCAAAGAATATTTTTTTTAATAACTCACTTAATTCCTATTTACACGAGCCCGGGTTGACAGCAAGCCAGGGTTGGTGTGCCAACCCGAATTTCCCCGTCTATATACAATTTTTTATTAACGTTTAGACGAGAGCCGGGTCAATTAACCAACCCGTGGCACTCTTCTCAAGATCTGGGTGGACCCGGGTTAGGTAGGTGTTAAAGCGTCAAATTTAGCTCATTTCTTCATGAAAAACCGGGTTGGCTTGTTTTGGCTTTATTTTCGAGCCAGTCCTGGCTGAGAATTGCTAACCCGGGTTGAGAATCAGTTCTAACCCGCGTTCGCGTAAACATAACCACATATTGCAGTCTGACTCGTGTTGAATATCAACCCGGGCTCGTGTAAACGGCGCCTTAGAGGGATGTCATTGCATGTTACATGAAATCAAAGGGGGATAAAGTGCGAAAAGTCATAATCGAGTAAAATTTTGGTACATTTAGTAAAATTTGAGCAAAGGTTTAGTAAAACTTGCTAACAAACATATGGTCACACTGAATTTGTTGTTAAAATGATATGTCAAGGGTAAACAAAAACTTTGCACTTTCCTTTTTCATCACGCCCTGACTATCTTATGAAAATTAAAATACAACGACCTCATATCGAAATAAAGATTTGCATATTTATGAAGTTTGAATTGTCTATAAAAAAAGCTCAAAAACCTGCATTTGATAGTACAATCATCAATAACGAAGATATAATTATACTTAAATGTTGATACACATACTACATAGTACATACTTATACTTGGAATAAAATCAACAAATCGTCATAGTGTGTTTGATATATCATATGCAAATGAAAAAAATGGAAACTAAAAGTACTGCTTAAGCTTATTTGAACTTTGACCAATGTTTCTAAGAGAACTTTCATGGCGATAAATCTACCAATGTGTTGGAATCATGAAAGCATTTCTTGTTACTTTTATCGTAGTACTGGTATCCACAACACTCGTGGTTTGGTTTACTGTCATAAGCCTTACCACAACAACAGACTTGCGCAGAATACATACCAACTCCACCACACACTTTTCCGCCAACATTGATCCTCAATTTGCATTTAAGAGGAGGGCTTTTTGGTGCATTTTTGATGTTGCAACTATAGGTGATGACATGTTCCCCAAACCCAAAATTCATTTTACCTGACTTTGCTTCTGATGGTGATACGCTACTCAGTGTATGTGGACACTTCGGCTCTGGTTTTCTCCATTCAACTGTCACCGTGGTTTTTCCTGGTGCAAGATCCTTGATTATTGGTGCCGTATTTGGGCATTTACATGCTGTGAAAGAGAGCAAGAAAATTTTTTACCAACACTATGAATAAGCAGCAGAGAATTAGAACAATCTTTAACTGCATCAAATATATGAAAAATAAGACAACGTGTATCAATGTGATAAATGAGCAACACAGGACAAGAACAGTCTTTGTACTAACTGCATAAAATACATAAGAAAAAAGATAACGTGTGTCAACATCAATGTAGTTAGTAATGGACAACCATCAGAGAATGAGAACATTACTTATTGCTCTATAACTAGAACGTAAACTTAGAAAGCGTGTGGCATATAGTAGATAGTAATGAATGAACAATAGAGAATTAGAACATTCCTTATTGCTCTATAACTAGAACGTAAAGTTAGAAAGCGTGTGGCATATAGTAGATAGTGATGAATGAGCAATAGAGAATTAGAACATTCCTTATACTAACTAAAAGCTTTCAGATAACGTATAACAGTGTAGGTAGAGATGAATAAAATCAATGAATTACAGAAAAAGAAAATATTCTTTGAGCTTAAAACAATACTTACATTCAACTGTGATGTTCACGTAACATTTAAGAGATTCACCACTAAATGTGTAAGTATATTCAATAGGATGATGACCAACAGAGAAACTGTGCGGAGCGACGATATTCGGATTAATTGTCCTTGTGTGCTCGGGAATTTGGTTGTTTCCACATTGAAATGTTGGTGTTGGCCAGCTCACGTCAACAGTTGTTGCTGGTGGTACAATGTACTTAGTTTGTGATTGAATGGAGGAGCAGCTACACTGAGCTTTTGGAAGGAAAATATTAATTCAAATTAACATCAGATTAGGAAATAGTAAATTTTCGATATTGCTATATAACCAGTATAAAAATCAAAATTTCACGAAAAAACAATGCAAAAAGCTTGGATACCGTAATCCAACGGATAAATAATTTTTATAACTTGCAAAAAGGTGTCTATGTTTTCGTTACAACGAAGACATTTTGCAATCTTAGAAACAGTATTTTATTTCAATGATTGATCAAATCTTAGATTTTTTCAGAGGTTTTTTAACGATTTCGTATTCTAACAAATTTAAGAGATTTGCTATCCATTTGTTAATGCTATTCAGGCTTCGGCTACCAGCCCCAGATGTACAATTTGTATGAAATCGCCGTTTTTACACTATAGAAAACTAAATGACTTTCATAAATACTACAACAAAAATGAACTTGATAGATTATTTCTTTTTTGCCAAAATCTTTCATGAATAGCTGAAATATTGTTCTAGATACCAGTCTACTTTCACAAGTTATTTTGAATACGCGTAAAAAACGTCTGGCTGCATCAAGAAGCTTGCTCTCTGCTATATATACTGCAAGCATGAGTGACCAAAACATTAGGTCTAGTAGCCAAGATTGTTTGTTAGACTGCAATTTAAGAGTGTCTTCGACGTAAGAACTTCTAAATGCGTTCTCATAAAATTTCCCTATATCTGTTAGAATACTGAAGTGAAGTCACGGATAAATGACCGAATGGTGTGTCAAGTTTATCTATGAGTATTCAGTATTTAGCAATAATATTTTCACTGTAAAAATTACACGCCTCCACCTCTCTCACATTATTGAAAATATCTATATTTCCCAATGAATTAACTGTAAAACTGATTAATGTGTTTACTAACGGCAACAAACAAGAGATCATCAGTTATAAACGACTTTTTTGAGGAAAATTTTAAGCACGACTTGCCTGGTTTAATACAGGAAGCGCTAACAATTTGGTCTAGTATCTTGTCCAGACTATCAATGTCGCTGTCAAATGTTGTCTTGTTAGAAGTTGACAATCTTTCAATTTCTGGCAGGAAATTCCTCACAATTCCTTTCTGGCCAAAAGCAACACCAACAATGAGAACATTTTTCTCTTTTAAGGAGCTGAAATTATTGCATGTAAATAGCTTTATTTCATACAGTTATGGAATATACTAATGTGAATATTTTACCGTAGAAAAACTGGTGAATGACTGATGACGGGAAATTCAAAATGCTTACGAAGCTAAATTTTCGAACCCTTTTTTTTGGCTTAAAGACATACGTTAAATAGAATTTTCTCAATCTGACAATGTAACGAGTCGGGAAATCACAAGGCTTATGGGAATTTTTATTGCCATATTTGGAGTGTATGGCATGTTCTCGCTATGACGTAAGATTGAGAATGTATTGCGGCCAAAGAAGTTTGTTGAAGAACCAAAGAAGTGCTAAAAAAGCAATTTCTGACAGTCATAAAAGAACGGTTTTAAAACTGTTTACAGCGAACAAAAAGAGTAAGACTCGTTTCACTTGGTTAGCGCATTATAAGCATTTCGTACAATACAAATCTATATAAAACTATGAGCTATATATTATTGTAACGCACCATGAAAATGTAGGTCGTTTTCATAATTTAGCCATAGAATGCTTTCTCTTAAAATTTAAATTCCTTACTTTGAATGATTTCGGGCATCGACCATTTCGGAATTCAAATTTTTTTCTTTATCACTGGTAACTGCATGCCCTCCATTGGGTTTACCATCCGTTAGCAACAAGACAACGTCATCAATCTTTGGTCGGATGTTTTCAGGACTGCTCGTTTTGAAGATCTTGTTAAAAAAAAGTAAGTATGTTATTCGATTCTGTCAATGTAACTATACAAAACTTATTAGATATACGGTTATAGGACTACAAAACAAGATTACCTCTTTGTCCACAATCCCTAGAGCCTTTCCCGTATATGTTTGACCACCAAGACGATCGCTATAAGTCAATGTATTGTTTATAAAAGTTTTGTATTCTTCTTGTGTTCTAGCATCGAAATTTAGAAGATATTTTGTGTCATCTTTGTCCCTGAATATAACAAAAGCAATTTGGGTTCCATCAGGACCGACATTAAGCTGAGGATTGGAAATCAAATTCCTCAAAAATGCTTTGACTTTTGAATTAAAAATTCGTCCAGTAATTGACCGTGATGCATCAACGAGAATAACCAAGTCTTTTATACATTTGCCTAAATTGAAGAAAGAAAACCATGTTTCAACCATGAAGAAATTAGTAAAGTACTTTTAAACAAACAGTAATTAATTTTATCTGTTGTATACACAGAGAGTAGGATGATCACTTTTGAATTTTTTCCTTGCCATCTACAATAAATCTATAAAAAGATTGCAACACAAATACATTTCATATAGCTTTTCCTTACCAGTACTAGTTTCTTTTGATGATGCCGGTGCAGGAACTCCACGACGCCATTCTTTATACTCTAAATACATAGATACAACAAGTTAAATAGCCTGGTAACTTATAAATAATGAAGCAAGGCCGAATTTCTTATATTGGTCGGAAAATTAGAAATCCAGCCCTCTACCTCAACTGCAACTCATTTGCAGCGACCCTGAAACATGTCTAGATACTTTGCAAAAAACCTGTATAGTTTTTAGTTGTTACCTGTCTTAAATATATTTAACGAATTTTTGTACGTACTGAAAGTTGTGTGCATAACACATGAAAATTAACGGTCAACATTGAATTAGATTGAACTCAAAACAAATGTCAGCCTCCGTATACAAAGTTACTTAATTCTTCACGTATTTGTCACACTGCATGCATTGGTAATAATGATAATATAAACAGCACTGTGCCAGGGATGAAGGCCAAATCGTTTGCTAAAATTGTGTTATGCATCTTATGCAACCTACAATTTCGCGTATAAAATTCTATACCTTCAGAGTCCAAGTTCACTTTGTAAGAAATGACGTTGCAGAAACAAAGTGCGAACAAAAAGCCCAATGTATACATCTTTTTGATAGTCCAACTTCGTGTTTTCAGTGTTATCTTTAATGCTTCCTCAGATCTCTATTTTTCATAAACAATGATTTTCAACTAACTGATTCTCGTCTTTATATACTTTACATACGTGTTGACCGTTGAGTTTGGTGCTTTTCATTTAGGCATGCTGGATGATTTTGAAGTATTTGTATGACGTCTCGATGAGGTTCAACGACTAGCGACCAACAGCTGTATCATAACTGTCTATCAACAAATCAAAAAAATATAATGATTACCGACTAAATAAATTTGATGGCTAGCAACAGTTGCTTGAATTGAAGTCCTTAGCAGCATTTGAAAGATCCTATAAATACATTTTCTATATGCCTATAACGGTAATTTAAAAATAGAAATTATTTTATGTAAAAAACTTTGGCATTATTGAATAGCCTAGCTGCACCCAGATGCTTCAAACCTTAACCCTTGCGAGACGGACTTTTCAAAGTTCATACGCATTTCGTTTAAGGATTCGTGCAGCACGGCACGATCCGTCCCAAAGGGTTAACGGTTAATTTATTCAAAACTAATTTGTTTTGTTACCTTCGTGTGCGTGTGTGTGTGTTTATTGTTTGTCAGCACGATTACTCTTGTTAGATTAATTCACAAAATTTTGTGAAAGAGTTTCCCATTCACCAACAGAGTGGGTCATTAAAATTTCGGAGGAATTATAAAACTTAAATTATTGCTTGGACCACGTTAACTTAGGAGTTTCATTTATAGTTTGCGCTGTGGAGGTAAGAGGTCTCTGAGTACCTTCTAGGTTTGGCAGCTTGGAAAAGGGCGCCCAATATTAATTGTGTATTGACAACGACACGTTTACACAAAAAATGTAGCCAATATATTCTTGAATAAATTAACCGTTATTGTCGATTTCAGTTAAATTTTCAAATGGCGGTTGCCAAGATACTTTCTAATGTTGCCAATTACATTTCCAAATGTGGAATATTCGATATGAACTTGTCAACTTAAGTTCACAAGTTGTGTACCTAAGTACTGAAGTTGTGAACTAAAGTTGCGAAGTACTAGCAAACGCTAAAGGTCTTCGTACTCTGTAGACATTTGGCAATGAATCCGTTCAGTAAGCAAGGAAAAGCTTTAGCAATTCTAATCCGTTTGACGGCCCTCTGACAGTGTTATAATGCGATACGCCGTTTACATTATGTAATAAATTTACAGTAAATGTGGCACTAGAAGCGTATCGTTGGGTTTCAAATGCAGGAGTACCCTGCATACTGTGCCCTCGACGTCTGTTACCACTCGTAACAACTACAGACGACTCGTCAAAGAAATGCATACGGCTGCAATCAATCAATGAAATAAATGCTACGTAAGCTTCTAACTTCTCCATAACGCCGTTGTGTCTCTCGAGTAATTTGACTTATTATCTTGTAAGTGTAACCAAGATCTTTATTCAAAATTCTACTAATGGATGACCAGCTACGTATGTTTGCTGGAAGGCAAACTTTGTTATTTTCTAGGTGTTGCTGAATCTCTTTTGCGTAAATAGATGGTTTATTCATTTTTAGATATTCAGTGTAGGCAATGTCATCTGTACCCGTGGTTCGAACATCACGTTCGCCCTGGCGAGGTGCAATAGAACCAGTGTTTACCCATAGATCTATTACATTCGATATAGATCTATTATATTTGATATCTTATACGGTAGGTTTAGTTGCATCGAAATGTTTGCCAAAAGCTCGTTATTTAACCACATTTCAATTATTTCATTTCTTACTTCTATTTGGTAAAGCTTCGTCAAATGAAGGGTACAAAGACCTTTCGCGTTTGCTAGTACTTTGCAACTTTAGTTCACATTTTCAGTACTCAAGTACACAACTTGTGAACTTAAGTTGACACATTCAATCGAACATTCCATATGTGGAAATGTAATTGGCAACATTTGAAAGTAACTTGGCAACCGCCATTTGAAAAGTTAACTGAAATCGACAATAAGCACACCATCCAATCACATAAGATCGCGTAGTCTCGACTGGTGTTAGTGTTTTCAGGTTGTATGAGTGAAGCCAGAAGAGTCGAAGTAATAGAATTTTGAGATTGAAGAATAGAAGCAAGTGTCCTTTCACCTTTTAACTCTGCTATACCGGTCACAAGCCCGGGACTTGTAGCGTAAGGCTCTCTGCTTTTGAGCAGACTTGTCTCGTTTGCAAGGAAGAGGAGTGGAAGGATTCTCTTACTATATTATGATGCTTTAGTGTACGAAAGGTGTTTCGCAAATTACTATTAGCATTAAGTTTGGTCAGTTTAACTTTTCATATAGTTTCTGTAAGAGCAAGTGTATACTGAATTAATACATTTGATTCCGATAATAGGGCCTGTTCATTTGAGCCCGCATAGCGAGACATCCCAATGACCAAGTCAAATTTTACCTCGCTTTCATATGAAAAATTCAATCCCGCCTGCCGAGACGAAATAACAAAACAACATTCCCAAGTGGCGCGAGTTAAAAAAGAAATGGCACATCAAACACTGGAAACTTTAGCATTGTATGGGGTTTTTAGATCGTTTACAGTCTGTGTTTACCTATTGAATACTACTGTTCCCCTACAGTCGAGATCTCGGCAAGGCGAGATCATATGTTGGAGGGATGAAAATTTTCCATATAAACTCGCTGGCATGCTTTCCGAGATGACATGCTACTAAAACATGGCAACCAACGGAGTGAAACCGGGATTAAAGCAGAAATAAACTAATTATACGCTGGAATAAGGGCATAAGTTTAATTCATTATTTGAATACAAAAACTGGTATTCAGTATAACGGCTATAGCAAGTTCATATGGAAAATTTTCATCCTGCCTACTTATGATCTCGTCTACCAAAGTCGAGCTCTCGGCAAGGGATGAAAATTTTCCATATGAACTCGCTGGCACGCTTTCCGAAACTCTGAGATGAAATTATGATATTAAAAACATTGCAACCCCACGAAGTGGAACCGGGATTTAAGCCAAAATAAACCAAATATACACAGGAAATTTGAATACAAGAGTAGTTTCAATATAAAAACATAGACTTTAAACGGCATAAACCCACGCAATATACTAAAAATTCCAGTCTACGATGAGCCATGTTGATTTTTAACCGCGGCATTTGGGAAAATGTTTTCTTTGGCTATTTCGTCTCGTCGGGCGGGATTGAATTTCTCTTATGAAAGCAAGGTAATGTTTGGCTCGCTCAGAGGGATGTCTCACTAATATAACCGGGCTCATATGAACAGGCCGTTAGAATATAATTTGTCAGCACAATACTAGGAAGACATTTTAAATAAACAGCAAAACTTTTAATGGCAAATAAATTTCTTCAGCGATCTTTATTCTTCAGCGCAAAAGAATACATTGTTTATAGTGTGGATTATATATGATACAAGAGAGGTAATACTAAGTAAACATAATTATTTTTGCTATGGCTTATGGTCAGCCATAACTCGAAACATGTTCGCGCTTAAAAATAAGAAAAATTTTGTTGTTTGTTTAAAATGTTTAATTCCCATATAATTGAAAAATATCGAGCCATTTGCGACAAACGATAAACACATTAAGAATTCATTGATTTTTGAATTGAAAAACTTGGTGCCTGAATACGTCTGTGGCTGGTATTGATCGTAAGTATTGCAGACATTTGATTTTTTCCCAGTATACTTTTCGGGAAACGAACGTGATCGGAAGATGGACTTCAACGGTTAATTTATTCAAAAATAAGTTTGTTTTGTTACTTTGCCAGAAGCTTGCGTGCGTACGTGCATGTGTTTAATGTTTGTGAGCACCATAACACTTGACGCAGTAATACACAAAGTATTGTAAATGATTTTCCCATTTGGCAGCAGAGTAAGTGATTATAATTCAGGAGGAATTCACAAGCTCAAACTAATCTATTTCTCTTTGGAAGTTTGGATCTGTCTGCGTGCTGGTCTGTAAGGTCTTGTTTAACTCCTCATTTGCCAACGAGTGCATGTAAGATCTGGTTCTAAGTTTGCCAACTTGGAAAAATGGTCTGGCTAATATTGATCGCCGAATGATAACGACATGTTTACACAAAAAACATATAAAAAATATACCTTGAATAAATCATCCCTTAAACACACCATCTACTCACATTTGTTTGATTATCATAATTTTGGGGAAATATCGAAACCATTAGCAGTAAACGATAAAAACAAACGATAAACTGATTTTTGGTGTGACGAACTTGGTGCCTATCGATGTTTGTGATCCTCGTAAACATCTCAGAAGGGAACGCGAGAATTTGCACATGTTGACGTTTTAGCTCGATGCTTTCAACTTGACTTTATGGATGATTTTGAAGTACGTCTCGATGAGAAGTATGAGTTCTTTGAGTGCCTTTCGTTTTACCGGAAAAAGAAATTAATCGTCAACTGATTACGACATGTTTACATAAAAAAATATAACGAATCTATTCTTAAAAAAATTAACCCTTGTACACACACCATCCAATCACAATTGATTTTCATTTTATTGGGAAAACATCGAAACCATTTGCAATGAGTTAACACGTATTGAAATAATTTGTTCAGTTTGCAAATGATACATTAGGTTTTGAAACGATTTGTTGCGATCGAAATTTGTTCATGCATAAGCATGTGAAATGATTCGATTTGCTTTACAATAATTCAATGACATTGCAAACAATTGAACGTTGTTTAAAAAATGATTTGCCGAAATTTGAAACGATCCGAGCTGTAGTGAATTGATTCAACATGTTTTGGAATGACGTAATTAATGTGGTCTTGTCGCGAGCTGTGGAGAAACAATTCAACTGTCAACAAGATGTAAAATAAAATGTGAAATGACTCGATGCAATGTGAAATGATTTATAATATTCCGAAATGATTCACCCTGACGTGAAGAGGTTCAACCCGATACGATAGTGTTTTTCCACATTGTTTTTTAAAAATTCAGATCTTACAAACAGCTCCATCCCAACACAAACGAATTTGTCACAAACATCTCGAACAAACCACTAACCGAACAGCAAACTAAAATTTTAAACAAAGGATTAAATTACAACTTTAAAGACGCGAACAAACTTGACTACGTTGCCGACCTGGAATCCGCTTTAAAATACACCAACTTAACAGACCAAACGAAAGAAGACATTCGTCACAAAATCACAAATAACCTCTGCCACAAACCACCTGTCACCCTAAACTACGAAGAACTACGAGCAATTAAAAACCTACAAAACGACGACCAAATAATCATATTACGAGCTGACAAAGGACGCAAAACAGTTATCATGGACAGATCAGAATACATCGACAAAGCCAAAACCCTACAAGACACCACCACCTACAAACTTCTCCACACAGACCCCAGCAAAACGACCACCAACCGCATCAACCAGAAACTGAAACAACTAAAAGACAAAAAGAAACTAAACGAAAACGACTACAGAAGAATCCGACCCAATGACGCATCCACCGCCAAATTCTACGGACTACCAAAAATCCATAAAGAAAACAACCCACTTCGACCTATCGTATCGCTTCCAGGATCACCTACGTATGAACTTTCAAAATATCTTTATAACATTCATTTATAACATTGACATTAGTCAAAAATTCACCTCACACCATCCGAAATGCCACCACTTTCCTCGCCAGTATTGAAAACATTAAACTACGACCAGACGATATCATGATATCCTACGATGTGACATCACTCTTCACATCCATACCACTAGACATTGCCAAACAAATTACAAACGAACTACTCACAAACGACAAAACTTGGCAAGCTACAACACACCTAGACAAAAATGACATCCTAGACTTACTCAACCTTTGCCTCTCCACTGAATTCACCTTCCAAAACACATACTACAGACAAATTTCAGGCACACCAATGGGATCACCACTATCCACCTTCCTCGCAGAAGCTGTCATGCAACACCTCGAAACACAATCAGTCACAAACAACACAAACATCAGACTATGGAAAAGATATGTCGACGACATCTTTGCCATAGTCAAGAAAGACAAAACTGAACAAATCCTACACACCATAAACAATACCACAAAGAACATTACCTTTACTAAAGACGAAGAACACGACAAACAACTTACCTTCCTCGACATCCTACTAACCAGAACAGATGACGGTACACTAAACACACAAGTATACCGCAAAACCACCCACACAGACCAAATACTCGATTTCAACAGCAATCATTCAACACAACACAAAATAAGCTGCATTCGAACACTTTTCAACAGGATAAACACTCATTGTAATACGGAAGAAGCCAAAAAAAAACAGAACGCAACTACTTATACTCCACATTTATTAAAAACAATTACCCTAGAAACTTCATAAACAAAACTATATACAAAATACAAAACAAAACACAAACCGACAAAAGCAACAAAAAACCGGACGAAACAGTAAAAATCGTCACATTACCATACATAAACGGAACATCAGAAATGACTGCCAGACTTCTTCGACCATTTAATATTAACGTCGCCCACAAACCTACACAAAAACTCAAATAATGCTTCACCAAACATAAAGACAAAACACCAATTCATGATACAACTGACGCGATCTACATGATACCATGCAAAGACTGTTCAAAGCAATACATAGGACAAACATCTAAGAAAATTGAAACAAGACTAACAGAACACAAAAACGCCATAAAACGACGAGATCCGAACTCACTACCGGCAGAATATACCCACGGAAACAACCACACATTCGACTGGACAGAAACTAAAGTACTCGGACGCGCACAGACTAAACACGCACGCGAATTTAAAGAAGCTTGGTACAGTGAAGACAACGACACAATAAACAGACATATCGACATACCCATCATATACTCACAACTAAAGAAAAAGGACAAAAAAACTACAAACAACACCAAAACTAAAACACTGCACTCTAATATTACTAACACCAATCATATTAACAGCACACCAAAACCCATGGCAACGCATTTCACCCCATCCAATCACATTAATCCACTCACTAATCCAATTAGACGCTCTAAACGTCTCCAAGCTAAAAGCACGTGTAAATAAATATCCTCATTCTGATGAAGGCTCGAAGCAACGAGTCGAAAGCTCAATAAAAAATCATTTAAAAATCCGGGGAAACGTTTATTTTTATGTATATATATATATATATATATATATATATATATATATAGTGTTGAAAAAATCCTACAGATTCATCCCGACAAGCCTGTTTCACGAAACAGGCTTGTTGGGATGAATCTGTAGTTTTGTGATTTTTTTCAACACCACTACACATATATACAAAGTGTATATACAAAGAGTGACATATCATATGTCACTCTTCGACTGGCTAGTATAATGCAAAACAGGTGGAATAAGGAACTTGCATCTGAAAAACTCACATCGATAAAAGAGAAGTATAAACGTCCTACAAACTGTCCGCAAGTATGCTCAATGACAGTCAGCCCTGAGATCTGGTGCAAGCTTCCACATTACCAAAAGAGGGCAGATCCGAATGTTTCTCAAATTCAAGAATCAATTATAGAAAAACTGCCCTGATTTCTATGGAAACAGCTCAATCCTTAACTACTAGAAAGCTCAATGAGCTAGATGTGAAGCAACTGCTTACACAACAAGTTGATTTTATTGCCCTACTAGGGTACATTACGCACGAGTTGGCGTGCCTCCGTCGATATATTAAATCAAATAGGTTTTGAAACCGGAATATTCTTCGATATATACTGATGCCCAAAGTAAATACTTATTTTGAGATGATTTACCCAAAAGGTTAAAGGACGCAAAAAGGCGAGTAATGTAGGACTTGCCGTTACAACTACCTTCGCTCATAAACGAAACTACTGGGAGAGTAAACATCAGGACAAACGAAATTGGCGCAGTGATAACGACACTGGAAGTCATTACAATGATACTGGCTCACCCTCGGATTATTTTGGTGGGAAAACTTTTATCCAGCAAAAAAAAGGAGTGAAACACCAACATCAATCTTACAAGAAAAAATTGCTAAACTGAAGACAATACGGTCTTCTATATTAGTGAACAGGGTATAGGAAGCTTTTAGTTCTTCTTAAGCCGTTTTCCACTTGCAAAGCTTTTCACGCAAAGCTATAAATTTCGAATCTAGGCATGCGCAAACGTTCAACATCCATATACAGACGTCCATATACAGAGCGATGAAATTCGCATAAACTGTTCGCCCCGACGAAAATTTGAGTTTGATTGATTATGCTCGTGAAAGACTTTCCACACCATCTAACCTCTCTATTCTACAGAAAACTGACAATTTTGACTAAGGAATTTCTTACACGAAATATGAAACAAACGATGCTCATGGAAACATATTTCTGGTTGTAAATACTAAGCTCTTTTACGAGCAGACGAAATTCTCATTTTAAGTGCCAGTTCAATTTACAAATGAGTCTAACGACGTATGAAAAACCGTCTCTTGTACTTTCTTGGGCGTTCTGGCTGTCATTGCAGCAATAACAATCATAACATGTTATTTCAAAGCAGTACCTGTCATCTAGCTAATGTTTGATTCGGCCATTTTGTATTAACATGTTTTGTATTTCGCGGCTTTATAATTACAAGTAGTAATCATTTACCCATTCGCACGAAATTTTTCGCCTCGAACTTTATCACTTCGCGCGAAAAATTTGCAAGTGGAAAACCGGCTTAAAAGTTCCTATGGCACAAAAATTTTGCTATCTGAGTTGTACTTTTATTAAAAAGATCTTTAGCTTTAGCAACATCCTGTTATGATAATGACACCAGACAAAATGAACTCAACATTAAATTATTTATATTTATTTTTACTATTCGTGTATGCAATTAAGAAAGATAATTAGACGAAGCTTTTTACTAAGATGTGTAGTTTACTTAAGGAGAGTTCATAACCTTCAAGTAAAATTTTGATATTTTCATTAAAATGTTCGCCAGTTTTGAATAATTACAGCGTAAACACACTTACATGAGGAAATCGCAAACATGACGACATTTCATATTGCGATGTAAAAATAATCAAAGTTTCTTTATTGTACATTTTCTTCGTATAACTGCGTGTTTGTCCAATTCAATTCCATATATGAAAACAATTATTTGAATAAAAAAATTCATTCTCTTTTGCCTTATTACTGTATTTGCTTGTGTGCATTTGTTTGAAATTTTGCAATTTGCACTGATTAAATGATTGTGGTAAATCAAGGGGAGTGAATAATGAAAATAATTTTTCAAGTTTTTCATTCAAAATTATATTTCCTATTCACCGCCATGTTTTTGATAACCGGTTCCAGACCCCTTTTCCCCTCCAGATAATTTAATAGAACTCAAAGGTTGTCACTTGCAAAGCTTCCACTAAATTAGTTAGCGGATGTATCACACTATACCTACACATAAAACACCGATTTAATAGATCTAACTGTTTCATCAATCAGTTGAAGACCATCAAGGATATTGAGCTCTGGCTTCTGCATCTGTACTGTCAGGATCTTGGTCTTTCTCATGATAAACCCTCATAAACATAACTGCAATGGCTTCAAAAGATCTCCATACCGCTTCAATTGATTCACTTCTATACACCCATTTCGTCTTTGAGTGATTGTGCAATTTAAGAGCATTTTCAATTTTTTCCATATGTTTTTGCAACATAGAATCTCGTTTTCAACTTCTGCTGAAAAAAAACATACAGATCTTCGAGCAAGCTATACATCTCAACAAATGTAGAGGCCTTTCAGCAATGTTCGTTGAAAGTCTAAAAATATGAAATTAAAAAATTAGTCAACGCAGAGACTAGTCTTAAAAATACATAAAAAGATATAGTTAATGCCTAAGTAATTTGTACGGCAATGTTTAATACTGTGCATTTGACACATGCCTATGGCCTTGACATGGGATGTATGGAATGTTGCGTCCAACCATTTCCTGCAAATGTTGTTGAACTCCATTAAAAGTCCCAGACATTGAAGCTGTGTAGTCGTAAGACTGATACACTAACCCATCGTGACAAATCGGTTAAATTGATTTAAGGGGATCAAGAATCTCTTTTGCTTGGCCTTCACCTGTTTTATTCCT
Source organism: Xenia sp. Carnegie-2017 (assembly GCF_021976095.1). Classification (NCBI taxonomy): domain Eukaryota; kingdom Metazoa; phylum Cnidaria; class Anthozoa; order Malacalcyonacea; family Xeniidae; genus Xenia; species Xenia sp. Carnegie-2017. The sequence goes on from NW_025813486.1 coordinate 10,239,959, forward strand.
TGTTTCTTTCATCTCCAGTAATTCTCTCGTTTGGCACGTTGTTTTCGTCAACGTAGCGCACTGCCACTACGAGGCGGTCCGTATTTGAAGTGTCAGGAGACTTTTCGGCCATGACTGAGTATATTTCAGATGAAACGATATCTTTTACGATGCGATTCCTTACATCTTCAGTCAAAAGGCTAATAAACTCATTCTGTGAAATAGGTGATAGGTATTTTACTGAATAAGGTTTCATGTTCTTGTCTGACAACCATGACTGAAGTCTACAGTTATGCCAGGCAACAAGATTTGTTATTTGGATAAAGTTTCCCTCGTGCTTTTCATCATGCCCTCTGAAAGCTAGCTGTTCTCGTGACAATGTTCTTGCGATGTCTAAAAGGATCTTTATGGCTTCTTTGTTTCGCAAATTGTTTTCTTCTTTTTGTATTCTTACTTCTCTCACCTTCTTTTCCAACATTACATCGACGTTTTTCATATTGCAGGCAAAATGTGCAAACCGTGTAAAAAATGAAGGTTTGTTATTTCTACTTAGTAATAATTTAGTTGTTTTTGATGGTGTGGCAATTTTTCCACTTCCTGAACACTGCCCTGCCACTTGACGGCAATATGCCCTGCAAAAACACTGTTTTCAGCAATTGGGGGGGGTGTCACAACCCCCAACCCCCCCAACAGTTACGCCCCTGTTGGTGCCTTTAGATGTGTGTGATCATCGTCAATATCACAGACAGGAACGTGAGAATATCGCACATGTTGACTCGGTGGCTTAACTTGACTTGCTGGATGATTTTGAAATATATCTCGATGGTGTAGCGTTAAACCGGGGTCGGTTGCACGAAGCCTGGATGACGTTATCCAATTGATAGCACATATTTTCAAATTTGTAAAAAAGGTGTTTGTGTTTGTCTTACGTCAAAGAAATTTCGTAGTCTTCAAATTTGATTGAAGCTCAGTGATTGCTCAGTTTGAATCTTATATTTTTTGCTTCTTAAAGGGTTTTATAAAACTTTTAAAAAAATTGCTATCCAATGGATAGCGCTATCCAGGCTTCGTGCAACCGGCTCCAGGTGTATAATTACGTCGATGTCAACCGACAAATAAGTAAAATATAGTGATTAACGACGAAATATATTTGATGACTAGTTGAAAACCGTTAGAAGCATTTGAAAGATCGTACAAATCCATTTTCTATATGCCTCTATGGTAATTTAAACGTTAAAATTGTTTTGTAAACTTTGACATTATTGTATAGCTTGCGCCCAGGTTGCTTCTAAGCCTTAAAAACACAATGAGCACTTCCCTATAGCGCCTCAAAATAAAATTTTCCCATACTAATTCTTTTTACAACAATCTATGGTCATTTTTAATTCGGTTTACAGACATATGTGAATGATGCCAACAAATATGGAAATTTTTAAGAACTGACAAAGGACAAAATACAGACATCAAAAAATTAACCAGCAAACATATGCAATTTGATTGGTCGACACAATTTGCGAAAGAAAACTTAGAGATTTGTTATTAACTACATGACGTTTTTAACAGTTAATGATTAGCTAAGTAAACCGTGGGCTCAAGTATGTGTGCCGGTGCAAGTGAAAATGTTTTTTAAATGTAAGTCGAAATTTGAAATGAAAAGGAAAAATAATAATAAACAAATTTAACATAAGCTCAAGGAGTAAAAATGAGTAAACCGGTAAGAAATGTTTTAGCTATACAGCTCTTTGTTATTATCTGTGTTTCTTGAACCTTCGCGATGAACCCCTTGTAAAGCGATTTAATGATAATTTTTGTTGTTATTCCAAGCAGATTTTGATCCGTGTACAGTCGAGGCATGGCACGAAACGTATTAACACTTTTCCAAATGAAAGTGTGCGTAGATTTCTTGAAAAAGTAAGAAATAGTATTTTGTGGTGATATAGTCACATATTGTTTTATTTTAAGTATACAAAATCACTATATATGTAAATGATTCATTAACAATAAGTCAATAACGATTATGTCTTGAATCCTGAAGCTTTGTTATTAAATCCTTATATTATCCCTTCAGGGGGCGCTTTATGTTATTGCAATCAGTATTGTAAGGAAGAATGACATATGTTAAAACCTCATTCCTTGTATACACATACAACAGTCTGATGTCTTTATCATAAGTAATCTAATGTTCAAAGTTAAGTCGCGCCAGGCTAGTGCCTTTGTCTTGCCAGGTGTTATATCTGGAGTTCTTGTATACTTCACTCAAAAATCTTCATGAATAGCGATCGAATATTAAAACCTGACTTGCCATCTCTTACAGTGTACTATATTCAGCAGGAGTGATCTAATGTTCAAAATTTACTCTTGGTGTACTTAAGACTGCTGTTGTTGTATGAAGTTATCAATGTCCAAACCTTGTATAGTTTCCTAATGTGTCTTTATTGGGAAAAATCTGATGTTGAGGCTAATAATATATTCCAGTCATATGTTATACTTCATCAGGAGTGATTTGATGTTTGATGTTTTTATTATTTCAATCAAGTTTTTTTGAGCAAAGGGATCTGATTTCATAAACTTGATTTCGTACTTGTCCTTGTCTGGTTTCTTCATTAGAAGTTACGTGATGCTAATACTTGAGTCCTTACACGTGTATGTAATCCAGTCTAGTTTCTTCATCTGGAGTCATGTGATGTTAAATCTTATGTTCCCAGTTTGTTAATTAAGTGACCTAATTCTAAATTTAGAGTCCTTACCTATATATGTACTCTTGTCTAGTTTCTTCATCTGGAGTCGTGTGATATTAGGTCTTAATTTTCTGGTTTCATCATTAGGAATGATCAAATGTTGAAAACATTTTTTTATAATTCGCAGAATCCTATTATTCAGTATCCATTATTGTGATATTCATATTACAGATTAGAGAAGAATTTCAGCTTTCCGCAAATACCTGGAATCTTTACTTAGATAGAGGAAAAAATAAAAAGATTCCTAAAAGTTCCAAGCAACCTTTAACATCGTTGAACTTAAGGTAAATGTAAAATGTAGTGGTAAAACCAGCCTCTAAGTTTGGTAGTGCTATGTTAGTATTTAGGCATTTACTCACTAATAAAACAATATATTTTTTAGAATAAAAAATTGATCAGAAATGTACATAAGGCTGACTACTCCACAGGCCAAATCTCTTCTTTCCTTTTTTACAAATCTTATGTATTTATTACCGTACATTCTTTGTCATGTGCTAAATTATAGAGTTATTTTGAAAGTTTTGAAAAACACAGTGGCAATACTACATCTATATTTTAGTACACTAACAGTTTGAGTCTGAATAAGGTGCAAACACAGTTCAAAATAAGTTCAATGTTTCATAATCTGAACCTCAAAGATTACTTAATTGTATCTTTTTGATAAAATATATCTCCTATTGTTTGTTTGGTCCATTTTGTTATTAAAGTTTATCAATGGCTAACAGTGGTTTAGCCAGTAGGCCAGTTAATATCTTGTTAATTGCTATGTAAATTTCTGAACATTATCAACATTCATTTCTTTAGTGATGTATTTCATTTGCAGTAAGTGAATAAAGAAAAAAATAGATAGCAGAACTGGACTAGCTGTGCCTTTGTAGCTAAGCCAGTTCATTTTTTTTTGCTCCACTGCAAATTTTTCTGTGCGAAGACTTTCTGCTTGGTTAATAAATACTTGTCAACACCAATAATTTTGGAAAGTTAAAGCAATAATGTGTGTACGGCCCAACACTTTTTAGGGGGTGGGTGGGTGTGGCAGAACATTTTATTCTTCAATGGCCTATGTTAAAGCAATAATGTGTGTACGGCCCAACACTTTTTTGGGGGTGGGTGGAGTGTGGCAGAACATTTTATTCTTCAATGGCCTATGTTAAAGCAATAATGTGTATACGGCCCAACACTTTTTAGGGGGTGGGTGAGGTGTGGCAGAACATTTTATTCTTCAATGGCCTATGTTAAAGCATAATGTGTATACGGCCCAACCCTTTTTAGGGGGTGGGTGGGGTGTGGCAGAACATTTTATTTTTCAATGGCCTATGTTACCTAACGTTCCGTCAAATAATGCCTGCCTAGCTCTGCCTGTTCAGCATTTTCAGGGGCTACACCCTCCCTCTACTGCAATGATGATGTGATGATTTGGGTGATGACTTACTATGTTGCTCAGAATTTCTTAAGTATTTGTTTGTCATAATCCTAGACACGTTACTGACATTGTTGATGTTCACTTTAAGACATGGAGACATGGTGTATCTTGATGAAGCTGTACCCACCAAGAGTAATGGTGTTGAAACGCTACATCATGAAATGAATGGTAAAGATATTGCTATGAATGGCACAATAACTTCAAGAAATGAGATTACAGATTCTGTGAAAGAAGATCCAATTGATATCTTTCTCTCAAAGCAAGATGGCTTAATACACAGGGATAAAGATCCTCAATTGTGAGTTTCCATTTGACATTTCCCTTGTGAAATTCCTGATTAAGATGCTGTAAAGTTCTATGTAATTCATACTACTAGAATGCTGTAGACCCTTTGGGATCCCAAATAAGAAAAATTTATACACCATATTGGATTCTAGATGAAATCCTGTTAGATTCCTTGTCAGGATTCTGTGCAACTGTGATGGTAGCTAAATATTAGGGGATATTCATATCTGCTAGTTATAATCTGCAGAAAACAATCGATTTCAGAAGAAGTTAATGAGGCACAGCATGCATGTATGAATAACCCCCCCCCCCCGAAAAAGGAGTATATTTCATTGGCTGTTCCTCAGATTCAATATAGGATTTTCACTAGGGTGTTATATTAAGAAGATTGATGGGATAAAGGGATATAAATCAGGATAGAAAAGATGAGCTACCTATTATAGTTCTTGTATTTATATTCTACAGATGTCATCATGGACCCAAAAGTAAATGTGTTCATTGCTTTCCACTTGAGGTAAGAAGCGTTGCTCTGTTCATAGGCGTCAATCCTGCGATAATTGGGGGGGACCATATTCATATATTCTGTTATGCCAGGCTGATTTCTTTTGAAAATGAAATTGTTTTGTAAAGAAATTAGCCAGGCATAGCAGAATATAGGAATATCCCCCCCCCAATTAAGACAGGATTGACGCCAATGGCTCTCTTTGAAGATATGGTAAGGGTTGCCTTTCCTTTGCGCACGTGCATTTGAAATCGTTGGGATACGTGCTTTTGAAATCCTTAGCGCAGGCGCGTTTGAAATCGTTAGGGCACGTGCTTTTGAAAATCATATGAAAAGCGTTATTTGTGAACCATAATAACTGGATTCCAGAATTAGGATACCCGACTACCTGTAGCAAATATTAAAATCGCTACTTCGCATGGAAAACACCCCTATTCAACTCCTCGTTGATTGGTGATGTTGTTATTGTGTGAGAACATCACTTAGAGGTTGATTACATGAGCCCGGTAGCCGGAATTCAGTGTAGCGTTAAATGATTTTGGCAAATGGAAGCGATTCAAGCAATTTCACGATATTCTGATTTAATAACTTCTCCAAACATTTAAAATTGAAACAACCAATTTGCCCAAATTTGAGAATTACAACCGGAGTGACGTGTGGTGCTTCAAAAACAGTTGTAATGACAGTGGTGATTGCTTTTCCAGGCGGGAAACCTAATCTTATAACGAACATTAAAGCCCAGCTTATTGCAAGAATATGAATTTCCATTGTTGAAATAATTTATTTGGCATTCGTGATAGGTTGAAGATCTCTTCAGATTCCTATTGGCGACCTTGAACCACAATAACTTGAGAACAACGTTTCGTTTCTTACAGCTCGTTAAGAATAATAAATCTAGTTGTGCTTTACCAAGTTTCTTGTCCACTCGTTGAAATTTCCGGAAACGTTTGATTATCGTATCGATCAGTTATGACAGTGGCGATAGATTTTCCAGGCGAGAAACGTAATCTTATAATAAACATTACGGCCCACCTTTTTCTAAAATTTGCCAATAGGAATCTGAAGAGATCCTCAACCTATCACGAATGCCAAATAAATTTTTTCAACAATGGCTATTCATATTCTTGCAATAAGCTGGGCTTTAATGTTCATTATAAGATAATAGTTGTAATTTTTAACCTTCCCTTGAAATCATCCAGGCCAGCTCGCCTCCATTTAATCAGGCCCTAACAAGAACAGGTAGTGATAAAACTAATGACTCAGAAAAACAATCCGAAAACACAAAAGCGCAAGGGATAAAATGACTCACACATTTCACCGAAACGTTCATTCACAAACACAAACCGCATTACAAAACATTCAGCAAGATATCTCGGCGTCTCATCGTGTTTAAATAAACGCCTTCAGTATACACGAACAACAGACCACATTGTGAATTGTGACTTATGTGCTTCGTGATCGGCAAAAGGCAATAAAAGAAACTAACGCGCTTTAGTAAATATATACTCAGTTATTTAAAATAAGAAACACATACTTTTAACATTTTTTGTACCTTTTTTCAAATGAGGGGGAGAAATCCGTGACACCGGGTTGCGTTTATACTGCACCAAAGAGAGGAATTGTTTGAATACGCGGCTTTTTGCAGAACGATACGACCACATTTTCTGAGAACGTGGTCGTAACGAAAACGGTGCCCTACGCAGTATTTTCACATACAATTGTTTGTAAGCGTTAATATTTCATAATACATATAGAATAAACGTTCTCTGGTTTTTTGACTTATTAATAATTCAGAGAACGTTTATTCTGTTTGCATTGTTATGTCTACACCTGGTTCCACACTTCATCAATATTTTCTGTTAATACTTTAGATACCATTTGTCTTCAATGCGTCCTGCGTTGTGGCACGTAATTAAGGGACTGTTCATATGAGCCAGGCTAACTTGGATTCAGTGAGACGGGGGCAAAACTTCAAGCTTAAAAATTACAACTGTTGTTAAGCGCCACAAGTCATTCCTGTTAAAATTTTCAAATTAGGTCAAACTGGTTGTTTCAATTGGTTGTTTCAAACTGGTTGTTTCAATTTTAATAGTTTTGCGTAGTTATTAAATCAGTATATTGTGAAATTGCTCGATAGGATTATACTGATGATAGCTATAGAATCGTTTCCATTTGCGAAGATCATGTAACGCCTCACTGAATGCCAGTTAGCCCGGCTCATATGAACAGCTCCTAAAAATGGCGAACATTTTAGGTTTCGGAAAGCTTTTACGCCATGACAGATTCGGTTTTAATTTTTACAAATCAATGTATTTTTAAGACCTATGGCTGGAGCTATAAGCATCTAGCAATGTGTAAACTAGTAATGTCGTCATTCTTTCACAAACATTTAACGAATTCTGACAGCGAGAGACATTATGTGTCATTACCCACAACACTGTAGCGGAATTCAAATGATCAGTGTAAACGCAGTCAAATTCTGCCGTTATTTTTCGCTCCGAAGTCTTGTGAACGTAGCCTTATTTTGAAATTTTGATTTTTCATGCGAAGAATTCCGTTCAGCGAAATTTTGCATGTTACATTAGTACTAGTGTAGTACCATACATGATTGATATAATGGACATACACTAGTACTAGCGTGTGTACCATACATGCCAGATATAATGGTACCATACATAATTGATACAATGGACACAGCACTAGTACTAGTATGGTATATACGATGGACATAGTACTAGTACTAGTATGGTATATACGATGGACATAGCACTAGTACTAGTATGGTATATACGATGGACATAGTACTAGTACTAGTATGGTATATACGATGGACATAGCACTAGTACTAGTATGGTATATACAATGGACATAGTACTAGTACTAGTGTAGTAAAAAATTCCTGTATGACTATAGTTGTATTTACTTTAAATGTGTTCCCTTCCAGCCATACGACGAGACATATCTCAAGAACAGGGAGCCACCAATCAAACATTTATCGTTTCACGCTTATCTAAAGAAACTCACTCAAGGACAAACAAAGTATGCGTCATCTTTGATGATTTTTTGTATGTTAATATTTCAAAAATAGATTTTGCTGGTGGAAAACGAATTTTTTTATAAATACAATTGTTCACCAAACCTTATATAACGTCAACTCTTTAAAGAATGTTTGTCAACCATGATGCATTGCGCGCAAATAATGACATGACCATATCTATGGACGTGACGGCCATTTTTTCGGTCGAGAGAATGGCGTCTTCTGTAATTATTCGACGCCGTAAAAAGTATTTATTCATTATGTAGTCAAGGCAGGCGTTTATTATTAATACAAAACATTGTTTTTAAGTAATATAACAAATTATGATTTAAAAAGACTTCTTTGCGAGGGAGGCCCGTTGCTATTTGTACTTATTGAACTTTCAGGAAAATTACTTGATGTTCCATACATTCAGTGTTACGCTAGCTCAAAACTTTCAGGAAAACTACTCGATGTTCCATACATTCAGTGTTACGCTAGCTTAGAACTTTCAGGAAAACTACTCGATGTTCCATACATTCAGTGTTACGCTAGCTTAGAACTTTCAGGAAAACTACTCGATGTTCCATACATTCAGTGTTACGCTAGCTTAGAACTTTCAGGAAAACTACTCGATGTTCCATTCATTCAGGGTTACGCTAGCTCAGAACTTTCAGGAAAACTACTCGATGTTCCATTCATTCAGGGTTACGCTAGCTCAGAACTTTCAGGAAAACTACTTGATGTTCCATACATTCAGTGTTACGCTAGCTCAGAACTTTCAGGAAAACTACTTGATGTTCCATACATTCAGTGTTACGCTAGCTCAGAAAGTTAAGATGTAAACATAAACAGAAGCGCGAAATACATGTGGGTTGACACACAAGCACACATTCTTTAACCTTTTCTCCTAATTAAATAGACTAAACTTCCAGTGCATTATCAATAATATATCTGTTAAGAAAACACGTTATCAAAAGCGCTTTGCAAACCCGTTGGCAGGAATAAATGTTCCCTTGTAAATCGCATATTATAGGTTTATATGTTTAAACTTTCTATGAAATGGTAGCTCATGTTTAGTCTGATGTCTAATGATAGCTATGAAAGAAACGTTCCCTTGTAAATCGCATATTATAGGTTTATATGTTTAAACTTTCTATGAAATTGTAGCTCATGTTTAGTCTGATGTCTAATGATAGCTATGAAAGAAACGTTACCTTGTAAATCGCATATTATAGGTTTATATGTTTAAACTTTCTATGAAATTGTAGCTCATGTTTAGTCTGATGTCTAATGATAGCTATGAAAGAAACGTTCCCTTGTAAATCGCATATTATAGGTTTATATGTTTAAACTTTCTATGAAATTGTAGCTCTTGTTTAGTCTTATGTCTAATGATAGCTACGAAAGAAACGTTCCCTTGTAAATCGCATATTATAGGTTTATATGTTTAAACTTTCTATGAAATTGTAGCTCATGTTTAGTCTGATGTCTAATGATAGCTATGAAAGAAACGTTCCTTGTAAATCGCATATTATAGGTTTATATGTTTAAACTTTCTATGAAATTGTAGCTCTTGTTTAGTCTGATGTCTAAGGATAGCTATGAAAGAAACGTTCCCTTGTAAATCGCATATTATAGGTTTATATGTTTAAACTTTCTATGAAATTGTAGCTCTTGTTTAGTCTGATGTCTAAGGATAGCTATGAAAGAAACGTTACCTTGTAAATCGCATATTATAGGTTTATATGTTTAAACTTTCTATGAAATTGTAGCTCATGTTTAGTCTGATGTCTAATGATAGCTATGAAAGAAACGTTCCCTTGTAAATCGCATATTATAGGTTTATATGTTTAAACTTTCTATGAAATTGTAGCTCATGTTTAGTCTGATGTCTAATGATAGCTATGAAAGAAACGTTACCTTGTAAATCGCATATTATAGGTTTATATGTTTAAACTTTCTATGAAATTGTAGCTCATGTTTAGTCTGATGTCTAATGATAGCTATGAAAGAAACGTTCCCTTGTAAATCGCATATTATAGGTTTATATGTTTAAACTTTCTATGAAATTGTAGCTCTTGTTTAGTCTTATGTCTAATGATAGCTATGAAAGAAACGTTCCCTTGTAAATCGCATATTATAGGTTTATATGTTTAAACTTTCTATGAAATTGTAGCTCATGTTTAGTCTGATGTCTAATGATAGCTATGAAAGAAACGTTCCCTTGTAAATCGCATATTATAGGTTTATATGTTTAAACTTTCTATGAAATTGTAGCTCATGTTTAGTCTGATGTCTAATGATAGCTATGAAAGAAACGTTACCTTGTAAATCGCATATTATAGGTTTATATGTTTAAACTTTCTATGAAATTGTAGCTCATGTTTAGTCTGATGTCTAATGATAGCTATGAAAGAAACGTTCCCTTGTAAATCGCATATTATAGGTTTATATGTTTAAACTTTCTATGAAATTGTAGCTCTTGTTTAGTCTTATGTCTAATGATAGCTATGAAAGAAACGTTCCCTTGTAAATCGCATATTATAGGTTTATATGTTTAAACTTTCTATGAAATTGTAGCTCATGTTTAGTCTGATGTCTAATGATAGCTATGAAAGAAACGTTACCTTGCTAATATTAAATCCATAAATCGCATAAACAAACAATTAAGTCATTTTATGAAAGGAAAATTTTGCCAAATAAATTCCATTTTTCGCTAAAAGACAATTTTCAAATGACATTATAGTAACTAAATATGTAGACTGTTTAAAGTCTACTGTCAATTTACTAATAACCAGGACAAGCAGACAATTTTAAGTAAAACAAAATGAAACATCGTAAACTATTAGTCTGATGATGTCTTTGGAATAAAGACGAAATATTACACAATCTGTTGTCTAAAACTCTTGTATCATCTGGAATATCAAGAAAACGAGATGTCTGTTTTCGGAATTTGTTTTATTTTGTTTTATTTTGTCAATTTACTAAAGTTCTGTTCATTGAACATGATATTTAAATACGAAAAAAATTCCTTTCATAGTACTTTAAAGTTTAATATCTATTTAGACTATCATTTTCCTTTTTAAATATTTATATCAAATTAAGTTTGTTGGAGTGATTCTTCTCGTCATTGAGATGATTTTCCACTTCTTTTTTTTTCAGAGGAAAATATGCCGTCCTTGAAAACATCACGTGTAAGATAAAACCCGGATGCAAAGAACATCCCCCATGGCCTGATGGGATATGCACGAAATGCCAGCCTAGTGCCATTACTTTAAAGAGACAGGTATTGACTATAAACTTAGTTTGATACATGATTTATGGAAATGAAAGCCGCTCTAAACATTGCTTCGTACCTTTGATAGGCCTGGATGGTTATCACGCATTGACAAAACTAAGGAAAACAGTGTGTTTTGCTTACCAGTGACAAAACACATTATTTCCCGAGATTTCAGTCAATGGTTGTTATATTATATACCAATTTTCAATGAGAAAACCGCTTACAGTGTAAATAAGTAAAATATTTACCTTCTCAAAACTATATGTGAATGAAATAGTAAGAAAAACAATTTAGAAAAGTTCCCGCGCTTTTTTGATCGAGAACAAATGCTGAAAAATGGAAAATTTCTCGCTAAAGAACAAATTTTATTCTGTTGAAAAGAAGCGTTCCCAGCTTGTGGTTGCCTGCATGTAGCAGTAACTTTCTAAATGATTTCGTTTACTTTACAGACTACAAATCATACTGTAGTGTAATAGGACTTACGACTTAAAATGAAGCACTTCTATTTTAAATCTACACTGTATTTTGGAATAATTTCATGCGAGGTAGAAAAATACATCCTGGCAGCAATTTTTTCGAAAAAATTTTCTGTCCTGATTACTTACTTGTGTCGTAATAATTGATTTCCTGTCCCAATTACCTACTTCTGTCGTGATAGTTAATTTTCTGTCCCAATTACCTACTCCTGTCGTGATAATTAATTTTCTGTCCTAATTGCCTACTTCTGTCGTGATAATTAATTTTCTGTCCTAATTACCTACTTCTGTCGTGAGAATTAATTTTCTGTCCTAATTACCTACTTCTGTCGTGAGAATTAATTTTCTGTCCTAATTACCTACTTCTGTCGTGAGAATTTTCTGTCCTGACCTAACCACTATACAATAATTTTCGTTCAGGAATATAGACATGTCGACAACATTATGTTTGAAAATCCTTTCCTGGTGGAACGATTCTTGAACTACTGGAGGAAAACTGGAAAACAGGTATATTTATAAAATATAAAATAAAACACAATCCACTTTTCCGACAGTAGACACACGTGTCAAAAATACGAGATCAAATTACAAAATTCGGTCAATCAAATGGTCTTGTTTATGTAAAATAGGGGCAGTAAAATGGTTAGGAGATGCTTTTGAGTTTTGGGGTATTTGTGAATTTTGAAAGAAGGCATAAAAGAAAATATGAGCTATTTTGCGTTATTCCTTATTATTGTTGTAATTTCTGTATCTTATTACTTTTATATAAACCTTGTGTTATTTATTATTTCACTTATACTAAAGATGGCATCATGAGATGTCGAAACATGTCTATTTTAAAAAAACTTGTCGTGTTTATTAAATGCGCATTGGCAATAGTGCTTTTACGAAATTATAGAAAAAAAAGCATAACGATCAAAGGAAAGCTTCAATACTGGCATGTTGTCGCGCTAATGACTTTTTTTGTAAAGATTGTTGCGGGACTTTACGGCTTGACTTAGATGAAGCTAAAATCGGATATGGATATTCTTTGGTAGGGTGGTTTCTTGCAATGAAATGCATACTACATGAAGGTACGTAATAAATTGGACGGCTTTCTCTATGCGATCAAAAGAAGTTCTTTGAATCTGAAAAGTGTACTGCTTAATTGCACAATTACTCGAGAAGTGAAGTTACTTTCTAGATTTAATCATGAAAATAGTTAAAATGAAGTTTACTATCCAAAATGAATTAAAATTTTATGACATAAGGGTTCAATATAGTCGATAGGAATGGCTTTGTTTATTAAATGTTACTTTCGTAAAAACTATTATAAAAAGTATATAATCTCTTTTCTCCGCGAAGCCCATGGATGCTTGTGTTCATGATGAGAGAGCTATAATGTATAAGGAGGCTCTTGCTCATCACGAGAGAGTTATGAGAAAGTTACACTGTAAAAGTTAACAACTAAAAAACGTACAAAATTGTTACGAGTTTATTTAAATTATGAGTCCAAAGGGCAGAACCTTTGCAGTATCGTTGGATGTTGAAGAACTCTTGTAAACAAAAGACAAAAATTTCATAAACAAAAATTCCCGTTTTCCGACCATGCTTCCCGATACCTTCTTAAGCGTAAGGCACTAGAACGGCGCATGTTAACGTTTCGGTAGGAGATTTCTGCCCCTCCACGCTATCCTACTTTGGGATGTCAATAGCAAGCTTCCGCCCATCAGATCCCGAGATCGCCTACGCATGCGCAGAGGATTTCTCTATTAATTTGTTACTAAGCATTCTATTTATTTAAAAATCGTTGCTTATAGATGCTGTTGGTCGTTGCCATGACCATGAACTTGGGCAGCTAGTCAAGTCGACTGCGCATGCTAAAGCAGACTGCGCATGAGCAGATGATTTATTTGAAAATTTGTGACTGAGTGAGCTTTTTACTCAGTCACAAATTGGTCGTTGCCATGACCATGAACTTGGAGAGTTGATGGAGTTGTCTAAGCATGCTCAGATTAAGTTTCAATTAATTTGAAATTTGTGCTTGTAAATGCGCTGAGCAAGTTTAAATAATTAATTTTTGGCATGCTCTTTGTCTTTTTTAGCTTGTGTTGACAAATTCATATCAAACTCATCAACACTTTTTTACGCACTCGTAATATTCGTGAGAACGTTAGAGATGTTTTTATTTTTCTTTATAACTTTGTATCTGTATCTTGCATGTCATATTTACGGAAAATAATTTTTATTCACTTTTACACTTTCTCCCTTTATAATTAGATGTTCTGTATTTCTAAAATAAGATTTACAATTGCCTCAATAGCATCTTCTTTCTATTTCATTGCCACTATTCTACATGTGCAATACTATGTCCGACCATTTGACTGTCCGAATTTTGTAATTTGATCTCGCATTTTTGACATGTGTGTTTACCGTCGGAAAAGTGGATTCGAAAAAGACATTGTAAACTCAAATTTAAGTCATAAAACAGTATGATTTAAATTGTATTACTTCGGTTTTATTTCAAAACAATCAAGGTAGACTTACGTTTAACATGCTAGATATAATGGACATACACCAGTACTAGTGTGGTACCATACATGATTGATATAATGGACATACACTAGTACTAGTGTGGTACCATACATGATTGATATGATGGACATACATTTGTACTAGTGTAGTACCATACATGATTGATATGATGGACATACATTTGTACTAGTGTAGTACCATACATGATTGATATGACGGACATACATTTGTACTAGTGTAGTACCATACATGATTGATATAATGGACATATACTAGTATTAGTGTGGTACCATACATGATAGATATAACTGACATACATTTGTACTAGTGTAGTACCATACATGATTGATATGACGGACATACATTTGTACCAGTGTAGTACCATACATGATTGATATAATGGACACACACTAGTGCTAGTGTGGTACCATACATGATTGATATAATGGACATACATTTGTACTAGTGTAGTACCATACATGATTGATATAATGGACATACATTTGTACTAGTGTAGTACCATACATGATTGATATAATGGACATACACTAGTATTAGTGTGGTACCATACATGCTAGATATAATGAACATACATTTGTACTAGTGTAGTACCATACATGATTGATATGACGGACATACATTTGTACCAGTGTAGTACCATACATGATTGATATAATGGACACACACTAGTGCTAGTGTGGTACCATACATTATTGATATAATGGACATACATTTGTACTAGTGTAGTACCATACATGATTGATATAATGGACATACATTTGTACTAGTGTAGTACCATACATGATTGATATAATGGACATACACTAGTATTAGTGTGGTACCATACATGCTAGATATAATGAACATACATTTGTACTAGTGTAGTACCATACATGATTGATATGACGGACATACATTTGTACTAGTGTAGTACCATACATGATTGATATAATAGACATACATTTGTACTAGTGTAGTACCATACATGATTGATATAATGGACATACACTAGTATTAGTGTGGTACCATACATGCTAGATATAATGAACATACATTTGTACTAGTGTAGTACCATACATGATTGATATGACGGACATACATTTGTACTAGTGTAGTACCATACATGATTGATATATTGGACATACACTAGTACTAGTGTAGAACCATACATACTAAGTATAGAATTAGAATTAAAATTTTCAATATTTGAATGTGACTCAATTTTTGAACAATTATGCAATTCAGCCTTTGGCTGCGAAGTGATTTTAATAAAATCTATCTATCTATCTATTTATGTATCTACCGTTTCACTATCAAATAAGAGCCCAAGTAGTGTGAGATACTGCTAAATTGTGTGTAATGCAGATTCTGATATGCCGTAGTCGAGTGAATGTGCGATATTTTTTTCCAGCGGTTGGGTTATCTCTACGGTCGTTATGAATACCACAAGGATGTTCCTTTAGGAATCCGTGCAGTTGTTGCAGCTATATATGAACCACCGCAGGTATTTATGAAATAATAACAATAAAACGCGTGCGCTGATTGGTTTATAGCTGAGTTTGTGTTAGTAAGTGCAAATCGATCTGAGTTCAATTAAAGAATGTGTGTCAACCATGATGCATTGCGCGTTAATTACAGCATGACGGCCATTTTGTGGGTCGAGAGAATGGCCGATTTTGTTTTTGTAGTAAATGCTACATAGACAAACGATGATAATTGATTAAAACAAAGTTTTTAATCATTGTTTTTTGCTAACTTTTTTGATAAATTAGATGATGAATTCAGTGTGTCACAAGCTTAAAAACTAACGATGTAAACATAAACAAAAAGCGCGCAAATGCATCTTGGTTGACGCACATTCTAAAAAGAATTTGAATACATGAATATATGAATACATGTTTGAAGAAAAATTAAAGTGTTTGTTTTGAATTTATCTGTGGCGGGAAACAATGCATTTATTTTAAATCATGTGACTACGAATGAGCCAATCACATTTTACTCGCACAGCACCTATATACCTTATATACTTGTTTAAAGCGGTTTGAAAAGTACGCATGGATGTACGCATTCAACATTTCAGGTTTCGGAAAGTGACAGAGTGCAATTGTTAGACGATCCTCAAGCGTCAATTCTCGACGAGGTTGCAAAAAAAGTCGGTGTGGAGAAAATTGGGTGGATAGTCACCGATCTTGTTGCCGAAAATCTTCAACTTGGAACCGTCTGCCATCTTCGTCATAAAGACACTTATTACGTCAGTGCCGAGGAATGCATCATGGCCGCCGACTTTCAAAACAAACACCCGAACGTTTGTAAACTTTCACCAAATAACAAGTTTGGATCGAAGTTTGTCACTGTCATCGTGACAGGTATGCTCGCTGATAGTATTGGTAGAATGATTGTGGGCTCAATTGGCTTATTTTCACCAATGCTTCTTAGGGCATAAAGATAAACAAATATCGTTTGATGGTTGGCAAGTGTCCAATCAATGTATGGCATTAGTTAAAGACGATATTCTATTCCCGACTAAAGATGAACCTGGCCTGGGCTACATAAGGGAATCAACCAGTAAACAATATGTCCCGGATGTCTTTTATAAGGTGATGATGATTAGCTAAGTATCTTGTACATGAGAAGTATTAAGGGACTATTATGAAATGGCGGGACTATTCCACAGCTACCTACTGTTTCTGTTGTCTATTGCACGACTTCTAATGCATGTTTTGGGCAAACAGGAACTTAGTTTGTTACTATTCAAGGGAAAATAACGACGCTAAAAAGTACGTATAGTGCCGTGATAAAAGCTAAAAAGTACGTATAGTGCCGTGATAAAATAAGCAAATTAATCTTTGAACGATTTTCGTGACGGCGAGTGTGGAATTTGGAGTCAATACCCCATTGTTTACAAGGAATTTTAAGTTGTTAAAGCAATCAAAAACAGAAATATTGCAGCTTTATATTTACATAAATATTTTTTTACTCGGGCACTATGCTTCCTTTGCCATAATTTACTATAATGCGTATAGGGAGTTATTATACGAAAGTTTACATTTTCAGGACAAGGATTCATACGGAAATGAGGTAACGCTCCTTGCCCGTCCTATGCCGATAGAATACGTCCTTATAGAGGTTCCTGCCGCATTTCCAAAAGACAACCTGTACACTTTCCCCGGTGGTAACGGAGATCCATTTCCGCTCGCAAACCGCCAAGAACTCGGAGAGATTCAGGTATTTCTAAAAAGTATTTGCAATCGAATCAAATTTCTCCCACTCATTAAGACTTTCGTTAAGGCTGTAAGCTGAGGGACGTTTCATACACCAAGGGAAAATACTTTTCTAATCAGGGGAAGATACTTTTTCTAATCAGGGGAAGATACTTTTTCTAATCATTTATTTTATCTAGAGATTGAGCAGTAAGACTCTACAATGGCGGCAAAGTAAACAATCAAAACTTTGCGATTCTTTTTAATTTGAAAAACTCAAAATTCACTTAAAATAGATTATTACAACCAAAAGTTAACTGATAATTTTCTTTTTGAAACAAAAGAAAGCAAAACATAACAAAACAAAACAAAACAAGTCTTCGCTAAGTATTTAGTTATATGCTTTCGGACCGTGTTATTGCAGTTATTTTTCACAATATTTGAGGATTTCCAGCAGTTACTATTTGCTCTTTTGTGAATACTATGAGTGGATGGGGTGCGCCAAGCGACTTTAATGTTTCCACTTTTTTTCCAGGATATCCATTCTTTCGCCAAGTACATAAAGTGTCAACCTCGCACTAATTTCCTGAACGCCATGTCTGATTTACATTTGCTGACTTTCATGGCAACCATCGAATCATTACCGCTTAAGGTAGGGGTGCATACGTAGTAAATATATCAATAGTATTTATTTTTACGTAGGCATAATCTTTATGTTACTTGGACTGTTTTGTTTTGTATATGGCACCTTGGCCAGATAGCGCTGTTCACTAGGATGAAAAATTTTCTTGTACATTTAAAAATCTCTTAAAAGAGAAAATACATACGATTTCAACTGAGCATTCACTGACATAAAATAGTGCTTCCACGATTACAAAGTTTCATTTTTGTAAGAAAATTATAACCACCTTTTTCATACGTTTGAAAATTTCACTATCCAATGGATAACGCTATCCAAGCTTCGTGTAACCTTTCCCAGGTGTGTTCGAGGGGCAGTAAGAGTGGTGGGGTGGTGGAAAAGAATTGTGTGTTTTTAAATCATGGTGTTTTGCTGAAAACGAATTATTTAAAACGTGTGTGGGGGGGTGGGGTGGGTGAGGAAAAGCATTGCTCTATATGCTTCAGGCGCACCCTGTTGCATTTAACGAAGTATATAATTACAAAGGCAAAAGTTGCAAACACTTAAAAACTTAGGAACTTTATTACTGTGCTTTGAACACGGGAGAACAGTAGAAGGAAAAAGCAGTTTGGTTGTCTTCATGAACTTATGTCCCTTTTCATATTATTGTACAGCATTCCTTGGACATGTTATTGGAAGCTATAAAAACATCAGACGAAGGTAAAGCTCTTGACTGGAGTAAGAGTGAAGAATGGGCAATAGTAGAAGAATTGATTCAATCACAAGGTACGTTTTGCTGTGGCGTAGCCAGCTCGTTTACTCACTCAGTCATAACTTACGGGCTGGTTATGCCACCGATAGTCTGACACCTAAGACCAAGTGCTATTTGCTATTTGTTGTGTTTTCAAAGTTTAGAAACTTTGAAAAGTTTTTTTATGTTAAACCGGTGATTTGTGACTACTCCTTTTGTGAAGCGAGAGTGGTTCCTCCAGGCAAGTTTGATCCAGGCTTTTTCCACTAAAGTTCGCGTGGCTTGACCAACTGGGAAGCACTTCCTCATCTTACAGCTATGCCCGTTTTTAAGTTAAATCACCTGTGCGAATGTGCTCACCCAAAGTTTTAACGCATATCCTTTTGACAATAGGCGTAGGGATGGGTAGGGGGCCTAAGCCCTCTAAAGTTTGTCGTGGTTAGCATTCCTAATACTTATCTGTCCGTACGCCTATGCTCTAGACATTTTTTCATAAATGATTCTGTCTTTGCAACTGCTTTTTAAGACAGAAAAAATCGCATTTGCGATTGTCAAAACGTATGTGTGTGTGGTTTAGTTTACATAAGTGTGAAAGCACTTTTGTCAACATTTCTACATGCATGTAGAGAATGTGATAAACAGAAAGTTCAATAATTTTAGGGGTGGGGTAGGGTGGGCAATCTTCATAAATCCTTTATGTGCCATATTATTTTCATTTGAAGTCCTTTGATTTTTCCGAATTATAAAATGAATATATAAATATTTGCCCTTCCCCCTGCTCAATTATTGAGCTGGCTACAGGCATGAAATAACTCATAATAATGAACTATAGTGAGCTCAAATCAGCTCACTATCATTCATTACAAAGAAATTTTAATTCATATTCATAAAGTAAAAAACAAATTCTGAAGAAACAATTTTCAAAATATGACTAAGAAAAAAAGCCAAGTGAACTTTATATTTCCGACTTTATTTTAAATTCATCCTCAGACAGAATGACAGTTCACTTTGCATCTTGTTCTGATTGATATTGTGTAATCTCAAGATGTCTATTTCTTTGGAACTTCTTTTACTTTATTTTTTCAAATTGTCGGCTGGACATGGTTTTTACTTCTTATTTCTTATTTAAAATAACATTGTAATCTCCCTTCTTTCCTAGTAGATGTTGGAGAGCAGTCACTTGGTGCTGTAGACACAACAATGACAGATGGTGGAGTTGCTCAATGGACTTGTGAACATTGTACATTTATCAATGAATCTGTGAACAATAGCTGTGAAATGTGTGGTTTGCCACGTAATTGATTTTCACAGAATTTTCAATTTTCACTGTCCATATGTTAAAAACATATTTATATTCTTCTAGAGTAAGTATGCAAAATTTCTCAAGATGTTCTATTAATTTTATTTTTAAGCAGGGCTCATGTTGTGTGTTGTTTTTTAAATATTTTACTCATTATGACATAATACCTTTCAGACTGAGGTATTTTTGTAAAATCAAAGGGTCATTGAACTGAGTTTTAGCATCTAATCATAAGAATAGATTTTTGAATCATTTTAATTACTCATTGGAAATCTTGGTAGGTAGACCATCAGTAGCATGTCTCGTATTAAATTCTTGGATGTCAACCAACCTCCAGAGAACTATCAAACAATGTTGGCACACCCACGCCAGCTGGTGCCAACAATAGCATCAATAAAATATTCTTTTGTATTTGACTACCAACATGCCTGCTGTGACGTAACATGAAACCCACTTAATGATGGGAATGACATAGGTTCTTATCAACATGTAGGGATTGAAGAAACTTTGTTTAGATGGCAGTGGCAAATGTAGTAATGTGGGCATGTGTTAAGGAGGAATGATAGGTATGTATTGAGGAGGGATGTTGGGCATGTATCGAGGAGAGATGATGGTCATGTATTGAGGAGGAATGAGGGGCATGTGTTGAGGAGGGATGATGAGCATGTGTTGAGGAGAGATGATAGGTGTGTGTTGAGAAGGGATGACAGGTGTGTTTTGAGGAGGGATGATGGGATGAGGGATGAGGGGGGGAGGAGGGAGGATAATAGGAGGAATGATGGGCATGTATTGAGGAGGGATGTTGGGCATGTATTGAGGAGAGATGTTGGGCATGTATCGAGGAGGTATGGCATGCATTAGGAGGATGATGGCATGTATTGAGGAGGATGTTGGGCATGTATCGAGGAGGTATATGGGCATGCATTAAGGAGGGTGATGGGCATGTATTGAGGAATGATGGGCATGTATCGAGGAGGGTTAATGGGTGAGTGTCGAAAAGGGATGATAGGCATGTTCTAAGAAATGCTATAGTGTTTGAAGTGAAGGGCAAAAGGAAGTAAGAATGACCTAAGACTTTGCAAAAACTGGTGGACAGTGCAAAAGGATTTGTAAAGTAAAAAGAACACCATGTTAGATTGCATCAGCAACCTCTGATAATGGATAATGGAATAAACTTGGCTCACAAATTAGCATGAAGTGGGAACTTGCAGTGCTCTTTTTGGATTATGTAATAACACACTAAAGTTTTCATTTCTTGGTGATAGTGACACTAGCTGATGTCAAGTCTTTAACTACTAGTGTCCTTGCAAATGTGATGGAATCTCAAATCACATCTTAGTTAAAAAAAGCCTGTTTCAAACTTGTTAATCATTGGAGTAGATTGGACTAGAATTTCTGGCAGATCAAGAGCAATACATAACCAACAATGAGCACCAAGAAGGAGACTTCAGAATACATTTTCATCATTAGTCACGACAAGAGAGGACCACCGTTAAATGGTAAGTGACTTCTTTTTTTTCAGATAACTTAATCATTTACCGTCGTTTCATACGGCATCATATGAGTAAAGAAAATGTCATCGAAGCCGTTGTCCCCTTAAGACTTGGTGAAATGGTACTCTCTTATCATTCGCCTTCTTTTCAAGCAGAAAAAAGACGTCAAATAAACTAATGAGTTTTGACTGTGTTGTAGACAATTACAAAATACAAGTTACAAAGTACGAACAAAAACATGGATGAAAGTAGCTATACACACAGGACTATTTCGACGAGACGAGAAGAAACATTTACAACGAATTTTACAGCAAATAGCACGAACAGATACATTGATAAAAATCACAACATAAAATAACGACTCCTTCGCAGCTCCACTTCTACGACAAAACAACAACAAATATCCCCTAATGTTCATAATTCACAAGTGCTCGTTAATGTTGTTTGTTATCCACAATTATCCAATATACCCCTTTTCATATTGACAAATGACAACCATAAGTGGCTATTTTATTTTAACGATTTTTTGAGGAAGTATGACGAGAAATTGTCTATACTATGACGTTTTGAAACAGTTGAATATTATATATGTAAATTTTCATGTCAGATTTTTGGTGTCTGTCTAGAAGCAAAAGTAAAAGAAGAATCTTGGTGACAAACCATTCAAAATGGCGGCAAATTCAAAACTTCGTTGTTCACCTCTGATGTCCTGTCTCTCATCGATTCAAGGAATTATAAGTTGTGCTAAGAATATTTTTATGTATGGTATTTCGCTTTGAGATTGGTTGGCGAGCGTCGTTTCTTTTCATTTCTCTTATTGCCGCATTTTAAAGAACTCTATAAAAAACAGGTAAACAAAACCTCAAGATTAGTGAGATTACAGATATGTTATCAATGCTAGAGCCTAAAGAATGCTTGACGAAAAGTTGGCTTACTTGCATATGGTAACAGAAAATCATCAAAACTACCAATTGAATATTTTAAGCTTTGGAAAGTCTTTTAAACAGGATTCATCAAAAAATATAAAGAGGTTAAATTAAGGACATTTTGAAGAAGTAAAGCTGCTGTATTGTATGCTTCTTGCAGCTCTAAACACAATTTCAGACTGCTTTTCCCCACGTACAGCAAAATATTTTTGGAAATCAAAATGTTCTTTGCCAAATGCATTTTTTGTCCCGTGAAATTACTAAGCTTGAAGTAATGTCCTTTCTATGATTGCATAGTGTATAAACATATTGCACAAAACAGGTGGATGTTCAAGTTGTGTAAATGAAATTTGTTTCTTAGGCTTTACCTGTTTATTTGTGATGGCTGAACTGGACTTGGATGATGCGATTGCATCCATTTTGGGTGATAGCGATGAAGGTATCATGTTGAAAAATTGACTATAATCAATAATCATCAAATTTCAGTGCAGTGTTTAGTTACTACACCTTTGCTATGCTATGCCTGTGAAATTGTCAATTGTTTTTTCAGAAACAGCTAAAATAAAAAAGAAATCTTCCAAGCATAAGGTATAGTTGACAAAAGACAAAAGATTGGTGTGCAACAAGGTGTTGTTAATTTCAAGGTCACAAACCAACTTTGCTATAATTTGAAACACTATGTTGATTATGAATTCTTTTTGACAGTGAGCTGTTATTTCGCGTCTTAAGTAATTGAAATGTACATATGGACTAAATGTTGATCTTACTTTTGTTACCAAACAGGGGTATTGTTAATTGATGCATTGATTGAGACATTTTGATGAGATGTGTCTCACAGTGGCGTAGCCAGCCTGCAAGTTTGGGTCTGGCTATGTAAATTATATATCATTAACATTATTCATTTCATTAGAAATCTGTTGTTTTTACAGTGAGTGAACACAGAAAAATTGACATTGCAGGATTTGCAGGCTGGCTACGCCACTGATGTCTCAATAAATATGCCTTTCAACCTTTGAAGCTCAATTAATGTGTTACAATTTTAGAGTTCAAAGCACAATGTGAAGTCATTAACCTCAAGGTATTGGCCATATTTGTTAATTATGTAATAATAGGGAAGTTTTTTCTTGACAAGTTTCACTTGCATCATGATTGAGCTTTCATTTGAACTGGTGTATCCACTTTGTGTGAAGGTTTTCTTTATAGTTGCATGGTGTGTATATATGTGAAATTTCATTATGTAAATACTATTTAAGTGACCTTTATTGAATGGCTACCTCTTCAAAGTGGATGTCATCACCTTTTTCTTAGTCTCAAACCTAATTTTTCATTGTTTTGTTACTGCATTTAAAGCTTGTTTGACATTAATTCAATGTTAAATTTAGAAGCAATTTAAAGTTTTATATACATTTTCATGTTTACTTGGTGTATGTATTGAAATATATGTTTGTTTATTTCAAATTTCAGTGATATTAAATGTTATATGAAATGCAGGGATGTTCTAGAAGACCTGTTTTAATTGTTCAACCTGTATTAGGGAGGGGGTCACATGAAAAGATCCCTGAGTATGACTGCTTAGTACAGGTTTCCCTCCTACTTAATTCAAGGCAATCAGCAAACGGTCCTTATATTACCTGCAGCTGTAACTCTGTGTTTTATTCCATGCTGTTTACCGAACTGAATATCAAAAACAGTACATATTTTGCATGCACACTGGTAAATGCTACCTCTGGGTTAACATGCCAAAACTTTCATGATCTCCAGATGTGTTTCTCTGGAGGTAAAGTCTTGCAGTTTCCATACTTATTGTAATGATAATTCTTCTTGTCCCCCAGGCCTTGCATGGAAATTTTGGAACTGTAGCTTCAGTTTTTGTTTTTCAGTGTTAATGATGATGAGTTTTACAAAAATCTTTCGAAAATCTCTGAAGATGTGAATAATGAAAACGAGGTTAGTTTAAATAAGCAGGAACATAGCAGTGATGATAAGGTAATGACCTTCCATCTTTGAGAGAAGAATTCATAGAAACGTTTCCGAGATTTGCGTAAATTTAAAACAAATGTTTCAAATTTTTCTCTAACATGTATTCATGATTGATTTGCAAGTTAATTGATTGAGCTCAAACTGGTTTGCAAAATTTGCCTTCAGCTAAAATAATGCCATATAATAAACTTTCAATTAACCTCGCTTGCTTGGTCTTTCCATAGAAATACCAGACCTCTGTCTTTTAGTAAAAACCTCGCCCTACGGGCTTGGTTTACAGCCACGAAAACACCTTGGTGCAATATTTATTCGATGTGAAGCTGCGCTCCATTAATAAGAACTTAGTGATGAAACATTTTTATCTACACAGTCTTTTCATTATTTCGTTGCAAACCACGTTGGTAAATTTTCTGCTGTTGGTGGGACTTTTTTTGCGTAATTTTTGTTTTTTCGACAGCCCGAAGTGAAGTTGACTGAAGAAGATGCTAAAGTTATGGCCGATGGCCTTGCTGTAAGTGTGTAAAGTGTAACGTTGATGACTTAATGATAAAATCTTTGTCGAGCGTCGTGTTTGTTCTATGTACGTATCATTTTATATTTTACAAATATTATGGAAAGAAAAAATCTTTCAAAAAAAGTCACGTGTGAAAATTGTTATCGCGTACATCGTTTTATCTTTTATAAATGTTATTATAGATAATGAAAATTCTGTTTAGCAAATTTTGTTTTTTAAAGACAAAAGTGTCTTTCATTTCTTTTATAAGACAACAATAATGCGAAACATATGAATTCAAAACAAATGCGTTAATTTTTTCATTAACATCTATTGATGATTAGCTAATTTGCAAGTTCTATTTAATTAATTTTGCTGATTAAGCTCGGAGTTTTTTTATTAACAAAAACGCTCAAATTGTCAATTATTGGTGTATAACGAAATTTCCTTAATAATGTATTCAGTTCCGCATCTTAAAACAGAAAAGCACTGCGTAACTCATAATTATTCGCTTGAAACTATTTCTTGCATCCTGCATCAAATGGCTCAAATGTGTTGCAAGCTGACATATCTTTCAATTTTTTATATAATGAAGTTGGCTTGCTTCTAGGGCTTGCTCTGTTCTGCATCTTGGGCTTTCCCTTCAATAGTTATTTGGATTTTCGTTTTGATTGAAGCTTTTTGACAAAGTGGGCATGCTTGTGCGTTAAATAGCTATTGTACGTAGATATCGATACTTCAAACTTTCGTCTTTTCCTTCATTTTACTTAATACGTACGTTGTATTTTTTCCTATTTTTGCTTCATCCATACTCACTTTTTAAATTTCTTCATTTCTCTTGACTTTTTATGTCTAATTTCTTCCCAGGGTCTTGATGATATGGATTCTGATCTTCTTGGCTCACTTGGAAGAAAGAAAGTGCTATCACCAAGAAATAGTTCTGGTGGAAAGGACTCTGATCACGACATGAAGAAAAAATCTTCCTCCGGATCATTGCATCGTAAAGGAACTGTAAAACCATTTGAAGGTGAGAAAGGCATGGGCACGAGGTTTTAACAAGCATCTTTTTGCATTGAAGTATGTTATGTCTATCGATAGTATTAGCGTAGCTAACAACCTTTTTTTTTGGGGGGGGGGGGCAAATCGGTACATTTTTAAGCTTGAATGACTTACGTAATTTACGACTTTCCAAAAAAGGTTAGGGACATTCCACCCCCCACCCCCCCTCGTGCCCACTTCCTAACCCGTTTATAGTCATTGGTCAATAGTCTAAGCGATGGAATAACGATGAATAACGATTTTATTCGATTTAGGGAAATTTTCAAAGCCTCTCTCCCCATTCAATGATAGATTTGATTAGTTAGCGTAATTTGATATATTGATCTATAATATAACTTAAGCCAGTACGGTTCTTGTTTTCTTTTACTGATTAGTTAAGGATGAGATTGGTACATCTATGGATAATAAGCTCATGCTGAGCGACGAAGACAATGAGGATGATGACATTTTCAACAATAGTGCGAACAGTCTTTCGTCAAAACATCGTAAAGTGTCGCCAAATAAAATATCACCACGATCGAAGGAAAACATTACCGATGAAGGTATGCAATCAACAACACGGTCTACTTGATCAGTCTTACATAAAGTATTTTATTGTTGGTTTTCGATTCCTAACCAGACTCCAAGCAAAGTAAAAAGAAAATCACGAAGTCGAAAGAAATCGATTTCGACTCGGATTCCGATCTTCCTGGCTTGGGACCGAGTAAAGAAGTCGAAGTTAAAACTCGCAAAAAAACATCGCCTAGAAGTAGAAATAAGAGGAAAACCAACAACGGGGATTTATTTGGAGACGAGGATGACTTACCTGGTTTGTTGAAAGAATCTTAATGATCATTCTTTCATTTCGTGTCGACAAAAATAGCTCAAGATAGAGATATGTGTTTTATTATGAAATATTAGGCCTTTCCTTCTTTACGACTTCTCCCGTAGAAATCTCTGCGAATCAACTTGATGTGTTAGGTCTGTCAATAATTTTACTTCTCTGTCTCTGAAGAGGACTTCAGCTAAGGTTGTCGAAACGTTACTTAACTCCAACACCAGCAGTCCTTCTAAGGACTCTACTAACATGGACGATCTACATCTACTAACATGTAACGATACTTCCGTTTTCAAAAACATTCACTTAAAATTATTCATTTTCGCTTCTTTCATTCTTCAGATCTCGACAATCCTGGAAAAGCGAAGGCAGCTTCAGTTTTGGATGGTTTGATGGGAAAGAAAACCTCAACTGCACCTACTGAGTCAAAGGATAGTAAACCAAAGTCACTTGATGAGTTTATGGCTAAAGTCAGCACTAGCAAGAAAACCTCTCAAAAATCAGGTAAAGGGAAGAACGGGAAGAGCGTTGCTTCGCAAATTTCAAGTAATAGAACACCATCATTGCACATTATACACCATCATTGCACATTATACACCATCATTGCACACCATACGCCATCATTGCACATTATACACCATCATTGCACATTATACACCATCATTGCACACCATACACCATCATTGCACATTATACACCATCCTTGCACACCATACACCATCATTGCACACCATACACCATCATTGCACATTATACACCATCATTGTACACCATACACCATCATTGTACACCATATACCATCATTGCACACCATACACCATCATTGCACACCATACACCATCATTGCACACCATACACCATCATTGCACACCATACACCATCATTGCACATTATACACCATCATTGCACACCATACGCCATCATTGCACATTATACACCATCATTGCACATTATACACCATCATTGCACACCATACACCATCATTGCACATTATACACCATCATTGCACACCATACACCATCATTGCCATCCACCATCATTGTACACCATACACCATCATTGCACACCATACACCATCATTGCACATTATACACCATCATTGCACACCATCCACCATCATTGTACACCATACACCATCATTGCACACCATACACCATCATTGCACATTATACACCATCATTGCACACCATACACCATCATTGTACACCATACACCATCATTGCACACCATACACCATCATTGCACACCATACACCATCATTGCACACCATCCACCATCATTGTACACCATACACCATCATTGCACATCATACACCATCATTGCACATTATACACCATCATTGCACACCATACACCATCATTGCACACCATACACCATCATTGTACACCATACACCATCATTGCACGCCATACACCATCATTGCACACCATACACCATCATTGCACATTATACACCATCATTGCACATTATACACCATCATTGCACACCATACACCATCATTGCACATTATACACCATCATTGCACACCATACACCATCATTGTACACCATACACCATCATTGCACACCATACACCATCATTGCACACCATACACCATCATTGCACACCATACACCATCATTACACCATACACCATCATTGCACACCATACACCATCATTGCACATTATACAACATCATTGCACACCATACACCATCATTGCACATATCATTGCACACCATACACCATCATCACACCATATACCATCATTGCACACCATACACCATCATTGCACACCATACACCATCATTGCACACCATACAATGCACACCATACATCCTCAACAGCAATTCACTTCCTACTCTCATTATCACTCTATATCTTACCTTCATTATCACTCCCTACCCTACCCTCAACATCACTCTACACCGTATTCTCATCGTCAATCCACACGCTACCCCAGCAACATTCCGCATCCAACACTCATCATCATTTTACCTCCCACTCTCATCATCCCTCCACACTTTACCCTCATCATCACTATACATCCCTACCCTTACCCCTTCACGCCCTACCCTCCACAACACCCCAAACCCAACCCTTTACAACGCGCGCCCAAACGTCCAGCTCAAAGCTATGGATGATAATTTCGATATTTTGTTGTTTTTATTCAAGATAATCTAAATGTGAAAAGCCCAGTTCGAAGTCCGACTTCTGAAGAAACATTTCAGTTTGGTGGTTACATGCCAAGCTCGGGATCCCAATCAGGTCGTAGATCCGCCCGAAGTAATCGCCTCGAGTCTGGCACAGATTTCGGTCGAAGATCTGTCAAATTTTCTGATGAATTTGGGCTTGATGATGATTTATTTGGTTTAAATAAACGACCGTCTACTGCTCCTAGCGGTAGAAAAAAGACTGAGGAGAATCAAGATGTTTTAAGTAGTACTTTACCGATTTCATCGAGTAAAGGTTAAGTATACTGAGAATTTATGTTTCATCATTTAATTGTTATTCATTGAGGCAGTAGACGATTGAAGTACATAAACGCGTAAGTTTTATCATATAACACATGAATAAACATTGGCGGATGTAGGGTACCTTAAAATATATTACTACAGCACATTTTGGAATATATTTACATTTCTAAACCATTCAGAGGCAAGTCCATTGGTGAAATTATATTCTTTAGAAATTAGAAATTCAAAACCAATAGTGTTTTCAGAAAATACTTTGAATTTAAAATTTAGCAGCTTTAATAGTTTTGAAGAGCGCTAGATCCGCTACTGCTGATGAAGATACTAGACTGGAGAATATAAAGACTCAACATCAGATCACTCCCGATAAAGAGCCCGGATAGGCTTAAGTTTTGCTATCTGGTCTTTTCTAGTGAAGCATCGACCGTCAAAGAAGCACTAAGAACAATTTTCTGTCGATATATCAGTGGCAATTATATTTTTTCAACTTTTAGAAAAAGCAGACGGAGTAAGAGTGGTCAATAAAGCAGAAATAAAAGAGGACAAAACCAAAGAGAAATCTACAGCTACCAAACCAACATCATCACAAGGTTATAAATAGTGATGTTCTACTCGTGCTCTGCTAATTACGTCGTGTTCATTCATTGAATGGATAGTAATTTGGAATAACTTCAAGTTGTTTTTGAAGTACCTTAACAACCATATTTTAGCTATTTGAAAATCTTTAGTTAACGAATGACGTCATAATCACCATGTAGTGGCGTAGCAAACTTGTGGGTTGCGGGGGGGGGTCACAAATTCAAATGTTCATGTCTTAATTCGTAGAAAACGTGGATTTCAAAGGAACTTAATGACGCAGAACATGCATGTGTGTGAGTACCCCCCCTCCCAATTGTCAAGTTTGCTACGTCACTGTCATTATGTACAATGGTATGAGCAGACGGACTACAGGCACAATCCCTTGAAATTTAAAAAGCACTTTACTTTAACATAACTTACCCTGATTATTATGAAATGGCTAAAATTACTATATAAAAGCCCTTCTGAACTAGAAAACTTAGTTTATCGACTGATTGTGACTGAAGTGAAAACGATCTAATCAACTGGATATTTTCTCTGTTCAAGTGAAAATATTCAGTTGAATACATCGTTTTCACTTGACGTCATAGCTGCCATGATGGTGCTCCGATTGACAAGAATCTTAATGAAGTTCTTTTATTTGAAGCACCCCAATAAGACCGCTTCCTCCATTGTTAAGTTGATCTCTTAGAAAATACTCTACAGTAAAGCCATACTCTTGTATGAAAGCGATTATCGACAGTCGCATCAAAATGCTCTTCAATACTTACTGCTCTCCTAAAACATTGATTAGGATCCAAAGACAGTACGTCTGCTGATTGGCTAGGTTTGGGTGATGACGTCACAAATGACCAATTAAACGCTAGTGTAGAAAATGCTTCAAGTCCCGAACCACCTCCCGCCCTCGCATTGCATTCAGATGAAATACTCGAGACTAAGGCGACAGAAAGTAAATACGAAGCTGATGACCATAGAAAAACTTTGAAAACCGTTGACAACCTGACTAAAAGCGAAAACAAGTAAGTCCAATCAAGTGTATTCTCCTTTTATTATTTTTGCCAATGTCGAAAGCCGTTCAAACGTATAAACAACATCCAATTTTTATACACTAGTACAAAAGCGCATTCCATTTAGCAGCTGACAAACAAGCTTTTTCTGTTTGTATGAAGACAATAATCAATTTTTATTCAGATTGTGAAGATTTGCTTGCGTTCATATTTTTATAAAGTTTTAAAACGGAAAATGAGAACGCTCGAACATCCAGTTCGCAAGTTTTAATATCATTCGAAGTCTGTATTCAAAAGCTTTTACATCCACTTTAACTGAAACAACACGAGACAAAGATTGTATAGAAAAGCAAAGGAAAACTGATGTTCCACTCAGAGCCACATGGGGAAGTTGTGGGGCCTGGGGCAAATTGGGGCCTCCTTTAAGCCACCCTTTCCGTCCTATCTCGCTGCAGGGGGGGGGGGATCGAGCACAATGCCTTACAGAACCCCCATTCCCATTAGCCAAAATAACATTCAGATATTAACGAACTTCGAAATTATCACATTTTAACCCATCTATTCAGAACATTGTTTCCTTGGGAAGCTGAAAAATCTTCAATCGGGCGTCGTACATCTCCCAATACTTCAAAAGAAGATAGTTTGAATGATTCTTCAATAAACGTGAAAGTTGTTGATTCAAGAACAGCAGAAGTTATCTCAGGGTACAACTTCTTATTCAAGTTGTAAATGCATAAAGGTTTTTATTGATTCTGATAGATCTCAAAAAGTTTGTCGTAAACTCATGTGGAACTGTTTATACAGAAATATAACGACTTATAAGTAAAAACACGTATTTGAAAAAACGCAGCGCATTCTGGACCCTAGAATCACCCTTTACTACAACAACGTTGGAATTGTGTCGTAAATTAAACATTTTTATTCAGTTGTTGCGAACTGTGCCAGAAAAATATGTTGTTTGTAACTATTTCAACATGATTGCAGATACAAAGGTACTTGGGTCCAGACCCCCAGTGTCTGCTGCTTTCCAAAATCAGTGTTTTAGCGAATATATCTCTGCTTTTTGTTCTAAATTCAATTAATCAATATAGAAAATGCTAACTAGTTTGATGAGATCTGCTCCATTCAATGAAAACCGAGAATGCAGTCATAAGCACTCCAACGTACTTTACTTTAGTCTAAATATTAAAAATCCGATGAAGCCATTTGCGTTTTAATAATCTCGCCTTCTCTTTGAAAATACCTATTTTATGTTTTTGAACTTCTTTTCAAAGTCAACTAGATACATCCACTCAGCAATCGAAAACTCTGTCGTCGACATCACCTTCATCTATTGAAACGAGGAAGCCTCAAAATCTAGCTGAAATAAATGAAACGAATTCTTCACATTCCTTGTCAATCTCTAAAGCTCCTGACCGAATTTCAAGCCCAGTCTCCTCTAGTGGTGCTCCCTCTCGCTTGATTCCACGTGAGAACGCCATCGTTGTATCAGATATGAACAGACAAAACTACGAAAACGAGTTGAAGGGAATGATGGGTAAAATTCGGGATGTTGAAAATGAAAAATATAAAGTTGAAATGGAGCTGGCAAATAAGATCGCCGAACTGGAAACAAAGGTTGGAGTAACTATAATGAATTGTTATGTACCAAATTTCAAAGTTCATTTTTCATTGGTCGAGAGAGCGTCACGTGAGAGTAAAGAAATTAAATTCCATTAACTTGTTTCCTCGCAAGTAGTTCGAGAGTGAGATACGTTGTCTCCCTTTAGATATTATAAAAATCACGTTCTTCATCACGTGAAAATGCGATCTTTGCCCGACTTTGGTCAGCATCTGATCTCCATCAAAAAAAGCGCGGGAATTTTTCTAAAGTATTTTTTATACTGTTTTATTTATATATTCTTTTGGAAAATTGAATATTTCGTTTATTTACGTTGCTGTCTGTTTCTTTTTTGAAAATTGACACATAACAAAACTCTTTTTGACGGAAATCTCGTGAAACAGTTTGTTTTGTTCACCCTCGTTACGCGGCGGTCTCGGGTAAACAAAAACACACTTTAATCCTAACACGGTTTTTATTATGCACATGAAAAACATGTGACTTGGACGAGATTTGAACTCGGACCTTCGGGATACTAATCCGCCGCTATATCTGTTGAGCTACCAAGCCCACAGGGATTGGAGAAGTAAACTGCTATAGTGGCGAGAATCTCTCGTCCATACGCAGTTTAAAAGAGATTTGACTCGTCTCCAATCCCTGTGGGCTTGGTAGCTCAACAGGTATACTGCCGAACTAGTACCCGAAGGTGCGAGTTCAAATCTCGTCCAAGTCACATGTTTTTTTATGTGCATATTGAAAACCGTGTTAGGATTAATATATTATATATATTCTCTGATGATGGCTTTGGAATAAAGCACACTTTGGTGTGTGACAATAAGTGTTAAACACTAACCTAGACGTCAAACACATAACTAAAGGAACACTGGCTTATAAATATTCAACATGCTTGTATCAGATTCGACGACTCGAAGTCGAGAACAATGGTCTAACCCAGTGCATTGAGTCGAGCAAACAACGACATGAAGAGACAATTACCGCCATTGAGAACTCGCATAAGTAAGTGAATTTTTTAATCTTTATAAACGGCATTGAGGTTTTTAGTGCTAAGTTTCCATGGAAAGTAAATATTGAAGAATCTACGCGTTATATATGTAAAGGCTGTTGTTGTTTGAAACATTGCACTATCTTTGAATCCAAGTTTATGGTATTTGCGTTTATATTTCTTCAATAATTGCTGAATGTCCGTTTACACATAATAGAATTCAAGATTTTCACTGTGGCATTTCAAAATTTACACGAGAAAGCAAATATTTTAAATGCAAAACAATGTTAACAAAATTTTATGTCAGAACGTATGTGTTCACGTTGGTGTTTTATTGTTATGGCCGTTTGCATGAATATTATTCTCGAATGAAAAAGCTCTCAGTTTTCATAGTTTTCAAAAACATTACTTTTTAGGGCTTTGTTGTCTAAAGCGTATTCTAATCTTTTAATCAATCATGAAACACGGCTAAGATTAAAGTTTTGCCCTAGTAATCATTTATCAGACTAGGAATATAAATCTTAAGGGGGTTTTCTCTCTTTTTTGCACAGATTCCTCTACACATCATTTTTATCTTCTAGGTCTACTATCATCTATTGTTTTCAATCTTTCAGGAGTCGTATCCAGGCTCTGGAAGAGTCGTATCATCGTCGTGAAGCAAGACAAAGAGATGAGATGGAGTTAATGTTGACGAAGCACAAAGAAACTGTTGTCGAATTGGAACAAGAGAAATCAGAATTGCTTTCTGTCCATGCGCAGAAAATTTCTTCCTTGGAGGCTAGCAAGTTGACAGAGATTGAAAGGCTAAATGAGACACATCGTCGTGCTTTAGATGAAGTACGAACCCAACATCTTGCAGAGATAAATCATTTAAAAACAATGAAAGAACAAGAAATATCAGGTATTTTTTATGATTGTGTATGTTTTCTTGAGATACCTTAAGGATATTGTTGGAGTACTGTAAGATGATAGAGGACAACTGGGATTTGGGTGACGATAAACACGTACACGAATATCTTTATAGTTACTTGAGATACCTTGAGGATATGGCTGGGACGTTGTGGGATGTAAGTGTACAATTGTGGTTTGGGTGATAATAAATACAGTTGGTATTTTTTGTAGCGTACATTATTTGAACTCATCAAACTATATCGTTGATGTTAACCAGTGGCGAGCAATGGTTACGAAGCCAGCCCGAGCTATTTTTTCAGCAAAATCATTTCTTGAGGGAATCAAGTCCATTTAATGTATTTTTTTAACGATTGAACATAAAATATTTGCATTGTCAGTATTAAAAAATGGACTGGCTTTGTTACGGGTGGTTAAGATATCTATATTTGCATGTACCTAAGTTTTGTCATACTGTGTTTGAAATTTCTTTGGGTCACATGTGGAAGGATTTGGACTAGTTGATTTGTTAGGTGATAGCCTTCCAGTTATATTTAGTTTTGTGGTTTATTTTACCTAGCCACCATGACTGCATTTTCTCATACGAAATCCTTACAAGGACTCATGGAGCAAGTATTGAATTCAACGAAACAGGTAAGTTATATGTTGAAGTCACGATTTCCACGGGGGGTGGGCACGGGCTAGGGGAAAATTTCGTAGGGGGGAAAATTGTGGTGCGCAGTTTGGATACAAGTGAATTTCAACTTCTAAGGCCGTTCTTTTCAAAATCAAATTGAAGGGATCTTCGTGGATCGTGTTGATCTAGCTCCCACAGTCATGGTACTTGTTTAGTTTGTCATATATCCTGC
Source organism: Xenia sp. Carnegie-2017 (assembly GCF_021976095.1). Lineage (NCBI taxonomy): Eukaryota > Metazoa > Cnidaria > Anthozoa > Malacalcyonacea > Xeniidae > Xenia > Xenia sp. Carnegie-2017. Next base: position 10,275,208 of record NW_025813486.1, read on the forward strand.
AATTTTTCTATTTTTCTAAGTTAAGTTGAATAAAGAACCATTGAACTCTCCAGGTTTAATTCTATAGGTTGAAGACCTGCATCATTTGGTTGAAGTTTCGCACAAAAACAGTGAACAAGAACGAGATCTTTCAATGAGAGCAAAAGATGAATATCTTAATCAACTTCAAGATAGACTGTTGAAACAACAGATGGAAAATGACGAAGAACGAACGAGATTACAGAATCTACTTGCCAAAATGGAAATACAGCTTCGTGAACAAAATAGGAAACTCGAGGAAGATAAGTGGAAGTTGAACCAGGTTTGTTGTCAAGTCTCTACAAACTATTTTGTTTGTAGGTTATTGCTTGTTAAGTTTTGGATTCTTTAGAAATCAGCGCAATGGTTTGATGAGAAGTTTGCTCTAGTACTCTCATCAACAATTTCATGAACCTTTTTAAAATTATTGAGCGTTGTTTACGTTCATTAAAATTCTGACACGGCTATATTTGCTTATGAAAAACATAAAGTTTGAGTAATACGTTTCTATTTGCATTCTCCTCCATATTTTTATCTTTACCGTTAAATTAGAGTTATTTTGTATTTCAATCTTATGATATAGTCATTATGTTATTTCGCCGACAATTGTGTCTTTGCTTTTATCGTAGGAGGATTCCCGTTTGAAATCATTGCGTATATCCCTCGAGGAAGAAAGATGCGTCACGCGTGATCAACTCGAAGCCGAACGTGGATTGCTTCAGAAGTCAAAAGACGAGTTCCTGGCACAGCAACGTCAGATGTTGGCCGATATTAACGAAGAGAGGAAAACATTGGCTTTGGAAAGGGCTGAAGTTTCTGCTGCTCAAAGAGGAATTGTAAAAAAAGAAAAACAGAAGCATGATAATATTATAAAGGTAAGAAATGGCTTTTTTAATTCAAAATATAATTCCAATTTTACCCTACAAAGTAAATCTTTGAATGGTCCACTGCACTAAATAGGAGAACTTTTATATACAAGATAGACTCTTACCTTGTCAGCTTTCTATTATAATACGTTTACAGTATGTGAATGATAGTTGCTGCTGACTTGTATGAAATTTATATGGACCGTGTGATATTGACTTACCGTAAATGCTCTTTTTACCGCCGCTCTCGCTTGAGCGCGAGCTGGGTTAAGAGCCGCATTTAGAATCCAGGGGCCGGTTGCACGAAGCCTGGATAGGGTTAACCATTGGATAGCAAGTTTTTTAAACTTTTACAAAACCTTTCAAATAGCAAGCGCGGCGCTCGGAAGAAATATAGAGTTATTAAACTCTAAAGTCTAGGAGAATCTTGTTCTGCGTCTATGTGACATTATTTTCATCAGGTTGTATAATATTACATAATGACAAAAGATTTTGTCCACTTAAAAATAACTTTCTTGGGGCAGGAAAAATATTCAATATGCGCCGCGGAGCTAAAGCGAGCATTTACGGTGCAAGCTTTGTTCAAAGTCCTACTGTATTTGTTTTTTGGTGGCTTATCTTGGACAAATTACAGTTTAGACTGTCTTTAAAATACGATAAAATCAAGGTGTTTTTTGCACCACCACTATTCCGCTACACCGTTTGAATTAATTGCGACTTTCACGGTGAATTAGGTGAATTAAAATTCTAGTTGGAACTAATAGTTTCTTCAGTTAAATATTTTACGCTTTTACAATAGTCTTTAAGCTACTTGTTGAATAAAACTACTTACATGGAAGTCTGTGATAAATGCGTCTTCCAATTATAAAAAAATATGTTTATTGCAGCTGGATGCTGAACATGAAAACATACGCGTTCGTTTGGCTGAGGAAACCGCTGCCCTGGAAGCTCGCGAGGCTCAGTTCAAGCGCGAGCAAGAGGAATTCAGAAAAGAAAAGAGGTTATTTGTGGATAGACAGGATGAATGGTCCACGGAGAAGGATCGCATCGGTAAACTGGGAATATTACTTCAAAGTCGTGCTAAAGAAATTGAGGAAATAAGTTTGGTGAGTGATGTCATTGCAAAAATTCTTCATGATTTTGAACCAAAAAGATATGACGTATGTTTTCAAAACTCGAAGTACAACTATTGATTTTAAACTAAAAGATATGACGTATGTTTTCAAAACTCGAAGTAAAACTATTGATTTTAAACTAAAAGATATGACGTATGTTTTCAAAACTCGAAGTAAAACTATTGATTTTAAACTGAAAGATATGACGTATGTTGTCAAAACTCGAAGTACAACTATTGATTTCAAACTAAAAGATATGGTGTATGTTTTCAAAACTCGAAGTACAACTATTGATTTTAAACTAAAAGATATGGTGTATGTTGTCAAAACTCGAAGTACAACTATTGATTTTAAACTAAAAGATATGACGTATGTTTTCAAAACTCGAAGTACAACTATTGATTTTAAACTAAAAGATATGGTGTATGTTGTCAAAACTCGAAGTAAAACTATTGATTTTAAACTAAAAGATATGACGTATGTTTTCAAAACTCGAAGTAAAACTATTGATTTTAAACTAAAAGATATGGTGTATGTTTTCAAAACTCGAAGTACAACTATTGATTTTAAACTAAAAGATATGGTGTATGTTTTCAAAACTCGAAGTACAACTATTGATTTTAAACTAAAAGATATGGTGTATGTTTTCAAAACTCGAAGTACAACTATTGATTTTAAACTAAAAGATATGGTGTATGTTTTCAAAACTCGAAGTACAACTATTGATTTTAAACTAAAAGATATGATGTATGTTTTCAAAACTCGAAGTAAAACTATTGATTTTAAACTAAAAGATATGATGTATGTTTTCAAAACTCGAAGTACAACTATTGATTTTAAACTAAAAGATATGGTGTATGTTGTCAAAACTCGAAGTAAAACTATTGATTTTAAACTAAAAGATATGACGTATGTTTTCAAAACTCGAAGTACAACTATTGATTTTAAACTAAAAGATATGGTGTATGTTTTCAAAACTCGAAGTACAACTATTGATTTTAAACTAAAAGATATGATGTATGTTTTCAAAACTCGAAGTACAACTATTGATTTTAAAGTAAAAGATATGGTGTATGTTGTCAAAACTCGAAGTACAACTATTGATTTTAAACTAAAAGATATGATGTATGTTTTCAAAACTCGAAGTACAACGAATTTTCTTGGAAGTACAACGAACATTTTAAAGTTTGCATCTTTAACTGACGCTGTGGTTTGTATGTTTAAAGTACATGAATGTTCAGCAGTAGGTTGCATTCCCTCCAAATTTTTTTCCAAATAAGAAACAATAGAAAAATCAACTTTGCCTTGGTATTCATCTCGACAATGATTTGGTTTCGAGACGAATTTTGGTGAAAAACTAGATATTCTTATAAATGTTGCCAATTTTATTTTTGTTTTTCATCCTCAGATGTTGACACGGAAATCATTGCTTTGTCATTAAAATGTTACCTCATTGTAAAGGTTTGTTAAACGTCATCACAACCTGTCAATTTTCAGGAGGCAGTAAAGGCACGTGATGATGGACGTAATGTGATGGAGAGGGCACATCGCATGCAGGCTGAACTCGTGAAGAAATCACACGAACTTGAAACAAAAGGTCTGCTGCTTCAGGAGAAAGAAAAACATATAGCTGAGGTTTGTTAGTCAAAACATTAATAGTTTAATGTACTGCAACATGTAATGATATTTAACTGTAGTTATCAAAATAGTTGAGGTTTGTTCGTCAACACAATGTGCCGCAACATGTAATGCTATTTGACTGTAGTTATCAAGCATAAATTTTGTAAACTCATTCTTTGCATTCGTGATCTTTAAAGACTTGCGAAAACTGAAACGATAGTTTTACGTCTACTTAATTGTTGTTGTCACACATATTTTAAAGTATTTCTAGAATGTAATTATTGACTTGGCGATTTTGCGTAGCTTGTGTTATGTAGTCAACGTATTTTCCATAAAAAATGAAAATATCGAGTGCTTTCAAACAAAAAAAGCGCGCTTTGTAGCAACACATTTCAAAAATTTCAATTGTTCATCACGTGGTCAAATGACGTAAGAGCTTGAGTTCATTGGAGAACACATCGGAGAACAACATCGGAGAACACAAAAACAGTCAATGTCTCTAAACTTGTCAATTATTTTTTTAAATTTTTACTACGCAAATCTTGCGTTTTTTATATTGGTCGAAGCATTCTAGTGTGCATTAGAATACATTTGTTAAATCAATATCCAGTGCAGAGGAAATTTGATCATGCACCTTTCACGTGTTCACAGGAGCGTCTTGAATCCCTGAAGGAGAGAAGAGAAATGGAAACACAAAGGCGGTCAGGTCTATGTGACAGATGTTCACAATCATGTGTCATCTCTCCTGGTCAAATCTCGCCGATCAGGAAATGTAAGTCTGATTTTTTAAAGTAATTTATAGCGTTTAATTGGTCAATACGCTATAGTGTTATCGACAATAGACAGTTGCGTAGCAAGCTCGTTAATTGGTGGGCGCACATGTTCTGACCTATTAAGCTCTTTTGAAATTAATCCACCATTCCGACGGTAAACACACGTGTCAAAGATACGAGATCAAATTACAAAATTCGGACAATTAAACGGGGTGTAGATAAAAAGCGGACCCGGACGACGGACGCAAAACGCGCAAATAAAATGCTTTTAGTCCGTTCGTAAAATACTCTTATTCTACTTCGAAAAATCGTTGCTCCTATATTAAATTTAGGTACCTGTGCACGACATCCTATTTCATCTTCGCTGATGTGATTAAAGTATACTTTCAAGCTGTAACTGACGCACTGACTAACTTGCAACTGCTTCTAACCTCAGCTTTCAAAAGGAAGTTCAAGTTGAAAACTGCAATAGACGTACTGCTTTGCCAAATGACAAGTTGACGGAAATCATTATCAGTGCATTAAATATGAACAGGCTAACCCACATAAGGCCAACATGAGTGAAATGCCATTGACAAATCACGAAAAAAATACAATGAGGTTTCATTGCGTTACACTCTATATGACTGACTGAAAATTGAAATATGCATGTTTAATTGCTTTAAATAATGAGGTCAAAAAATATATCCTGAAAGATAAAGCTCGTACAAACAGATGTTCGTACAATCATTAAAAACAGAGCTGCACGAAACTGTTTCCACTGTTTGCCTATACCTATGTCTCTTAAAAGCATCATTTGGTTTCGTTTTTATTTTAGCGTTTTCAATGTTTATTTTTCGACGTAGTATAAGAGTATTTTAGGAACGGACTAAAAGCATTTTATTTGCGCGTTTTGCGTCCGCCGTCCGCGTCCGTCGTCCGGGTCCGCTTTTTATCTACACCCAATTAAATGGTCGGACATAGTACTATATATGTAGAATAGTGCCAATAAATAGAAAGATGTTCTTGAGGCAATTGTAAATCTTATTTTAGAAATACAGAACGACTAAATATAAAGGGAGATGGTGTAAGAGTAAATAAAAACCATTTTCTTTCAAATCAAGCGAAAGTTTAAATATGACATGCAATATGCAGATACAATTTCTTTTTAGAGAAAAATAAAAACATCCTTAATGTTGTCACGAATATTACAAATGCCATAACAAAGTGTTGATGAGTTTGATATGAATTTGTCAACACAAGCTTAAAAAGACAAAGAGCATGCCAAAAATAAATGATTTAAACTTGCTTAGCGCATCTACAAACACAAATTTCAAATAGATTGCGAATTAATCTGAGCATGCTTAGTCAACTCCAACAACTCTCCAAGTTCATGGTCATGGCAACGACCAACTGGATGTACTAGTACCCATGTGGAGTAATTAGCTTGCTCGGTCAAAAATTTTCAGATAAATTATCTGCGCATGTGCAGTTTTCCCGGGACCAAAAACGAGATTTTTTACTTTCGAATTTTATCGTTTTGTCTACAAGATTTCTTCTCATAAAATAAGCAATGTTTCAAAAACTTTTTCAGACACAGTTCCTTTTTATGACACTTATAATTTAAGACAACTTTAAACATGTTTTATACAATTTTTATTGGTTTATATCTTTCTGATTTAACTCTCTCATTTACTGTTTCTCGTGTATCACGAGCAAACCATCCATGGGCTTAGTGGCAACTAAGGATTATCTGGTTCCTTTAATCAACATGCAACGCTCTAGTGCTAAACTATCTCGGGGTATCGAGAGTTATGGACCGAAAATGATATTTTTTGTTTTCAAAATGAATTGAAAACAAAATTTTGTAATTTATCTCTTTTTGTAATTAATTGAATTTTGTAATTTATCTCTTTTTTTGGACACGTGTGTCTACCGTCGGAAAGCTGGATTGTTTCCTGCGGATTATAACATGCATGTATGATATTTTCACACCCCCCCCGATTATACAGTTTTATCGGTTGACATTTTAATTTTTAAACATGTTCAGTGGAACGTTATTGGGTAATTTGTCTGTGAACTTGTTCACCAAAGGCTTTTTTCTTTCTATGTATTTTAGCTATATTTGAAAAGCCTGAAACATTAGCTCTATTTTGCAGGGGAGCCTATCAATGAAAATTCACATGTCTTGGACTACAGGCCTTCCTCGCCATTTGTTACTGCTGAGGAAATGTTGACCAGTCCCATTCCTCCACACAATGTCTCAATACAAGGCTTCCCTCCTGACGTACTGGCCAACGCTCTGGATCTGAAGAGAACTTTACGACGTTGGTCTCAGGATAAAGAACACGTGAGATTAGCTAGTTATTGCTTTACGTAGTTAGCACTTGGAAATACTTTGGATTAAGGCGCTAGACTGGAGTAAATGAGGGCTAATTCACTTTCATAATCATTTTCATAATCAGATGACTTCAGAAGAGCGCATTCAACTGGCGTATTTATTGAGATTTTTGGGAACAAAGTCAAAATATCACTGCACGTTGTTGTATTGCTTTACAAAAACTCTTATGTTGAGTTTGCAATATATTGTTTTTCGGAGAGTGTTACTCGTATTTTATGAAGTTTACAATAGACTGAAGTATTTTGGGACTGTTCTTCAAACATAAGATCGTGTCTTTTGAAAACATTAGCCTGAAGTATAAAAGAAACTAAGTTTTAAGGTAGCATCACTTCTTATGAATTAAGAAACCATGCTGGAGTAAATAAGAACTTAAATTTCGACATCGTACCACTGCATGTGAATTAATACTCCCGGAGTGCATAATAACTAAAGCTCAAACATGTTTGTTGAGATTATAGTTATTGATATTCCATTCAGCAGCAACCAATCCAAAATATTTTTGTTTACAGGACGAGGAATTTTTGGCAAAAGAATCTGAATTCTTGAGTAGTCTTCAGGATAGCCGCTCCTCTCCCTTATATGACATGTGATATTGAAAACAGTAAGTTTTTATGATAAATGTATTCTTTTTACCGGCTAGTAGGCCTGGGTGAGAAAAGATTTTCTCCGTGTCTCAAATAGAGCCAAATTCCGCAAGCCGAGCTACCTTTTTGTGACCTTGGAGAAAATATTTTTCTATCCGTACCGACCTAAACGGTAAATAATGTAATATTTTTCGAAAAGGTCAAAGTCCTATTGGATTGTGTAGATTTGACGATGGCGGCAAAGTTAACAATAAAAACTTGTTACATTCGAAAGCTGACTAATAATTTATTTTGTAAAACAAACAAAAAAAAACAAAACAACACTTCGCTAAAGTAAAGTTGCTAGTCATAGGATTCCTAGCCATAATGCGTTGTGTTTTTGCAATATTGCATATGCATACGTCACATTTGTGTGTTAGCTTTTGCATAATTTGACTACGTTAAACAAAATTTATTCACTTTATAATTTCAAAATGGATAACACAAAGAGAGTGATCTTCCATGAAATGAAATATAAAGAAAGCAACAAGGCTTGTCTGCTAGCTTCAGAACATTTAGCTTTCAATTCATTCAACTTTCTGTGATCACACTACTGTTAGCCATTTTGAAACTATTAAGTGAATAAATTTGTTTAGCGCATTTTATGCGAAAGTTCACACGGCAGTGACGTTTGCGGGAGAAAGTTTTTCTTCAATATTGCATTGACCCTATGCAGTATGGCCCTATAACGTAGGCTATATTATTCAGGATTGCGATCAGATATCGTGAAAATTCCGCCCGCTGCTGGGTGATTCAGGACTGCAGTCAGAGATTGAAAAATTCTGTCCGCTGCTACAGCGAATCAGACTGCAGGATAGGCTAGGATTCTGTCTGCTGCTACGGCGAATCAGACTGCAGGAAAGGCTAGGATTCCGCCTGCTGCTGATTTGTAACAAAATAATTGTATTTGTTTGCATGCAAACCGATACAAATTGAAGGATTCTGCGATCGAAAACGTATATAAACGCTACAAAATATCTGCTCAAGTAAAACATAAAACAACTTTGGACAGTATATAAGCCTGTTGGGACAATGTTCGTTTCGTCCTGTGAAAAACACAACTACTTCCCAGTTATGGCATTTCACAGTCGAACACAAAAAAGCCAACATTGAGGCTTAAAAAAGTCAAGGATGATCAAATTTTTATCTTATAAAATGTTTTGCAGATGTTCTTAAATTCTTCCTATCGATATGGAATATTTTATGCATGTTAAGTAGAATAAAGATACGAGTTTTCAATCAATAAAAGTTTGATTATTCGTATAAGCCAGACGGTGGACATAGCGAAACATAATCCGTTGGTAGTCTAGAAAATCTTCCATATCCACGAACATCAGAACAATGGTTGTGATATGTCTTTAACAAATGACAAGGATTTAAAACTTTCTTATTCATTGTGTTTTTCATGAGCCAAACGAGTCTGTTGTCAGATCCTGCTCTATGCATGTTTTCGCTCATTATCTCTAATGCTTCGTCGCTAACAGGCTCTGTCAGTTTCATTATGTATGTATCGTGGGCTCCAATATATTGTCCTTCACATAATCCATTTGTATTATTCATATGACATCGCCTCTCCCTTTTTCCACTGCGCGTTAAGGCATAGGCAATGTTATATTTTGTCATTAAATTGACATTCAAATTCTCAAATCCTTCTCCAAGGTAGATATCCATGTTTGTTATAACGATTACTTCATTTAGCAGTCTCCGGTAGCATAATATAGAAAATGTCTAAACGTTGGCATTCCTGTGTGATAACGGATGACGAGTTTGTGCTTATTTGTTAATACCAAAGCATTTAGTCGGTCTTTAGCTGAGTCTTGATGAATAAAAATATGTACAGCTTTGATAAAAGGGTGATTTAGGTTTCTTTGAAGAGTTTCTTCGATTTCCTCCTGCCTTTTCATTAAACGACTCATACTTTTTTCAAATTGGTTATCCGACCATGGTGGCAAAAACATTATCGGGTAATTTGTTACAAGGTGAAGTATATCAATTGAAAGAAGTGTCTTCGATTTATTATTTCTGGCAGTCTCGGTCTTATTCCCTTGATTTAATTGATTCATTTCGATTTCTTCCTCCCTTTCGCTTAAACGACTTGCATTATTTTCAGATTTATTTACCAACAGTGGTGGCGAAAACATTCTTTGGTAACTTGTTACAAGGTGAAGTCTATCAATTGAAAATTCTGCCTTCGATGTATTGTTATAGCCGGTCTCGGTCTGATTCACTTGAGCATTTTTCAAAATCATTTGTTTGTTAATTGTATGACTGCTATTGAAAATAATGTAACTTCCCGCGACTACAAAAATAACAATTGCTTGAACGCAGATTGATAAAACTTTCTTCATACTATTTTTCTCTTTTTAAGTTAACATTAGCTATTCTTCGCTTGTATCAAGCAGTACACTTGCCACGTCTACTGAGCCAATTGTTAAACAATTATTTTTTGATGATTTCCGTGTTTCGATAGCTTGTTCTAAATTAATAAATATAAATAGATTACAGTAAATATGTTTGTATACAAACAAAATGTATGGACAATGTTGCCCTATCTGTCACATTAAGCACTTGTTGAAATAATGGAATGTACAGGTTGTATCAAAAAAATTAGAATTCAAATTTTAGGTTCAATAACGCAGAAGATATTTGAAATAGTCGTTTGTTTTTAAACCTTTGTTAAGTCCATTTATTTACCTTTCAAATGACATGTTGTACGAATCTTTCAGTAGCAAAATGAAGGAATATTTCTTCAAAAAATGAAACGTTCATAAAAATCACAACTTTTCCGCGGAAATTCCACCGATAAGAGCTGCTTTGTTTTCTTTCAAATTTACTCCCACAAGGCTTTTAATTATTAATCTTAAAGAAGATATCCAGTCGCTGTTGCGTGGTCCTGCGAGCCTTTTTTGCAAGCAAATTTTTGTAATTTATGCTGTCAAATCGAGTTTCCAACGGTCTGAAATTCAAAATTTTCCTTTGGAGCATGCCTCCTGACCCCTGGATTCTGGAATTCAAAATTTTCCTGTGGAGCATGCCTCCTGACCCCTGGATTCTGGATCCTCCGCTGCCAATAGGTAGGCTTTATGATTCCGGACCGCAGTCAGATTAGATATCGTAAAATTTTGCCCGCTGCTCGAGGATTCCGGACCGCAGTCAGAAATTGTGAAGTTCCGCCCGCTGCTACAGCGAATCAGACTGCAGGAATGGCTGGGATTCTCTCCGCTGCTACAGCGAATCAGACTGCAGGAAAGGCTGGGATTCCGCCTACTGCTGCAGCGAATCAGACTGCAGGAAAGGCTGGGATTCTGTCCGCTGCTACAGCGAATCAGACTGCAGGAAAGGCTGGGATTCCGCCTGCTGCTGCAGCGAATCAGACTGCAGGAAAGGCTGGGATTCCGCCTGCTGCTGCAGCGAATCAGACTGCAGGAAAGGCTGGGATTCTGTCCGCTGCTACAGCGAATCAGACTGCAGGAAAGGCTGGGATTCTGTCCGCTGCTACGGTGAATCAGACTGCAGGAAAGGCTGGGATTCCGCCTACTGCTGCAGCGAATCAGACTGCAGGAAAGGCTGTGGTTCCGCCTACTGCCATGTAACAAAAATATTGTATTTGTTTGCATGCAAACCGATTCAAAGTGAAGGATTCTCCCACCGAAAATGTATCTAAACTAAACTACAAAACGTCTGCTCAAGTAAAACATAAAACAAAGTTTAACGGCGAATCTATGTCACAAACACCAGAAGTATTAGGAATGTATTTAAACTCAACAAAACGTCAACTTGAGCATTCACTCCAAATCCACTTAGTAAAACAAAACAACTTTGAAAAGCGAATCCAAGTCACAAACAATCGTAAATGTCAGGAATAAAAAAAGTCACGAACACCGGAAGTATCTTGAATGTAACTAGTCACAAAACCGGGAAGTATCAGGAATAAAACAAAGCACAAATGTGCAACAAAATGTCCTTGATTTCAGGTTTTAGTTTTGATTGCGTGTGAGGTAAACAGTATAATTTATTGACATATATAACATTGATAAATACAGCATTACAATTAGTTTTCTTCTTCCTATAACATGGTGTGTTCACGTGTTACACATGTTTCAATGTCATTTTTCAAGTCCTTCCTGATTGGACGCTTGAATTTTTTGTTTCCACCTATAGTTCCTTTTACGAAGGTCTGAGTTCGATTTCATCGAGTTTACTCTGTTGTCGAATGGGTTATTGGCTCTTCGATTCTCTCCCATTAGTGCATAACAGAGGTCAGGTCGGTCACGACATTTCCATGAAGTAGAATTCACGTAGATCATCTCCATGGATATAAGACAACCAATCAAAAGCAGTTTGAGAATCATAGTGATCGTACTGTACTCTGTCGGAATAAGAATTAAATTGTACTTGCACTTTAAGAAATATTCAATAGATAAAAGATTAGTGAAATGCGAGTTGTAGCCATATAGCAAACACGAAATTCAATTTTTATGAACAGTATTGAGTTTTTGAGGGCAAGAAACATTGTGAAAAACTTTCAGAAGAATTATGCTGTCGGTATGTGGAAACACGAGCTTCACTTTTCCTCAAAAATAGCTACACGAAAACCTTAGATGTGATTGTATTTGTAGCTGCATGGTATTATGATTGGTTCATTTCAAAGAAATAAATTGAAAAGTTGCTACCCATAGGTTTTTCTTACAAGTAGCTCCCTCAAATCATTTCTGTTCGAAACTTGGAAGTTATCGGCTCTCGAGAACCTCAAATTATTTTGTTCCGTAGATCGTCTTTTTAAGTGTAATGTTTAATGAACTCGAAATGATGCCGAAAAACAATTTACCCGAGTATTCGTGCATGTTTCATTTGGCGGCTGACAACTGTTGCTTAACAAAGAATATGTAGCAAAATAGTTTGGTTTTTTTCTTGAGTGAACACCGTAGCTAAAATAACATTTTAAAATAAAGAGCCTGGCTTCATAACTCGTAGTAATAAACTTTCCATACCTCGAACAATTTTCAGTACACAACCTTCTTATGGAGACACTTGCAGTATTTTTCTCCCGTTCTTTGTCGACGAGAATATATAGCTGTTTATTGATGGCGTCTCGTAGGTGTAAACAACTCGTCATAAATATGTAGCTAATTGTTGCTTCGTCTCGTATCCACAGTTACAAATAAGCTTCAACGTCCACAATCACAGCGGTACGTGTCGAGAAATCATGCAAACTAATTAACTTTTAAATTTGATGAAATTGTTTCATTTGACAAATAAAACGGCTGCATGCTGGTATTTTTATTGATTCTATGGATACATGACAATCATTGGTCAACTTTAATGCATTTCTTCCTCAATGCCAAGAGTCTCGAATGTCAAACTTTGGACGAGATTCTGATCGCCTTCAGAAGTTTTCAATTTCCACAACTGCTATGTGTTGAAATTTTGCCAAATGCTCATGGCTGAAACACCTGATCAGAGAAAGTGCGTCGTGAAGAAAATTAAACAACTATTTCAACTCATTTAAATCAACTCTGTTATTAACAAACTATGACTGTTAAGTAAATGCAATTGTGTTAAATGTGTCATGTTAGGAAAGCAGGCATAAAAATGAGAAAATTTTTACAAGGATACATTTTAACGCCCTAATTTTTTTTCAATAAGTTTCAGTTGGATACCTCATTGTTCCACATTTTTCTTTCACCTCTGTCGCGCCATTAATTTACAGCTCATTCGGAATTATTTTTCCTAATTTTTCTGCTATCAAGCGTTCTATGTGGACGATCAAATTACGATAATTGTTAGTATATTTCATTCTAGAAATCACTTCTTTTTCAGTGCAAATCCGTGGACTTGTTTACAAAATCAAATGACAACAGCATTGCCACCACTAACTGATCATCTTTGTTCTTTCTAAAGGACATATTTACGTCTTAGCTTATTCTAAGGGACATATTTTAGATTTGCAAAGAATATTTTTGATATATCCTGCGACACAAAGTGTGTAGCTAAAAAACACATTTATTTTAATGCCTGTGGGAAAGCGTCCCTTTATACTATCAAATTCAATGTGTTCTCCAACGTACAACGCTCGTGCTAAATTACAATGCATTTCCATACGTTCAAAAAACCGTAGTTTACATTAATACTGAATGCCCAATATCTTATTCAAGCGGCTACCAAATGAATGCGGTACATAAAAGCTGTTACAATTAAAGTCTAAATGTTCAATTAAGATGTCCTTTTTTGGCATGCTGTGTTGTTGTTTTTGTAATTATTACATTTGGTCTATTTTTATTTTAATGATAAATTGATAAGTTTTTTTTATATTTCATCTTAATTTTTTTTGTAATTGTAGAAAATGTTAAATTTAACAAACCTTCACATTCATCTGATTTTGGGTTCCAATTTAAAATGTAGCTTGTGGTGAACAAATAGCTATAAAAGATAAAACATACTCCAAAAAAACATCATTCTGTACGTGCAGGATTCGAGTTGTATTAGCAAGAGACAAGATTTATCAGAAGCAATATTTAGACTTTACTTGATAATGACCAATAGCGTTGCCAGTGAGATAAGTGTGGAGGACAGTATTCGTGTATTCCATGTTTTAATTCTTCAAAAGCAATGGACTTTAAAGGACGCACAAACATGAATTTATGAATAAAATCCCCCTCACTTATCGAGTTGGCGTCGCCACTGATAATTAATATTAAAATAAAGTCGAATATCGCGTCCTAATCTTTTCTCTTGCCATCATAATTGAAATCTTGAGTTCACAAGATTATGTTTTTTGGAATATGCTTTATCATAGCTATAGAATTAGTTAGTCTTTCTTTCAAATTTATTTGAAAGTAAATATAGTTTATGCATTGATTGAAAAGCCGTTGAGCAAACAACGATTTCAATTTGAGGACTCTGCGTGAACATTTCATGATAAAATTGATTTCAGAAGGCCGAACTTGTAGGCACCTGCGCAACAAAGCATAGCCAGTCTGTTGACTTAGCTCAGTTTCTAAAGTATTAAACAATGCTATTATTAATTTCTTTAGAAATTATTTTTAGTTATTGCAGTCAGTGGACCCTGCAATATTTTCATAACCTCAATAAAAATCTAACTGGCTACGCTGCGGCTCATAACCATGCAACAGCATTGTTTTCAAGGAAGTTATACCTTATACTCGAGTTCCCATAAGCATTAAGGCTGTAATCTCCTTGCTCCTAAATTTCAGAAGATTATATTAATTTTTTTAGAGTTTACTGCTGTGTATTTCAATCTATTCTCAGTGAGTTAACTGAGAAAGTTTAGAGGCCAGCTGGCTACGTTAATGAGCGCACAACCTCGGACATTTTTTTGTTTTTCCCACAATGCTTAGCTGCGGCAATTAACGAGTGTTTTAAGTATAAGATGTGTACCACAAATGTTCATTAACGGGTTTTTGGATTTGGTGTAAGGAAAACGTTTCATTTGAAGTATTGGTAAGAAAATTGAGTAGTTCTTTGTATATGTTTATTGATAGCTTGTATGTCGTATTTTCTCATTTTTTGCATTGTGCATGGCATTGTACATGTTTTTAGTTTCTTTGCTGTTTTGTATCTTGAATTTGGGAAATATTTAAGATTTTGCTTTTACTTCAATGGTATGAAATTGTAGTTTACGTGAATTTTCTTCTTCATAACAATATTTACTTGATATAAATGGCTATATATATAGCTTCTACCTTAGTAATAACAGAAATATACGTTAGGTATCTGTAAGTTTATGAAATTCAAATACTTCACGCGTTTATGATGTGCAATTTAGTTTAAAGACAATGTTTGATCATATATAAAAAAGCTATGTTTTATTTATCTCCTAATAGTTATAAAACTGCTAATTTCCTCCATGTGCTATCTAACTTGCTTCATAACTTTCTTGAAATTTATTTGAAAGCTTTTCGAGCACTATCTCGACAATTAAAATCGAATCTCTAATTTTAATTGTATTAATTATTTGATTTTCTACTTTGACGCAGATAATATGAATTAATTCATAATTTACGTCGAAGAATTTTACCTAGATGGAAAAGTCAAATGTTTTTTCACGCTTGCATAAACTTATTCCTCTCGTTACTTTTTTGTATTGAACTTTTTTTTTGATAAACTCGTTTAATAGTAAAGCTTTAAAATCATGTTGTATCTTGTAAACAGTTACAGCTACTTTGGATTGGTTAATATGATTCCAAAACTTCTTGTTATTGGTTGCGTGGTTTTCATGACCATCAATAGCATCATGAGTGCGTCCCTGTGTAGAGACAAAAGGTACTGGTGCCATCATCTTGGACATGCTTCCAGTATTGTGGGGGAATTCCCATTCTTGCAACGCAGAAGTTCCATGGGAGGTCTGCCGAATATCAATAGCCTTTCATCGCAAAATTTGCTGGAAAATAATGTTGCTGGTTATGTGGAAAAATTCTCCAAACTTTTCTCAAAGCTTCGCGACAGCTATCGTAATTCTGTTGAAAATTAATGTTCTGTAATGCTGCTAATAATTAATATATGACCACTTTAATGCTGTTAGTAATAAATATTTTATCTCTTAATTTGATCAACTTTTTTCTTGGTGTGCAAGTTACGTTATAGCCACCATTTTGGATAGTTTTGACAAAGGATTTTACTTATTTACAATCAATGACGTAGAACTCAATCTACTAGATATCTGACTCTGCCAAAATTCTTAATTATATAGTTACGAACGAGTCAAGCCGCCATCTTAAAGGTGGCAAAACTGACGATATTTACGAGCAAAATCTGTTTTCCTGAGTTGATATACACTTGGAAAGTTGATAGTCTAGGGTTTTTTAGCTATAAATTGTTTTATAGAATTGGCTTTTAAACTTTCTTTCAACTTATTTTTTATTTCATTTTGAGTTTTACTTTTTGCCTCCTTTCAAGATGACGTCCTTTCCTCACCATGACACGGTAGTTAGACATCTGGGAGATTGGGTTCTAAATCATTGTTTACAATGCATTGCCCATCGAACAATACGGCAAGCCTATTCTCTCTATCTTAGGGAAATGAAATTTATAAAACAAGCACGAAAGAGTTTTGAAGTCATCCAAATTAACACGTTTAGTGAGGTTTTTAAAAACTAGTGAGTGTCTGATTGTCAAATATTACATGCGAGAGGAGAACATTACTTATTCATGATCGACAGCCGCCACGTATGGAAGTTCTCTAAAATAAGGCACCACGTGACCACATTTGCAATCGAAAATCATCTGTTTTATGTAAGATTTGTTGGCTGCTGTAGCTAATCGGAGTCGACTAATTTCCAGTGGCATAGCCAGCTACCTACTTTAGTCCTGCTTTAAGGGGTCTGTCCCCTGTTCACTCACAGTAAAAACAATAGACTTCTAATGACAACATTCAGCAATTTCCACAGCATGATTAAATCTTGCAGATTGCCTGCGTCACTGCTTTTCAATTTCTGCGCATCAACATTAAGATAAAGAAAAATGAAACATCAAGGAGGTGTGTAATGGTTTATTGAAAATGTTCGAACTACAATGTCCTGCTCAGATGTAACTGATCAACAGATCACCGAGTAAAACTGAAAAAATACAATAAGTTATGATCCAATCACTGGACCTCTCCATAAAAATATCAATATATAAATTAAAAATTAATAACCTAAACGGAAGACATTTACGTAATGTTTTTGTCGCTTTATTAGCGACAAATTATCTGTTATGAAGCCTATCTAGAGAAAATCATATGCTTCTGGTAAAATTTATAAAAATTTCTACTGCTTGAACAGAGTAATAAAAATTTGATTTATGAATACATTTGGAATTGCTTCGAGTTGGGCAATTTTTATTTATAAAGGCCGGAACCTCCCCCCAACCCCTATGAATTAAATTTTTTTAGCCCATCAAAATCGGCAAATCACTGGGTAGCAAACTTCTGTAACTTCATACAAAATAATGGTAAAGCGAAGATACAATTCTAGCAGAATACTGTCCAGTGATGATGGCTTCCCGATCTTCACGAAAATTCTAAGGATGAATTTTTACGACATTGCAAAAGATATAAAAAGAGGATGATCGTTATGAAAAGTATTCTAATTCCTCTTAGCAATCCCAAAATGCAATGTGATCGCAAGATTCTGCCCTCAAAGAAAATGCAAATCAGTCGTAATACTGAGAAGTAAAAGTCGTTTGTGTTAAAGTCAGCTTTGCATTGTACTTGAATGATACTATTAGCACAATAAGCATGGAGTTTTCACACCCTATCTTTATCAAGCTTTTGTTATAACCATAGATATGTATAATAAACTAGATACCGCAAGCCAAAGTAATCGGATGACCACATTGTTATCACCCGATTACTAGGTCCCACTCGAGTAGTGAAACCCAACTTTAACATACGACAGAGCTTTTATGACGACGTATTTTTGTTATTTTTGGAACTTAAAGCCATGTATAAACATAGCATATTTTGTAGAAATATGACTATGAAGTGGGACCTTCCAATATGGCGGCTATGGCTTCACAGAAATAGGGAAGTACGTTATCAAGTCTATTTTCAGATCTGTGGTTATAACCCATTTTGTATATAAATCACATAAATAAATGAAAGCATGCGCTGGCATTGCGTGCAACTGCGACTTCCGTTTTAAATACAATAGTTTTAAGAAATGTTGATGGCATAAGAACCTCGTGGAATACAAGAAAGACTCCTTCCACGTTACATGAACGATAAAGAAATATTTTGTGGCGTCCGACCAGCGAGCACCTAAGTGTTTACACGACCTTGCTCGTGAAACGATAAACCAATTTGCTCCGAGGCTTGGTCAAAATGCCTTTGGCAATGTATGTTCTTAGAGAACGTGCAAAATTTTCGTATTTCATGTGGGGTTTGTTCCGTCTTCGGCCCCACTCGATGCAACTTCAGCGGAATCAAGGAATTTAAATACACCATTATTCTGATCCACCCACTCAATAATTTTCGAATATTTGGAAGGATTTGCCAAAAGCTCGACCAAAAAATGACATAAACGTGGCCGGGATACCTTCGGACGAACTTCGGATGGTCTCGGAAAGTTTATTGGACTTGGAACGCTGTATCCGTTTTGGGAAGAGATCGGGACCTGCTGGTTTCTATAGATGAATTCTTGCGCATTTTTGTTGAAAGCATTGGGCTGTTTGGACTCCACTTCGTAAATACTATTGTCCAATTGACAGTCGAGGAGGAATGGAGGATAATCAGTGTCAGGAACCATAGGTGAATGCCGGGACGTGTTACGGCTAAACAAAGCACGAGACTAGAATTATACATGAATGACGGAAATACGGTGTAGCGTTACGTTTGAAACGTTTGATTCGCTAAAAGAAACTAGAATGTGTATTGCAATAAGGTCAATAATAGAGGTTAATATAATGATAAATCAATAGTATAGGTTGTGGAATGATAAATCGATGATATAATAGGTCAATTTCAATCGGTCTTTGCTTATAATAATGTGCATGTACATTACTCAACATACCAATAATCGTCGGCTTGCTGTGTCTTCATTAGCTCCTGATAAGTCTGGCCGACAAGATTTTGCTGAGTAAAATAGTCATATTGGGCGAAGTCTCCTCCCACCATGCTCATCTTCAAGATATCTGCTAAGTTCATCATATCGTTGTGCAAGATACGTGGAACTTCCTGTGGTTCTATGAAATAGAGAACGTGAATCTTTTAAGACTTAAGTTTTAACAACTTCAGTCGATGCTGGCCAAAGCTCGTTTCTTATTGACTCGCACTAGCGTTTCAAACCTATTCGATTTTGTGATTAGCTTCGCCATTGACTGTCAGCCAATCACGCGATAATTAATCTATGTAGACGTAAGTGATTTACTTTGGCCTTGAAGTCAACACACGTACGTGCTACAAGCATCAGTCATCAAAACACCAGTTACGTCATCGACATTTGGGTAAAATATTATTGAATCTCGACTTTTATACCATTTTCTTTTCGAATTTCTAAAGAATGAAATCCTACTAATGGAGTTGCCTTTAATTTTTATTTGAAATGTAAATATATCGAAAGGGTTGTTTTGATTTATTTCACCTAACCGTTGATCAGCTACATCTCACTGCAAGAAAAATGAATGGGCGTAATCCATGTTGCTCTTATAACTTTGGCCGCCAGTATTGTTGAACGTGTGGTTGTCATGGCAATCTCGCAAAAGACGTGCATATTGTCAAATAATTGCAATTTTGTTGCCGTGATTGTAGCGAGAGTTCGATCTAACGAAGCCTTGCTAACTGACATGTTTTGTAATCGAGCAATCATTTCTTTGCTGTTTAAGACTTCTATTGCGAAACGTGTGTGTATGAATGTATAGGGATTACGCTCCAAACTCGTGATGTATAATCCTCCCACGCCGTAGAGTTCAAGTGTTGCCACAAAGTTTGGCTCATATTGATATGATTAATGTCGCAAATCAGCAAATAAGAATGCCGTGGCTTTACGTAGTACACAATTTTTCTCTTACCAAGTGCGCTACTTACTACTTAAACCATGATTTATCTGTCGCAATATGTTTTATTTATAATCATCGAACTGCTAAATTACCAGTATAAGGATGCTGTGGCACTGAGATCATTATTTACATTGCTATCGATAGCAAAACTTCTATAAAGTTGTAAAGTTTGCTTATTTTATTTCGCAACATACATTTAAATGCATTTGTGACGGCAAAGGCTACCTCGAAATTTGTCTCGAACATGATGGATGTATCTATCACCCCGGAATGCATTGTGAAATAACATCTTAAGATTGTGTAGAGCAAATATGTTATAGCAGTGGATTTCAAATACTTCACTTAAACAAATCATTTTTGCTGATTTTGTTATTATTAAATAAACATGGAAGGGCAACTTCTGTTTGAGAGTTTCTTTATCAATTTCTTCTCTGAGTTCGAAAAGCATTCTTGTACGATGTTGTGCACATTTTTATGGTTGACAGCCATTTTTATTAATTTCACTTGAATTAAAACTATCCCGAAGCGCCGACTCAAGTTTGGAGTGTAATTTCAATTTTACGTGACATAAGTCGAATATAAATATCCATCAAGACTTAATAAGCTGACGACAACAAGCTTTGAAGTATTCCATATGTACGAAAGCTTACAAAATAACAGGCTAACGACAAATTCGTAGTGTGCGGCAAGTGTACGTCTCATTTTTACTAGACGAAACAAATGATGTCGTAAATAAGTTAATCATTAACTAATGTCCGTTGTGCTTAGTTGTTATTGAAATTGTTAACTTCAAAATTTAGTTTGGGATATATTCGCTTGTGTATCAATGACTCGAAAAATGGTAAATTAGTTTATATGTTTTATGGATCAGTTGTAGTTCGTTGGCTAACTTGTAGATTGTAATAAATCATTGCAATATATGTTTTGTATTTTCACACGTAAACATTTCTTGTGTAATATCCTATTGCAAAAACATTTTCATCAAGTAAAAAAGGGAAGACACTTGAAAGTTAAACGGATGGAGTTAGCGAGTTTGTTAGTGACATTTTATACTCATGTGATAATCTATGACAACGTAAACACGATTTATTATGCTGACACGAATCTTATCATATCGAAAACATCATCTCGTATTTCAAAGTGAAATAGTATCATCACGTTTCTGATCTCGTCTGCACTTCAACCGATGACGCATATAGAGAGTGCTGAAGTGACGCAGAGTAAACGACAATGACATTTAAACATTTGTTTAACGTGCTTGACACAACACGTTACTCAATACTGCAAAACAACTCGCATTTGAGAACGTGCTCGATCACACATTTTAGTTTTTCTACCTTAAGATATTTGTTTCTGTCGAAAGTCATAGTGTTGACAGATCATTTGCACCTTATTTAAGCATGCGAAAAGTTTATCGCTTGATTTGGATCGTTATCAGTCAAGGCATACGATAAAATAAACATTTCTTTACATCGAAAATAATTTCGCCTTTATGAAGTGAGCTCGTTTATGCCAATATTCGAAATGTAAAGATAGTTTGTAAACGTACAGGTACCTAAAAATGTGTCTATACGTAGAAGGAGGATAACTTTAATTAATTAAATATAACGACTTAGCAAATTTTGTAGAAGTGCACTGGTTCGCGTTTTCACCAATAAGCAACATTCTCTAGTAACAATATAACATTTGTCACAATTAGTTTGAACATTGCGTGTAACTGCCATGTCGGTGAACCAGGACAAATAATTTGTTTAGGGGTAGGTTATTTGCGAAAAGTAGCGTTTTCATTGGATTTTAACTTTGTGGCATACACGTCATCAAGTTTTAAAATAATATACAATGGCTTGCCGAGCCTTAAAACAATAACAAAATGGATATGAATCGTAACGTTTGCACATTAACTGAAACTCGTCATGCTCTAATTATACACACGTTACGAACCTGTAGTCGTAAAATTGGCGGTGCCTCTCCTATTCATGTTTTCTTGTAATTCTGGAATAACTGTGAAATAAAACAACTTTGGTTAGTTTACTTGCATTCTGTAACAAAAATAGCCTTTAAAAACGGCATTCGAACAATCACTATTAAAACCTTTGAAGTATGAACTCAATCTAAATTTACTACGAAACAAAATAATTCGTTTACTGCTACGCGTCATTCCCAACAATCAAAATTTCCACCAATCGTAAACTACCTTAGTATTTTTCACAAGTCTCCTGCAATATATGAGGGAATCCCATAATGAAGCGCTACTAGTCTACAACAGCTATGATGACCTTAACCGTACGATCTAACTTCCTTATAGCCGTAGCCGGACGCGCAGTCTATTATATAAAATGAGCGAACAGTAACAATGTCCACTAACCTTCGTGCGAAATATACTTTAGCTGAGACTTTCAAAACTGCTGATCGTGCTTAGTGTATTGTTTAAGTCGCGAACTCCTCGCTTGTACGTTGCCAAATAAATTGTCTGAACGCGAAAACAACTGGTGAAAGTTTTGTGAAGTACGTCATCGTTAACCTTTGCGTGGGTGTCTCAGGGTCATTTAATCAAGTGATGTCTTTGTTTTGAACATCCTGTAAGTTGCAAGCTTGAGTGGGCAGTCAATGACAACACGAGGGTCGTGGAAAGTAAGAAACAGCGCGCGCAGTTGCCGTTGAATTGTTATAAATGAATCCTGCTATGATGATTTAGAGTTTCACTTTAAAGGAAGTTTAATTAAGTTAGTTATCGTATTGACGTTTTTTATTCTTTTATGTTAAATGATCGTTATTTCTGGTGGCAACAGTACGTTTTCTGGCTACAATTCATTGTTTGTTTTAAGTCGCGAGATTTTACAAAGGTGAAGAACGCACTTAAGGCGCTGCTTTCTTTTTCGCATGTCATTTGTAAGCTTGTCATTTGCTCTAGTGATGCCAAATAAGTCATAGCAACGATGTAAACAGACTTAGTAGGAGTATGCTAAACTCATGCGGTGCTTTCCCCAGGTAAAGTCATGTGGTGCTTTCCCTAGCGAAATATATCTCTTACAGCATTTCCTTCTGCATTACAAATTCCTGAATCTTTTGACGAGAACCATAGTTCCTGCAAACAATACCATTGTAATTGTCTGAATAAAACCTTCAAATGGTTTCAAATACTATTTTCATTTGAAGGAGCTTTTAGCGACAAATGAGACTATCTAGATATAGACAATTCAAATAAAAACCAGGTTTTGTCAAATTACTTAAGTAATCTTACATAAAGTCTGCCCTCTTACATGCCCATCAATATTGACGTTGTAAGAGAATAGGTCAATGTACAATCTACTCTACTGCAAACATCTGCTTTGCTCTTTCTGTTTCGAGACTACATGGAAACCACGTAATTGGAGAGAGAATTTTATACAAGCGTTCGCTTTACGTGATGAAGCGTCTTAAACAATGTAGATCTACTCCCAAAGCGGAGGTGATGTACATTTTCACTCTCAGTACATACCGCTTTAAGAATTGTTTGCTTTAGGTGATGGTAGATTTTAAGCCACGAAGTACATTTTCATTATCAATAGCACCACTTTAAGAATCGTTGATGAACGCCCATGATCCTTTTTTAAGACACTATTTTTTACAAAGCGGGATCTTTTGAAACACTCAGTTCATAACCACCCCTCTTTAAGCGGAGGTGATATTCAGGCGCTTTCATTATAAACAATACTCACAACATGAACTCATCCGGTTAGAAGACAAATGTAAAGAGAAAGTGATGTAGGAGTGATTGTGGATTATGGACCTGCAGTGATTTTACTGATTAATCTGTCTCATATATTGACATATAGCGTCGTATGACAAGCAGAGGCAGTAGCCACCACCCCTCCCCATTGAGACTATTGTTGGGCAGACAAGAGCAGTGGGGCATTACTCGCTTGGAAGTGGAATAAATTGGTGAACATTTCATTCAATCAAGATTGAAAAAGTGCCAACTGCCGCACCTTAAAAATACGATACAATCATTACCATGGACATTTTTATAAACAAACCAAACTAAGTACTTTGCATTTTTCTCAACAGTACAAGCACGATGAAGCAAGAACTTTAAAACTCCATGTTGGAAATGTGGTTTTTAAATCTAAAGCAATCATAAATCAGGTTTTGAATAGGTCGTGTTGGAAAAGCATCTCACGAAAAGGAGCAATTTTTGAGCAGAAAAGCTCGCTATTCAAACGAGACATTTCGGCGGCATTGTGAGACTTTATTCTTTGTTGTTTTAAAATCCTTAACACGATTGATGACCTTGTAGACTGTGTGGCAATTTGAGTCACCGAATCAAGAAAAATTTCTCCCAATTTAGTTCGGCTTTCGTATTACGAGACGGTCGTATATCAGATGCGTGTTTCTTCTATAGTACAATACAAATAAGAAAAATATCAATCCCTTTCAAATTGTCATGTGACGAACCCAAAAGACAGTAGCAAAGTTGAAGCCCAAAATTTTTGGTCGTTAGTCAATACATTCAGCGCCTGGGAACTTTCAGTATTCACTTTGATGGAATGTTTTATAGGAAACGCTATATAGAGCAATTTTTGTGTAGAATGTTCATTGTTGGCATGTGCAAGCTTTTTGTTTTGTTCTATTTCCGATGCATTGTACCTATTCCGGGAAGGCATTCATCTAAAATCATCTAATGTCATTTAATCACTTCTTGGAAGGCCATTACTTGAATCAAACATGTACATCATTATATTATTAACTTTATGATCGACTGAATAATCGTCTTTCTTTACAAACACAATAATATGATTTAATAGTTGAAGAGCTATTTGTGGTGGAAGATTTTTTGCACGTTATGTACACCATCGTACCTTAAAAGTATACCTTTGTAATGCTTCCGTTTGAGTTGTCAGAAAACTACAACAGGATTAGATTTCAGAATAAACTTCTTTTGCTTTGTCACAGGAAGCAAATCTCATTCCTATATTTGCATTTTCTCTCAGTTTGTTTACTCTTTTGGCTTCTACACTCCACGATCCACTCTGCGCGCGTAATGGATCGCGTGATGAAATATTCAAATTGTAATCTCCTCCTTTTTGTAATGTAAATGATGTTGGAGTATCTTAAGTATCTTATTTAATTAAATACTCATTTGAACCACAAGCAAGACAATATACGGTTGAAAAAATCATTCATCTATAACTGTCTAGACTTAGCTATCTTCTATTCAAACAAATTTCCACCGATTCCAAACACAGGTTGACACAAAGAGCATGTTTCTTACATTCAAGATTCTTCTTGGTGTATAAATGGATATTTTGTCACGATTAAGGAATTTTCCCACCTATTACAATGCTCCACAGGTCCACGTAAAGACATGCATGTCATTACTGCTCCCTCCTCCCCAAAAGATATAAAGTTATTGAAACCTTATGAATCTTTATTCGCTGTAACCTTCCCCTGACTTAAACAGCTGTAGACGAGAATTTGATGTAACAGCAGTTATCGCCTGTCATCTGAATGAAGTTACAGTCCCAATTCAAGGAGAAAACTAAAGGCTCTGTTGGCATATTGTCAAACTCATTTTGTAAAATTTTGTCGTCATCTAAGGCTTTGCCCTTTCGGTTGGCTCTCTACACTCCTACACTTCTACAACTGAAACTTATATTTCACTAATAAAGGTGCATGCAGAGGTAATGCTATATATGTTTCCATCACGCAGATTACATGAAGTCCATGAAAGAAATGGATTTTGCTTAAGAAGGCTAACTGTACCAATGCTGTCAAATCTAGTGAAGACCGTGCACAAGCAGAAATCAAAGCCGAATCTTTAAAATTCTAATCATATCCTAATCTGTAAAATCCTAATCAAATCTTAATCTTTAAAATCCTAATCAAATCCTTATGTTTAAAATCCTAATCACATCCTAATCAAATTCTAATCTTTAGAGAGTGAAACATGCGTTTGTGCCACTTAGAACAAAATCGTGTGCATTGTGTTGTCATATTAATATTACACAAAACTCACACAGGTCGTCTTACTATTACTGACATTGTACTAGAATATGTAGCTTGAAATAAGCATCACCAATCGATCTGGTTGTTAATTAAATTCTTCGTTCAATTTAATGACAAAGTTTTGGATCATCTCTTCAAATGCTCGGTTTGTACTCGACTCTACCGAGCCCCCTAAAGCTTGAAAATGGGTGTAGTCAACTACTCTTGGACTACAGCCCCCAAACAAAAAATTAAACCCGTTCTTACGTTTATGAGTCGAACGACTAATCGTGTGCAGTAGAAAAATTCCAGGCGTTCTTTAAATAGCAGTATATGTTACTTAAAGCGAGTTTATTGTATGTTTATATTAAAGCAGCCATACCCTGGTAATTATGGTTTTAGTTAGATAATTCTTTGTACATCATAACCACTTGCTCAGAAAAAAAACCAAAGAACTTTTATTTTTTTTTAAATCTTACTTGCTGACTTTGGTTTGTTGCGTGGAAATCAGTACTCATTAAAGTTAAGTGCATCTTATACCGTCCTACAAACATGATGAAACAAAAACCCCAATTGCATCTTACAGTTCCCTAACATAAAAACATTCATAGTTCTTAACAAAACATTTTGATGTTTTACACGGTTTGAATTTTTTATGTATTTTGCGATATTGTACTGCTCTTAAAACTATAAATTCCCGAATGAATTTTGTATTCTAGTTTTCGAACGAATGGTCTAGTTTCATCTCAAAGACTGAAAGAGTCTTTTTTGTATCAGAGGAGAGTTTTATATATTAGAAGATGGTCTTTTTTTAAGAATTACACATGTATTTCATCAGGCAAAAGTGTCGAAGTTCAGGCCGAAATTTATAAGATTTATAATTGAAAGAAATTGCTATCGTTTTAAAAAAAGTATATACGTGTGTGCATAAATAATCATTTATCTTTGTTCAACAGCTGACGTATAAAGATCAAAGGTTCTTGCAATTGTTTAAGAAGATAAAGAAGAACTCCAGAAATGTCTTGAACTTTTCACTTTTTTATGTTTTTTTCATCTTCAAAATAAATATATGAAGTGTTTTTAAAGAATCTAGGCTCAAACAAGAGACTATGTTTTTTTAAAAGTCGTGTTTTGAGAATAGAATCAAGTAGCAGTTCGTCGACATTTTCGTGCTTTTAGCTAACATTACTAAGATTACTTGCTTGTAACAAATACGGTTAACCTGACGTTTACTCCTCATTTGACTCTGAAGATGACTACCGCTAAGGTTGTCGAAATGTCAGTCAACAACAGCAAAAACAGTCCTTCTCAGGACTATACCAACCTGGACGATCTACATTTACAAACATGTAACGATACTCCCGGGTTCGAACCATTTACTTTATTACTAAGATTTCAGATTAAAATAATATGCTCTCCATCTTGAAGTAGAGAGTAAGTTTATTTGTTAAGAGAACAGAATTGCATATCAATTCCTTGACTTTTTTATGTTTTAGCTAACATCAGTATGATTTCACATTAAAATACTTTGCTTTCATCTTGAAATAAAGACCCCGCGTTTATTCAAGGTGATGTTTTTAGAACAGAATCGCCTTCAACACCAAATTGAAAGATGTCATTGTGTTCATAAACGAACAGTCTCGTTTCACTCTTACAATAAAGTCACGCGATATTTTCATAAGATTTTTCAATGCATTGAAGAATAATCAGCCTGGATGGCTCAATCTATACTAATTAATCCTGAGTAGACATTAATGTTGCACAAGATCTAAGTTTTTTCGAGGCGGAAAAGGATCTGCATGTTTTCGTTTATCGGCCTGTGCTGGATTATGTTGATAAGGCTGATTATGGCTTTCATGTACAATTCTAAATTTCAAATGTCTTTATCTACTGACATCCATGTTTAGTTTTTGATGGGTTTTAAAGTCAAACAGAGAATTTTGTATCTCTTCTATTGGCTGGTATTTGGAAACTTCAGTCATTTCTACTAGAAATAACTGAATATTCGTCTGTGATTGAAAAAGGTTTTTTGTGCTCATAAAAAAGCTACAGATCTCGTGACATTTATTTTTAGATTATATTTTTAAATAATTGAAAGAATCTTTGCTCTCTGAACGTGGGCAATTGAACAATAAAAACAGCAAGAGGTTATCAACACGCTTTACGATGTACATTATTTACGATTGCAATCATCAAAATCTTAAAGTTGCGCCATCAACAAAGAACATCTTTCTTTCAACATTTATACTTCAGAGCATTCTTCGTATATAATCCCCGATCTATTCAGTCCGGAGAATTTGTTATTTGCCTCGTAAAATGAGTTTGAAAATCTTTGAAACTATGTTCATCTACTTTGGAGTGCATGAATCTTTATTATTCGTACTGTACTGCTTGGAGAACAAGTGCTAAAAGATTTTCTCTATGTGTAGCTACGTGGGCGAGTTGTGTTCAGTTAGCTAATTGAAGAGTTGAACGGACTAACAAGACGTTCACGAAGTGCCTCAATAATAACACCATTCGTTTTCAATTACGATTATATTTTTAGATAAACAAACGACAAATTTGAAAACAAAAAATTTTTAAGAATGAGTATGTAGGTCATGCTTTGCGCTTGGTTCGTCCTTTAGAAGACCTCAAAATAGCGGCTTTCGTCTGTACAATTGTTAAATAAATAAAACGTTAATAGCGAAGCAAAAGAAACACGCTAAGATGTATAACTGTCAGTTGTAAGAAGGCGGAACCATACGCATCCTAGTTTATGTACCATGATGGAGGTGAAATCCTTCAGAAACAAGCTACGCAAGATTGGGATTGAATTAATATATCGTTCTCTCCATATAGCTACCAGTGTAATATTGATAATTGCACTGTTCGCACTAAAGTTCTACAGGTGAAAATGTAAATATTAAATGTAGCAAATTGAGTTTTTGAGTTTATCTTGAGACATGCTCTATATACGCACTGACAAAGGATTATTTGCACTTCTTGCAAGATCTACCGACAAATTTTTATCGTAAACTAATTTATAGTTTGTTGTATAAGCGGGTTTTTATAACAAGTCATTCAAACTCTTATATCATTGTGAGGATGTAAAATTTTAATGAACGTTACAACGTACCACGCGAGTGCTATGCACATTTCAAACTGTTTCCGCGTGCCATTACATAATGTACGTAATAGTAGTAGTTTCGATTCCTTGAAGAATGTTGTTTCATGATTTGAGGAAGCAAAAACCATGATAATGTGGGTCCGAAACTATACACCATGCTCAAAGAAAATTTAGAAAATTTTGTGAAAGTGAAGACCACTTAGTGTAAAACATGGCGAACCAGGAAATCATGTGCAGTGTGCGCAATAATTTCATCGTCAATTTCTTTTCTGAATGTATTTGTGTTGACAATTTATTCACCCGTGGTTTTCCTTATTAGTATGCGGGCTTTGCATAAATTTTCATAACAAAAAGCAAGAAGTGTTGTTGCGCCAAGTATTGCAAATTGGATGTTTATTATACCGAGTTTGTTGTAAAATTTCCAAGTAATGGACGACAATTTAGCTTTCATACATCACAGTGATTGGCAAATTATTTAAATAGGTGTTATTATATGACCACAGATCTGTTTACCGGACGTTTTTACAACAAGTAGTTTTGTCTCTCTTCCGAGAACTGAGAAAGAACGTCTTCCGATTGACAATTTCCTTGACATGCGCCGTGTTTACAAGATCAGAAAAGCGTTTTGTAAAAAAACGTTCTAGTCTTATACATTGCGCTGTTTTTAATTCTTTTAGCTGTATAAGTGGGCGATAAATAAATATAATCGTTGAAGTCGAACCGTTTATTTTGATTTTTTTCAAAAAAAAGCATCGTAAAAAATAGAGTCCGCGGCATTTTGTATTGTCCGCCGAAAACAACGTTGTGATTGGCTGAACGTTTGTTGTGCAATAGTTTGTACGTCTTGCGGAAAATAAAAAATATTTATTCAGTGTAGCTTTCAAAAGATATTTTTATTGCAGGTTTAAACTACATAAAATGCAACATTGTACCGGTGTCTTTTTGTCTTCACACACAAAGGCACAAAGCTAAATTTTATGAATTAATCCACCCTATAAAGCGAGCTTGAGAAATTTTGAGTGATACTCGACTGTTAATATGCTAGATTAGAATAAGCAGCCCGATTAGCAGTGTATTTCCGACATCCTTGATTGCAATTACAGCGTAGAAATTGTATTTTTTAGACAACAATCTTTGTTAGTTTTGTTAATAGTTTTCGAAACGTAAACACGAAGCTAATAGTTTCCAACAGAACCACAATGATTATATATGATGTTGAATTGCAGTTTTTAATAAGTTAGCTACGTCGAAAAGTACGCAAAAATTTAGTCTTCATTTTATTGACCTCGAACGACAAAGAGGCTTTTCTGAATCAACTCAAAGCAGTTGGTCGCTATTTTTCTATTATAAACCTTATTTGACTGCATATATTCCTCCAGTGTTATTTCTACATTAAGGTTTCATAAACATTATCATCGACGTTTTCATACCTCTAGAATAAAGATTCCTGAGAAAAATATGGAAATATACCCGACAGTTTAGCTAATATGAAGATTTTTCCTTATGAAGATAGAAAATTCGCTTCCTTTATATGTTCACAGTTTTCCAGTAACAATTACACAAATGATTTTCGCACGTATAATGACTGACATGAAGCGGGCATTTGTTTTTATTCGTTGAGTTAATTTCATAAACTTGTTTGTGGTAGTGTAAGGGCGTTCCTGGTTTGCAGTCCATAATATTTTCCAAAGTCAGTCCCCAGAACATAGCTCAGATTTAGACCGCGTACAGAAAATTTCGCAAATAGGTTTGGCCAAACATAATTTTTTCTGTACCGTAGGTGCGAGAGGCTTTAGTAACTCCGTTGCAATGATTACAAGCAAAACATCTTCATATTTACAAGTGCAAATGTATGCGTTGTCTGTGGAAGAATGGTTTATTAAAACATGCACGCTGTATTGACAACTCGTGGTGCATAAGCAGCTTTTAGTCAACTGTCGAAAAATTAAGAGATAACTGCAAATTAAAGTACAAGCACTTTGATTACCAATCATCACATAGCTGATAGCTACTCTCTTGTCTTCCATAATCTGTTCTACATTCACTACGTTTGTGCAACATGCTAAACACTCGTCAATGTGTTGTATAAAAAGTTACCTTCAATAACGTCGTCCAATGTCCAATTCCCAAAGAAACCAGAATCAAAGTCAACAAAGGATTCCATTTCATTCATTAACATTTCTTGGTGATGATTTGACGCGTTCTTGTTTGCCTTAATACTTGTAGTACTGTTCGACACCTGTTCATATGCCATGAAGTGATTTGTCGCCTGTATATAAAGACTAGAGTTATGAAACTGGTGGGAGACAAGAGTCCCTGTCTATTATAGAGCGCAGCATGAAAAGTTTATTACGTTGCCACGACAATAACTTATTCAATTTAGACAGGAAGACGAAATTGTCAAAATTCTTCACGGATCGATTGTTCAAAATTCAATAACATTCTACGTTGAAAATATGCGGTTGTATTACGATGCAACGTCGAGAAGAAATTTGGTAAACCACAATTTGTGAAACTGGTGTAATGTTATGATGGCATTGTTGAAAAGGATTAAGAACAAGTTTCATTTCAGATGTGATGAAATCAGGGTTGTCTACGACCTACTCGTTTAAGGCTCCGCTTTTTCATTGTGGCCTATCACTTTGTCTTGCCTATATCTATTTCATTAAAAGCATTTTGTAAACACTAGCCTACTATGTTACTCTAAACTCGGTACTCTTAGATAGTTGCTGGATATTTATCAAGTTTAAAGTTTGTATGCGATTTATTCATCGCTTGTAATATGTGACATTCACCACGAAGTACAAACTGAACAAGGTCAACAAAGGTCACTCGACTTCATGCCGACTTTATACCGACTTCATGCCGACTTTGTGCCGACTTCATGCCGACTTTAGAGGATTCTCTTTATTTCTCAATTTTGTATGTCGGTTGTCTCTTAATCACGATGTTACAAAAAAACAAAAGCGGTTGAAATGTTTTTTTTTGTAAAGAAATTTTGTCTTAGTAACGGACTGCAAAAGTAAAATCCGATTGAGTCGGAATTTTAGTCGGAGTCGGATAAATTATGCATACTCTTTGGAAATAAATTACGCATACAGTCGAAGACTTGATATAAAAACGAATAGTTGTCGATGAATATTTTTATCGTGGGCAAACATATGCAATTCTCCTTTGACATTTTGTTTTACTAGATCGACATTTACTATCATATCATTTTTTGTATGATAAATAATTTTATCTGAATAGTCATTTGCGTGATAGATAGTAAACAGTTATTGGATGAGGTTGAGCATGATATCAAGAATTATTCAGACTGAGATCAATGCTATCTGCCGAAGCGAAGCTGAGGCGCATAACATTGACCGAGGTCTGAATAGTTCTTAATATCATGCGAAAGCCGAGTTCAATAATTGTTTTATTATTGACTTCAACTAACTGAAAACATATCAATAAGAAACATTTTTTAAACCTTCGATAATTTATTTTGTCAGACGGCTTATTCAAGTTCTTCTGCTTTAAGTATGTTGTAAATATGTTCAAAGCCAGCTAGTTCGCCGCTCTTTTAGTGTTTTCCACATCGTTTTTGTTTAAAAGCTTTTGCATATCGTTATTAAAAACTGTGGTAAACATAGCTGTTGTTTGATTTTTCGAGACCGGTTTTTAGCGGCGTTCATAATTGTAGAAACTATTATTTGTAGGTATGACGTCATACCTAGAGATATTGAGCATTATTTGCTGGTAGTTGACCAATGAAAAACGACAATGCTTACATAGTGTATAATAATTTTATTTAAATAATCATTTGCATGAAATTTCTATACGAAGCACTATCGTATCATGAACATTGTTGCCTAGTCAGTTTTCCTGAAACATCTCATTAAGACCCTCAAGTAAATCCCATGATTCACAGCTTTTCTCGTCGATTAGTTCACAGGTCGCCTTGTCGAGCCAATTGGATGATTACAAATTTTTACACTGTACTTGCAGTTAAATTCAGCAAGACAAATAATTTAGTGAAATTTTAATAGAAAGATTTCAAGTACTTAAGAACATAAAGTTACAGTTGATTCTTGATTGACCTTATTCAAAATTATTAATAATATTCGAAGCGGAGAAGGTTGCTAAACGCTAAGAAGCAAAATTTATGTGAATTCAACTATGCTTTTTATAATATGGTTTTATCCAACCTCTATCCTCCGTCCAAAAAATACACCCGGAATAAAAGTATTCATTAATAGGTCACGTGTTTACCCACAAGAGAATCCCGATTAGTGTCTTTCTGACATAAGCATTAAGAGAACTGATTTCGATCGAGTAAAAAACACGCACAGAGCACGTGATCATTGAAATATATCACGTGAAGGATCATTAGTTATTCATGAGTGCTGTACCTTTCTAAATTTTGCGCAGATGTAAGATTGTTAAAGATCTGCATTAACCTCCATATTTGAAATCATGTGTAATGATATCAGCATTTTTTGCCAACAGCTGTCACCATACTTCTCTAGATACTACTCTGCCAGACTTTTGGCCCATTGCTAATTAATCAACATGCCTTTATTATTGATACTTTATATATACATATTAAAGTTCACTGATACCTCCTACTAAATTGTATCGCATTGGCACAAGGACTTTAAAATTATTATAAATACAAAGTACTTCGTTATCTCAAATTCATCTTGTCAATTAGAACCACATACCTTTGAAAACTTTTGGGTGGGCTTTCTTACGAACCGTTTTTGATGCTTAGCTTTTTTTTTCTCGAGAACTCAAAGTTGCTTCCGTAGCTACAGTACGTTTCAGCTAAAAGCTTTAACTCGGAATTTAAAAGTTATTTCATTGCTTTATATTGCAAAATGGGGAACAACCGATTCAACATAGAATACGTAAAACGTGGGAAGTATGCGACTATAAAGATCTTTCCAAGCATCGACGTATTTTCCGGATGTGGGCGTCTTGAGAAGAGCAAGCGCGCGACAATAATTTACCTAGAGAAATTTCTACGTTAACATTAAAACAGTAAACCTCCAACATTATTTCACTTTGACTGTGATGTCTTATATTTACGTTTCCCTGATTGACGCATTTCCTGTATTGAAAGATTTTTTATCTTAGATATTTTATCACTCATTAAGTGTACTGTGTACATCACGAAGGTCTCGTGCACAAGTATTCTGATGAGTTAAAAAACGTAAAAATGTTTATGTAGTTAACAAGTAGTAGTTGGGGAGAGAATGAGGTGTCTCACTAACCCCCTCCCCTCTCAGTTATTCCAAACACCAATTTTGAAATTGTCCGTAATGTGAAGAGAAATGAGTGGGTGTGCAGTGAATCCAAATTTAAACAGCCTTATAAATAGTTGATTCCTGCAAACGATCACGCGACAAAATATATGAAATAAACAGCAATTTTCAAGCATTGTTGTCTATAATAATGAGTTGAATACACTTAATGATACGTCTAACAGAAAAGGTTTAAGTCGTGTTAAGGCTTTTAGATCATCATAAAACCTGCCTGGGAGAAACAGCGCTTTAGAGAACCTACAACTGATATATATTTTTAAGAAAGCATGCCCGAACCCGCATTAAAGTCTCACACTTTTGGCGCATACATCGTCTGAACAATCTGGCAACGCCACTGGTTTGTACTATACACAGGTTGCACGGGCGCCTACACAAGCTGGCTTGCTTTGGCCAGAAGTCATTTTCGTTGCCGTCTTGTGTTACTGACGTAGCTTTTGTGTTGGCAAACTTGGCATAAAAAAAGTTGCTACAAATGTGCCAAAGTCGCAAAAAAGCTTTCCAGATTGTTCACTAGATTTACGAACTTGTTCAATTGTTTGCACAATCTTATTATGAACATTAAACCAATAACATGAAGTGCCGTTCTAAAATATAATGTAGTTAACGAATTCTATGTACATTATGTTACACTATACATTATATTTTACACTACATTTTATTACTCTATTATATTCTACAATGCAATTCATATTATTGCAGTAAGCTGGGCTCTAATGTTTATTATAATATTACATGTCCCGTTTGGAAAATATATTGCTTCTGCCATAATTGTTTGCATTTGAATTTTTACGATTTCATTTTATGTTACTTTTCCAGAAAGTTTGACTTTGTAAATTACATCTTCAGATGTTTACTACGCTGTATGCTCGAGGTGTTTTATCCTGATACGTGTAGACGGAATGTGTGAATTCGTACATATATTTTAGCGTTTCCGAATTTCTCCGAGATGCGTGTCGACGTGGCTAGAAGGTTTGACTGGGCGGCTAGAAGGCTTGACTAGTTGCGTGACCAGAGAAAAAAGAATTCACGCCTAATGTTCCACCTTTGTTGTGCCCCTTAGCTACTAGGAAGGCTTGAGTGCGAAATTTTCATGAAGAATAAAGACTCTATAAACGGCAGTTCCTGTGATTTAAAGGACAAAAACGTTTTGTATCGATATTAAAGTACACTTGTACAAATAACGTTTTATCTAAAATAAACATGTTTCAACATCTCATGATGCCATCTTTAGTATTATAAGAAATATTATGTATGTGATGAATATAAGTTTAATAAGTTTATGAATAGATTATTATATTACAATAAAATAGTGGTTAGAATTAATGATGAAAGTATTTACAGCCGGAATATATTGTTAAAACGAAAACCTTGAACGTTGAGATTAGGATTAGTTTTGTTAATGTAAAGTGCTTCTTTGAATCATCGGGCAATATACCCCAACAAGGTCTCAAAAGTGTGAGATAACATCCTGAAATATCTGAAAAACATTTCATGATCGTATAATCGCAAGTCTTTAACCAGCAAATTGTACTCTCCTTTTTCATTTCTTTCCTCGTACAGTTTACGCATCCATTAAAGTTTGATTCACATCCGCCATTTTCTCAATTTCACATTGCAATTTGCAATCGTCTTTGACGATTTTATTTCCTACTGCGCATGTAGCGCAGCGAAATTTTGAGACGATCGTCATAAAAATCGTCTAGTGGAGATCCACCCTAAGTGTATAAATTGTATCACAGTATCATATTACATTTATATAAATTCATCACATACATAATATTCCTTATAATACTGAAGATGGCATCATGAGATGTTGAAACATGTTTATTTTAAAAAGACTTGTCGTTTTTATTAAATGCGCAATATCAATAATGCTTTTACGCAGTTACGGTAACGTTTTATCTAAATCTGACTAATGCCGTAGTAATGCCGTACAGAAAATAAAGGATTTTGAAAATTTTACTGATGCTTCATATAGTTAACTCAGACAAGCGCAACCCAGCGCAACATTTGTCCTAGGAAGTTAACTTAAAGAAGCGCAACCCAGCCCACATTTATCCTAGAAAGTTAACTCAGAGAAGCGCAACCCAGCGTAACATTTGTCCTAGAAAGTTAACTCAGAGAAGCGCAACCCAGCGTAACATTTGTCCTAGAAAGTTAACTCAGAGAAGCGCAACCCAGCGTAACATTTGTCTTAGAAAGTTAACTCAGAGAAGCGCAACCCAGCGTAACATTTGTCTGAGAAAGTTAACTCAGAGAAGCGTATCCCCCCAAGGTGACATTTGTCTTAGAATGAAACAATTCTTGAACGTCATACTGCGTCAAAGCCGATCTTTGCTAAACAGACCTCTTTCTAACACTTTTCCGCCGATATCTTCCAAATTTTATGCCATTTCCAAAATTATTTAAAACATTATCATCTTTTTCTTCATGTATGCCTTTATCCGCTTTTTTCTTTTTCCTCTCCTCAGTCTTCTCCTCTCTCTCTTTCTCTCTCCTTCTTCTCTTCTCCTCCCATTCCTCTTCCTCTCCTCTCTTCTCCTCTCCTCTCCTCTCCTCTCTTCTCATCCCATTCCTCTCCTTTCCTCTCCTCACCGCTCCTCTCGCTGTCTTCTCCTTTTCTCTTCTCTTGCTGTCTTCTCCTCTCCTCTTGCTGTCTCCTCCTCTCTTTGCATTTCTTTTTCTTTGCCTCTTCTCTTTTCTCTTTCTCTGTCTTTCCAATCAACTGTTCTTTTTTGCTCGTCCTTTACTCTACTCTATTCTCCTTCCCTAACCTTTATTGTCCTTTCTTCTTCCTGCCTTACCTTTTCCCTTTGTGCGTGTCCTTTCCTCTTAGCTCCCCTCTTTTTGCCTGCCCTCTGTCGTTTAATCTCCACTCTTCTGTAGGTTTTGTTGTATGTATAGATCTTTATTAGGTTGGTAGGAACACCAGTTTAACTTTGTGTAGCGCGGCAGCACATTAATCGTGACATGACTCGGTGCAGTCCATTGTCCGAACTATATTGAGGTGAAATCTCGATTTGATGCTATCGTTGAGTTCTATAATAACTGGAGCGGCTATGTGGACTGGGGCGATGAAGCCAAGAACATGGATGCCAATTGATCTATTTCCGCTGAAATGTTCGCTTTGCAGAAAAAAATTTTCTCGACCTCCCCCTGCTCTCATTTTGATTTTCCCTCTTCGTTTTCAAATAAAATTTGCGCTTTTGAAAAGAAACACATCAATCAGTGAACAAGTCTTTGATTTTTCAAATCTTTTAAACTTTTTAGCATATTTTTGTGAAAATGCCGACATTTTGTCCAATTGTTGTGTGTCAGAATGTCCGTAGAAAGCAGTATATTGCTTCTCACTGGTGAGATATTTTCTTGTTTTGTTTGTTTTCGATATTTTTAAAAGCAGCAATTACAATTGAAAAAAACAAAATCCACATGCCGTAAACTGATGTGAATACTGAATATACTGATATTTTCTTCTTTTGTTAAAAAAAGTCAACATTCTCTTATATTTATTTGTTGTGTCAACGAGTGAAGCCGTATAAATTTACCAATGTATTCGCAAAATAGTTTCCCAGACAAAAAAAGACCCTGCACTTTTTACTGAGTGGGTTGAAAGTATACACAAATGGTCACCCCTCACAGAGCCAACGAGATGGAGCAGAGTTTGTTCAGATCATTTTGCCGAGCACATGAAGAGAATATCTGGTGGCAAGGTGTATCTGGTATGCGGTGCAGTACCGACACTATTTCATTCACTGGTGCGTATAAAATTGACAGTTTAAGAAACAACGCTCTACAGAACATGTATTCTTAAGGAATCAAGTTTGTTTTGCTTATTTATACAGATGCCAGATACTGAAGAAGGTGACGTAGACACAAATGCGCAGTGTGTTGAATCTAAGGAGAGTATTGAAAACGAGGTGAGTGATAGTGATCATTTTTCTCTTCATGATCACTTATACTGTCTTAAGTCTCCTAGTAGACTGAAAAGACAGTTGGATGAAGTTATTGACAGGGCAGAGTCGTATAGGAAAAGACTGAAAGTCTCTAATACAGGAAAAGTAGACTAAAACAGAATTTGATTTGCCCAACAAAAGGACGTAGAGTAATTGTATGTTAATGTCAAAATTATTTTTACATTTGAGTTGACGCTAATTTCATTAGTAACATTCTTTGCCGTTTAATTTTTCGTATATTTCGAAAAATTTAATGCTTTACTCGAAAAATTTAATGCTTTGCTGAGCCACCCCATCCCCCCTTCCTCTCTCCAGGATTCACACCTCTTCTTCAATGTTACTGATATTGCAACTTACGAACAATGTGTAATGCACGCTAAATTTATATGAATATTATCATTGCAGTCATCTCTTACATATAATCAAACAATCGATTCTATGTTACAAAGTTGTAGTTTGCATTTTTTGAGGTTTTTTAAAAATAAATGTTTTTCAAATTGTCATTTGTTGCTTTTATTGAGTTTTGAACTTTCCTTTGTGCTACATGGATGAAAAAGAGGCTGGTACAATTCAGTAATTAAAAAATAACATTCTGAAAAGCTTTTTATTATGCTTCTTGCATGGAAGTAAACAAAAAAGTGCTTCTTTCCCATGGTTTAACTCCTTGCATAAAAAACACCTGATGCTGATTAATTCATAAGAAAAGGAATGGAAACTAGTCTGAAATGTGTATAAAGTTTGTTTTTTCTCATGATAACTGTGGTAATCAGGCAAATGCTTTATTTGCATCCAAAATAGGTCAGGACACAACAAAATCAGCAGTGCTGCCAGTGCTAAACATGCAATTGTGTATTCATAATTGAATTATACAAGTGTTAATGAATTATTTTTGTATTTCTGCATATTATTATATCACATTAAAATGTAGTAAACCATACTACATTTTGAGGTGCTTCCTCTTCTGAAGAGCAAAAAAGTCACAAAGGTAAACAGTGACTAGTATACAATTTTGTTCACATTTATGAATAAAATATACCCATCAGCTCTCTCGTTATATCTGAAAGTCATTTCACCTAGCATTTAAAATTGAAAAGCAACTTACAAACTGTTTATATATGGAAAGCAGTGTCAAATCAAAGAAAACATTCAAAGTTGAGGTAGAAATGTACAAATTGCTTTTGAAAATAAAATCTCAATAGCCCTTGTTTCTTTTGAATGTAGAAAGATGCTAGAATGGGGGCAAACTAGGGCACAAGGGGAACAGAGTGCAGAAAAGGTAATAAGATTGAAGGATATAACGTCTCTTTCACTGAATATTGTTTTAAGAATCAAAAGCAGCCCTCCTCTATACTGCTCTAAAATATCATCAAGGAATTAAATGTTTGTAATATATTTGACTTTTTTGTTTAAGTTTGATTCAAATAAATTCTGGTTTAAAATGTGTTATTGCGTAACTCACTGAAACATAGTTAGAGCAACTCTAAATATTGCAGCAAAAAAAGTATCACATTAATGAAAATACTCCTTCATCTTACCTTGAAAAGAGAGCACTCGCATGTTCAACAACAGAGACGATGTTTCAAAAATATCCATCGAAAGCCAACAACATAGAGATTTTGAGCACCTTTGCTTCGTTGAATGAATGAAGAATTTCATTTCAACACGCTAACCATCGTCAACAATAATTGCTTTCCACATGGGGAAAAGTTGACAGTTAAGGCTTCCTTCGTGAGAAACTCGCCGTTTTGATTTTGGGTTTATACCTTGATTTTCATCATAAAAATACTTGTCAAATGCCAAATATACACTTAGATTTTGCTCGCTCTTTTCTCAGGGGATGAAGTGAAAAATTGCAAAATTTTCCGCAAATGGGTCAAATTATAGAACTCAATGGTTGCTATCTGTCTGTGCGTGATCCTTTCACGGGGGAAGGTTAAACGGAATTGGTGGGAGCGAACAAAAAATGTAAAACGCTGACTAGATGTAGCATATAATTCCAATTATTCCATAAACAATGTGATTTCATAAAATTAAATATATTCCTTGGAAGTTAAATCTAAAAAGCTTAAGATTATGTGGATATATACTTCACAGGTAATTACAAACATCGCTTGTAACTCGGTTGTGGGAATAACACAAGAAACTTGGTGCATTGTGCTTGTATTAAGTTCGCTTCGGAGCGTGTTCGCATTGTTTATCGCACACTCTCTTTACTTCTAAGTGCTCTGGTGAAGAAAATGTAAAGCAGAATAAATGTGTTTTTCGTTGGAGTTAATATAATAACTAATAGTTAATGTAAATTTTGGGGGGTAAAAATTACCCTTAAAGTTAGGAGTAAAATGAGTGCCACAGAATGCCCCGGTTTTAAGGGGAAGCATTTTAGGTGGTGATATTTATTTAAGGGTAAAATTTTCGGTGGTAATATTTATTTAGGGGTAAATTCTATTAAGGGGTAAAATTTATCTAGGGGTAAAATTTATGGGGGTAAATTTTAAAGGGATGATTTTGATGGACATGCAATTCCCCGTGAATTGGGGTAAAAACAAATTACACAGAATGCTGCATTTTTTAGGGCACAAATTCAGGAGGTAGTGCTTCAATGGGGTTAAAACGAACTCTGAATCTATAATAAGAATAAAATAAAATAGATCAAAAAAACAATCTCTTTATTTCAACAGAAAAGAAATGAGCGTAGCTATCTCGAGAATGGAGTGAAGGGTGGCAAATATTAAAAATGTGTGTTATTATCAATAAAAAAGATTTGATTCAAGGAAAAGTAACGAGGTTCAACATGCAAACATAACTACTCGACCATTGACAGAGTATTGGCAAACATAAATACTATTTACCATTGGCAGAACATTGATAATTAAGAGGGGGGGAATTCATATATTCATATGTTATAATTTCTAAAACTAATTAATTTCAATGTAAAGTAGAACGGGCACAAATGACTAATAGCACCCCCCAATTTTTAATACTCCGCCGCCCTTGAGTACTCCCCTCAATAATTGAGCTAGCTACGCCAGCATAAAACATACGTACACCGTAACAGATAAAATGGTCTAAATGTCCAGTGTAATGGTTTAAATCTCCACTTAATGCTTACTTTAAATCTTTACTGACCTGCCACACATGGCTGACATGCTGATTCAAAAGAATTTAAGATGGATTGGTCATGTCCATCGTATGGAGAGATCTCGTTTACCACGCCAGCTATTGTACAGCCAACTAGTAGAAGGGAAACGAAACCAAGGCCGACCTCGACTCAGACTCAAAGATGTCATGAAACGAAATATAAAGAGGAGAGACATCAACGTGACAACCTGGAAGCAATTGGCTGATAACAGACCGGCCTGGAGAGCTTCAATCCAACCATAGAACAGTCCTCGTCGCTTACGACTGACTGCATGATGATGATGAAACCTTTAATAAATTTTTGCAAGCTAATTCTATTGATAGCAGTGTGCTGCAACCCAACAAAAACGGAATCAATAAAAGGAAATGCACCCTTATGATCTTGTGGATAAGCTATAGAAAATACATATAGTATGTTGCACAGAGCGTAAAAAGGACTGTGTCTAAAGAAAATGAATTTGCGTCAACGAGTTGTCGTCCTTCAACGCACAATAGTAGCCAGTCAGGCTTCAGTATGTTTTCACCAATAACCAAAACTCGTGGATAGGTGGTGCGGGTTATTTTGTTCGGCAAATCATCATCTTCCTAATACATACACAAAAAAGAAAATGCTTCAGTGTTTGAAAGTTGCCTCAATGAATGCACTGTATGGAAAACGTTCCAAGTCTTTATCATTGCTTACCGACAGCATTTCCATCAGGCTGTTTTCAGACGCTTTCTTGGTAAGCAAATGGACTAACAGCATCACTGAACTTGTTGTTTCAAAGTCTGTTTAAAAGTTAACACAACTTAGCATTTATAAAATATTATATTTTCCTTAAATATTGTGATAATAGATTTACCACGCGGAAAGCATATAGGGATGATAGTGTCATCGCTACGCCTTGTAATTTATAACACTCTGTAACTAAAAGCGAGAGACTTGCCAGGTGAGAAACGGATACGTATTAAAGAAACAATTTCCCAACATAAAATTTGAAAAAAAGAAAAATGGCTTTATTTCGAATTTTAGGTTGAGCAATTGTTTTGTATAGTTAGTATATACGTTTTTAACTTCTAAATGTATGCTTCACCTGCCTTTACTCCACACAAAACCAAACAGTCATTCAACTAGATAGAGAAAGTTTGGAAATGAATGCGATGCTTGACATTATGATTTTTCAAGATGCACTTCCTTTACTTTTTGATTTTCCAATATAGAAACTGTTGCTTCTTTTACGCCGGAATTAACGAGTTTCTCCCTCAAATTTTTGTCCATCTTGCTCAAAAACAACACAGCAAAACAGTTTCATTCACAGAATACAATGCTATAATTGTCTTTCCAAACTACCTAAGGTTTTCAATAAAACAAAGAAAAAAAATAATTACAGTCGTATTTTTAAAAAACCAATGAGCAAAACCATCATTGAAATTCCCGAGAAGACAATAAATACTATCGTGTTTATGGATTTAATATAACAAACAAGGATGCAAATAGCCATAAAATGTAGTGTTTTTCTTGGTACGAACCTTTTAAAAACGGCAAAAAATCGTTTTTACTCCTTATCCAATATTTTTGTTATGCGTTTTCGACGTTTAGCTTTCCAAAGACATCATCAGACTTATAGTTTACAATGCAGGCTGCGAAACTTTTATATAATATTTACAAGCGAAAATGACAGTTATGTAATTAGAGAACTATAAGACTAAACAATCAGGCAGTATACTTACATTAAAATAGAGATAATTTCTTACACGCTTTGAGACCACTATTAAGTTGTGGCATATTGCGTTTTATCAAAAGCGTTTCTAAGATGAGAAGTTGATTAGGATTATTATTTTTACAGCGATATAAGATTTTGGTGTTACTTGCAATCAAATTACAAGGATTAAATGGCACGTGTGTGAGATTGGTGTCGGAATCAACGTCAGGAAGTGAGAAAAGGTGTGAGATGTAGTTGGCGTCTGGACAAATGAGTAAATGTTGTGAGATAATGCATTTTTACGTTGAA
This sequence comes from Xenia sp. Carnegie-2017, assembly GCF_021976095.1. Taxonomy (NCBI): domain Eukaryota; kingdom Metazoa; phylum Cnidaria; class Anthozoa; order Malacalcyonacea; family Xeniidae; genus Xenia; species Xenia sp. Carnegie-2017. Next base: position 10,318,562 of record NW_025813486.1, read on the forward strand.
TTAAAAGGCGAGCATAATATGAATTAAAACATAATCAGAAGCATAAACCTTCTCTAGTAGAAAAACATGTTTCCCATTAAAACAAAACACAACCTCTGTTGCATTTGAGTTGATCAAGAGCAACAATCGCAAAGAGAAACGTACTCAAAACAAAAATATTCTGAACTCTAGACAGTTAAGATTCTATCTCCAGTTCATTTTGCCAAAATAACCTAAATGCAGCCTTTCCATAGTACGCAAATATCTTAAATGGTTATTAATACAAGAGGCTACTTCAAGATACAACGGAGTTCAGAACTTCAGAGTAACGAGAGCATGTATTCAGTATTCGTTTACAACTCTTACATTACGTGGTGTTATTTAAATATACTATAAATCAATATATATATATGTATATCATATATACATACTTTATTCAAGAAATCTTGGAGAAATGGACCATAAATGTTAATATTCCGACAAAGTGGTTTGGACTCTGTTGACGAAGAAGCATGTTTCTTTCACTCTTGCTTAATTCCGCCATGTTGATTTTGAAAAATGCTTTGCACTTTGCATTGCACCAAACGCATGGGGTATTTTTTACACCCACATGTTGCATTTACACCCAAAGAGGGTCATTGTAAACGTTACCATTATGTTGAGGGTAAAATTTAAACTACGGATTGCAAAATACCCAGGATTTTAGAGTAAATATTACCCTTTAGTGACTAAAGGGTAATATTTACTCTCAACATGCTGGATAAAATACCCTCAACATGTTGGATGAAAGTTCATGCGGCCCTCTGGCTGTAAAGTTTGGAGACCCCTGCTTTAGTCAATTACCCATCTGAAGGTAGTAAATACTTCCCTAAAAAAAGATAACTTTTACCCCCTAAAATTTACAGTGTAATGTCAATGTGCATTCAACAGAATATCGAATTTTAGCATATGAATCACATGCACTGGTGAAGCTATGAAATATTTGCCACGTGCAAAGCGCCTTCGTTCACGAATTAAACATAGTAAATTAGTCATCGAAACAGAATCATCAGCAATGAGCATTAGAACACATAGTCATAGAGCACATACGGACAATATAATTACGTTAGAACACCACACAATTTCTTTTAGCTTGTGCGCCCTGATTCAAAGGGTTAGGTACTTAGTTATTTGACTGAAGAGTGCAAATTTTTGCAATCTCGGACATTTTGTTAAGTTTCATGTTCATAATAAATATTGAGCTACGCTCGTTCATCTATTTCATTGTTTAGGCCTTACATTTTCCGTATATTTTTGTGAGGGCTACTAACATGTACGCTCTGCGTACTTACTTTTTATTCATGACATGATGCACAGAATCATTGCTACCGCAACGACCGAGCTTAAGCAAGGGGGTAAGGTAGTTGTCTAAGACTAGGTTTACACCTTTCCGTATCTTAAACTGCGCAAAAAAGTAACAGAATCGTGGGTTTCGTTTATACTGCACCGGAGCGGAATTGTTCGAAAACATCACTTTTGTTGAAGCGACACGACCACACTTTCTAAACGTTGTCGCCAGGTCGGACAAAAACGGAGCGCTACGCATTGTCATGTAAACAGCTAACCATTAATATTTCGCTACACTTTGGATACCAGTTCTCTTTAATTTCTTCCCGTGTTGTGGCGCTTATTTGAAAATGGTGATCATTTTATATTTTGGAAAGCTTTTAACAACTGATTCCGTTGTAATTCTTACAAATCAATGTTTTTCCTGACCTATGGCTAGAGATATAAACATCTAGCAATGTGCAAATAAGAAATGGCACCATCTTTCACAAACAACTAACGAATTTGACAGCAGGAGACATGTGTAAACACTCACCAAACTGTAGTGGAATATAAGCAGATCAGTGTAAACGCTGTCATATTCTGCCGTCACAAATTTAAATGCTAGAGTAGTATATTCAATATGAAAACACAGAGTACAAACGGCATAAAAACATTTTGTATATATAAGGGCTTCATGCCTTTTGTATAGTCTGCGTTTTTATATCGAATACTAGTTTTATATTCAAATGACGAATTAAACTTATTCCATCATTCCAGCGTATAATTAGTATATTTTGGCTTAAATCCCAGTTCCACTCCATTGGTTGCCTTGGTTTTAATATCATAATTTCATCTTGGAAAGCGACCAGCATGTTTATATGAAAAAATTTATCCCGCCTACCTATAATCTGAGATCACGTCTACTTGTAGGAGTAATCTGAGATCACGTCTACTTGTAGGAGTAATCTGAGATCACGTAATCTGAGATCACGTCTACTTGTAGGAGTAGGAGACGAGATCATTCTTCACATTCTATATAAACTCGAGCTTACAAAAGCATAAAAATATTTGTCAAAAGTGCCAGCATTAACGAAAAGGTAGTTTCCCATGGAAACTTTGCACTAAAAACTGTCATATTTATGATATGAAAAACATGGCAACCAACGAAGTAGAACCGGGATTTAAGCCAAAATAAACCAAATTATACACAGGAAATTTGAATACAAGAGTAGTATTCAAAATAAAAACAAAGACTATAAACGGCATAAAAATCCCATATAATACTGAAGCAGTTTATATAATCTGTGTTTTTATATTGAATACTAGCTCTATATTCAAATAATGAATTAAACTTATGCCATCATTCCAGCGTATAATTAGTATGTTTTGGCTTAAATCCCGGTTCCACTCTGTTGGTTGCCTTGTTTTTAATATCATAATTTCATCTTGGAAAGCGCGCCAGCAAGATTATATGAAAAAATTTCATCCCGCCTGCCTATAATCATCTCTTGCTGAGATCACGTCTACTTGTAGGAGTAGGAGACGAGATCATTCTTCACATTCTATATAAACTCGAGCTTACAAAAGCATAAAATATTTGTCAACAGTGCCAGCATTAACGAAAAGGTAGTTTCCATGGACACTTTGCACTAAAACTGTCATATTTATGATATGAAAAACATGGCAACCAACGGAGTAGAACCGGGATTTAAGCCAAAATATACCAATTATACACTGGAAAGTTGAATACAATAGCAGTATATTCAATATGAAAACACGGAGTACAAACGGCATAAAAACGTATTGTATATATATGGGCTTATGCCGTTTGTATAGTCTGTGTTTCTATATCGAATACTAGTTTTATATTCAAATGATTGCAACACGATCTACTTGTCGGATGCGAGATCATAGATAGGAGGGATAAAAATTTTCCATATGAACTTGCTGGCCCGCTTTCCGAGATGAAATTATGATATTAAACACATGGCAACCAACGGAGAAGAACCGGATTTAAGCCAAAATAAACCAAATTATACACAGGAAATTTGAATACAAGAGTAGTATTCAATATAAAAACAAAGATCATAAACGGCATAAAATCCATGTAATACTGAAGCAGTTTATATAATCTGTGTTTTTATAATGAATACTAGTTTTATATTCAAATAATGAATTAAACTTATGCCATCATTCCAGCGTATAATTAGTATATTTTGGCTTAAATCCGGTTCCAATATCATAATTTCATCTTTGAAAGCCGGCCAGCAAGATTTTATGAAAAAATTTCATCCCGTCTACCTATAATCATCTCTTGCTGAGATCAAGTCTACTTGTAGGAGTAGGAGACGAGATCATATGTAGATCATAGTATAACTAGGGATCCAAGGATATAGTGAAGTTTCCTGGATAAAATGTTCCTAAACATTAAAATAAAATTAGTTTCAAGAATGCTTAGTATCGAACCTTGGCGTTTCAAAAAATGCTAAACTGAAATTCATTTCGAGAAGTGCTTATCAAAGGCTAAGCAGTTTGTTTTTTGACGAATAGCTACAACTTGCTCCGAGATTGCGTAAATAAACGTTAATTCGTATGCACACTTACGTAGCGGATACAATCATACATTCGGAGTAGAACCTGGATTTAAGCCAAAATAAACCAATTATACACAGAAGATTTGAATAGAAGAGTAGTATTCAATATAAAAACAAAGACTATAAACGGCATAAAAATCCCATATAATACTGAAAATTCCGGGCTATGATGTGCCATGTTGATTTTTGATTAGTGACAATTGGGAAAATGTTGTTTTGCTACATTGTCGTAGTAGGTGGGATTAAATTTCTCGTATGATCATATTTGGCTCGCTCAGTGGGATGTCTCGATAATCGGGCTCATACGAACAGGCCCTAATATAAGAATCAAATGTATTAATTTAGTATACACTCGCTCTTACAGAAACCACGGGGTGCATCAAAAAAATTCTAATTTAAAATTTGGGGTTCAATAACGCTGCATTTATTTGAAAAAGTCTTTGGTTTTTACACCTTGGTTAAGTCCATTTATTTACCTTTTAAATGACATGTTGTGCGAGTCACTGCAAACTAAATGCAAATTTAAACTTCTTATTGTATGCTTAACAAACGCGACGGTTCCAATTAAACATGGCAGAAAGCACGCACATTTGTTGAGAAAATGTTTTTGAAACCAGTAGCTTACAAGAAACACGGAGTCAGTTCAAACAAAGATATCCGGAAGGACAAACTTTTGCCCTCAGTATCATCTGGTAGATTATTACAACTTACAACAAGACGTGTTTAGTTTTGATAGAATCGACATTTAAGGGAGACAGAAGCCCAATATAGGTTGTTCTTTATCACCATGTAAAAATTATATGCTTCACTCAAGTATGCTGTAGACAATATAGTCAAACAAAGTTGGATTCAAGTTTTTTTTGATACGCACTGTATATTAAATATTAAACTGACCATGCGAGTTGTAATTTGCGAAAGACCTAAATCATGTTATTCTTACACTAAAGCAATCATAATATAGTAAGTAAAATACTTCCACTCCTCCTCTTTGCAAACGAGATAAGTCTGCTCGAAAGCAGAGAGCCTTAGGCTACAAGTCCCGGGCTTGTGACCGATGTAGCCTCGTTAAAAGGTGAAATGACACTTTCTTCGAACTTCTATTGCTTCTAATCTTCTGGCTTCCCTCGACTTTTTGAAACCACTATCACCAGTCGAGACTAAGCGATCTTATGTGATTGGATGGTGTGCTTAATGATCAATTTATTTAAGAATATATATGCTACATTTTTTTGTGTAAACGTGTCGTTGTCAATACACAATTAATATTGGGCGCCCTTTTTCCATGTGCCAAACCTTAAAGGTACTCAAAGACCTTTTATCTCCGCAGCGCAATCTTGCATGAGATGAAACTTCTAAGTTAACGTGGTCCAAGCAATAATTTACGGATTGCATAGCAATTAAACAAGACCTTACTAGCCAACACACCGATCAAAATGTCCAATTGGATGTAGGGTAGTTTAAGTTTGTTTATTTCGCCTAAATTTTATTCACTCACTCTGTTAGCGAATGAGAAACTTTCTCACATAATTTTGTGAGTTATCTGATAAGTGTAGTCGTGTTAACAAACAATAAACGAACACACACACACATACACAAAAATCTATCGAAAATGACAAAACAAACTTAATTTTGAATCTGATTTGTTGATAGACAGTTAAAAGAGTTAATTATACACCTGTAGGTCGCTAGTCGGTGAACCTCATCGAGACTTTATACAGATACTTCAAAATCATGCAGCAAGTCAAGATGAAAAGCACTGAGCTGAAACGGTAACACGTACATAAAGTACATGTAAAGACTAGAAATAGGTCGTTGTAAATCACTGTTGGTAGATAACAGAGATCTAAGGAACTGCATTAGAGATCATATTAAAAACACGAAGTTGAACTATCAAAAAGATGTATACATTGGGATTTTTGTTCGCACTCTATTTCTGCAACGTCATTTCATACAAAGTGAACTTGGACTCTGAAGGTATAGAATTTTATACTTATTAAGCGAAATTGAATGCTGCATAAGAGGCATAGCACAATTTTAGCAAAAGATTTCGCCTTCATCTGCGTCACAGTGCTGTTTATATTATCATTTACCAATGCATGCAGTGTGTCAAATACGTGAAGAATAAAGTATATTTTTTACTGCGGCTGACATTTGTTTTTGAGTTCAATCTAATATAAAGTTGACCGTTAATTTTCATGTGTTATGCACACAACTTTCAGTACGTACAAAAATTCGTTAAATAATATAAGACAGGTAACAGCTAAAAACTATACGGGTTTTTTCTATAGTATCTAGACATGTTTCAGGGTCGCTGCAAATGAGTTGCAGTTGAGGTAGAGGGCTGGATTTCTAATTTTGCCACAAATATAAGAAATTCGGCCTTGCTTCATTATTTATAAGTCACCAGGTTATTTAACTTGTTGTATCTATGTATTTAGAGTATAAAGAATGGCGTCGTGGAGTTCCTTCACCGGCACTAACAAAAGCAACTAGTACTGGTAAGGAAAAGCTATATGAAATGTGTTTGTGTTGCAATCTTTTTATCGATTTATTGTAGATGGCAAAGAAAAAAAATCAAAAGTGATCATTCTACTCTCTGTGTATACAACAGATAAAATTAATTACTGTTTGTTTAAAACTACTTTACTAATTCCTTCATGGTTAAAACATGGTTTTCTTTCTTCAATTTAGGCAAATGTATAAAAGACTTGGTTATTCTCGTCGATGCATCACGGTCCATAGGTGGACCAACTTTTAATTTAAAAGTCAAAGCATTTTTGAGGAATTTGATTTCCAATCCTCAGCTTAATGTCGGTCCTGATGGAACCCGAATTGCTTTTGTTATATTCAGGGACAAAGATTACACAGAATATCTTCTAAAGTTCGATGCTAGAACACAAAAAGAATACAAAACTTTTATAAACAAAGAATTGATTTATAGTGATGCTTTTGGCGGTCAAACATATACGGGAAAGGCTCTAGGGATTGTGGACAAAGATGTAATCTTTTTTGTAGTCCTATTACCGTATAACTAGTAAGTTTTGTATGGTTAAATTGACAGAATCGAATAACATATATACTTTCTTTTAACAAGATCTTTAAAACGAACAGTCCTGACAACATCCGACCAAAGATTGATGACGTTGTCTTGTTGCTAACGGATGGTCAACCCAATGGAGGGCATGCAGTTACCAGTGATAAAGAAGAAAATTTGAATTCCGAAATGGTCGATGCCCGAAATCATTCAAAGTAAGGAATGATGTATTACGCTGACCGCTTGCTTTTGCTTTAAATTTTAAGAGAAAGCATTCTATGGCTAAATTATGAAAACGACCTACATTTTCATGGTGCGTTACAATAATATATAGCTCATAGTTTTATATAGATTTGTATTGTACGAAATGCTTATAATGCGCTAAAAGTGAAACGAGTCTTACTCTTTTGTTCGCTGTTCGCTGTAGTTTTAAAACCGTTCTTTTATGACTGTCAGAAATTGCTTTTTAGCACTTCTTTGGCCGCCATACATTCTCAATCTTACGTCATAGCGAGAACATGCCATACACTCCAAATATGGCAATAAAAATTCCCATAAGCCTTGTGATTTCCCGACTCGTTACATTGTCAGATTGAGAAAATTCTATTTAACGTATCTCTTTAAAAAAAGGGTTCAAAATTTAGCTTCGTAAGCATTTTGAATTTCCCGTCATCAGTCATTCACCAGTTTTTCTACGGTAAAATATTCACATTAGTATATTCCATAACTGTATGAAATAAAGCTATTTACATGCAATAATTTCAGGTCCTTAAAAGAAAAATGTTCTCATTGTTGGTGTTGCTTTTGGCCAGAAAAATTGTGAAATTCCTGCCAGAAATTGAAAGATTGTCAACTTCTAAAAAGACAACATTTGACAGCGACATTGATAGTCTGGACAAGATACGGGACCAAATTGTTAGCGCTTCCTGTAATAAACCAGGCAAGTCGTACTTAAAATTTTCCTCAAAAAAGTCGTTTATAACTGATGATCTCTTGCCGTTAGTAAACACATTAATCAGTTTTACAGTAAATTCATTGGCTGTCCATTGGGAAATATAGACATTTTCAATAATGTGAGAGAGGGGGAGGCGTGTAATTTTTACAGTGCAAACATAATAACTAAATACTGAATAATCATAGATAAACTGGACACACATTTCGGTCATTTATTCGTGACTTTTCTTCAGTATTCTAACAGATATAGGGAAATTTTATGAGAGCGCATTTAGAGTTCTTACGTCGAAGACATTCTTAAATTGCAGTCTAAAAACAATCTTGGCTATTAAACCTAATGTTTTGGTCACTCATGCTTGCAGTATATATAGCAGAGGGCGAGCTTCTTGATGCAGTCAGACGTTTTTTACGCGCACTCAAAGTAACTTGTGAAACTAGACTGGTATCTAGAACAATATTTCAGCTATTTAGGAAAGGTTTTAAGCAAAATAGAAATAATCTCTCAAGTTTATTTTTGTACTAGCATTTATGAACGTCATCCAGTTTTCTATAGTGTAAAAAACGGCTATTTATTATGCAAATTGTAGATCAGAACTTCAGAATTTTTAACCCCAACCCTGGTCCCCAACTTGAAACTCGTCTCCCTGTTTCCTCTTAAATTATCGTGTGCTCAGTTAAAGCCAAAATTTTATTCTTTTTCTTGATATGATGGCATCCAAGGGAGTGCAATATTTTTTCGTAAAATTTTGATTTTATTAAGCCCTTAATAACCAAGCGCAAGAACTTTAAGGAGAAATATGTTTTGTACGGGTTAACTTTCACTTTTCTTGTTTCCGTCCATAAAAAATAAATCGTTTCAAATTGCATCGTCTGGATAGTTGTTTTCTGACTGTTTTTCCTTCGTCTCTCATTCGTAAATGGCTTTTTGTTTCGTTTTTCCTTCGTTCTGTTGCTTGCATTACAAATTTTGTTTGTGTTTCACTTTAAAATTGTTCGTTTTAGACCGAGTTCCATTACGGAAAATAATGGACCGGCAAAAATGTTTCTGAACCAATCAAAACGCGCCATTTTGCTGGAAGTGACGCTTGCCATATAATAATATTAAATAAAATCATTCTTTTAATATGTCGTGTAAAGTTGATAACTATTTTACAATTAACTCCCATTACATAGATTATTCAACATTCAGTAACAAACGGGTGAATTAATACTTTAATTAATTTAAACAGCATTATCATTATTTGATAATAACAGCTTAACTGACAATTTTGCAATATCGAACATTTACCGTTTCCTAATATCAGATGTTAATTTAAATGAACATTTTCCTCAGTTTCAAGAGCTCTGTGTAGCTGCTCATCGATTCAATCGAGCACTATGTACATTGTACCACCGGTAACATCTGTTGACGTGAGCTGGCCAACACCAACATTTCAATGTGGAAACAACAAAATTCCCGAGCATACAACAACAATTAATCCGAATATCGTCGCCCCGCACAGTTTCTCTGTTGGTCATCATCCTATTGAATATACTTACACATTTAGTGGTGGATCTCTTAAATGTTACGTGAACATCACAGTTAAATGTAAGTATTGTCTTAAGCTCAAAGAATATTTTCTTTTTCAGTAGTTCATTGATTTTATTTCTACCTACACTGTTATACGTTATCTGAAAGCTTTTAGTTAGTATAAGGAATGTTCTAATTCTCTATTGTTCATTTATCACTATCTACTATATGCCACACGCTTTCTAAGTTTACGTTCTAGATATAGAGCAATAAGTAATGTTCTCATTCTCTGTTGGTTGTCCATTACTAACTACATTGATGTTGACACACGTTATCTTTTTCTTATGTATTTTATGCAGTTAGTGCAAAGACTGTTCTTGTCCTGTGTTGCTCATTTATCACATTGATACACGTTGTCTTATTTTTCATATATTTTTTGCAGTTAATGACGTTTTAATTCCCTGTTGCTTATTCATCACTACTTACATAGCCGCACGTTTTCGTAGTGTATTTAGTGTTGGTAGAAATTTTTCTTGCTCTCTCTCACAGCATGTAAATGCCCAAATACGGCACTAATAAACAAGGACCTTGAACCAGGAAAAACCACAGCAACAGTTGAATGGAAAAACCCGAGCCGAACTGTCCACATACACTGATAAGCGTATCACCATCAGAAGCAAAGTCAGGCAAAATGAATTTTGGGTTTGGGGAACATGACATCACCTATAATTACCGCATCAAAAATTCACCGACAGCTTGTTCCCTTCTCAAATGCAAATTGAAGATCAAGGTTGGCGGAAAAGTGTGCGGTGAAGTTGGTATGTCTTCTGCGCAAGTCTGTTGTTGTGGTAAGGCTTATGACAGTAAACAAAACCACGAGTGTTGTGGATACCGGTACTATAATAAAAGCAACAAAAAATGTGTGGGTTCCTATACCTTGATAGATTTATCACGACCCAAATTATCTTAAAAACAATGGTTGAAGCAAACTTAAACAGTAGTTTTAATTTAGTTTTTTTTAATTGCATGAGATATATATTATCAAACACATTGAGAAGATTTGTTGATTTCATACCAAGTAGAAGTATGTACTATGTAGTAATTTTGTGTACATTTTAGTTAGCAGATATCTTTATTATTGGTAATCATACTATCAAATGTAGGTAATTGAGCTATTTTTTTCAAGATAATAAAAAGACGGATTTCGAAGTTTTTGTTTACTCTTGAAATATCATTTTAACAACAGAGTCAGTGTGACCATATGTTCGTTAGCAAGTTTAAATAACCTTTGCTTAAATTTTACTAAATTTGCAAAAATTTTACTAGATTCTGACTTTTTGCACTTTACCCCACCTGATCCATGTACCATGCAATGACGTCATCTCTAAGGCCCCGTTTACAGGAGCCCGGGTTGATATTTAACTTGGGTCAGACTGCGATAGATTGTTATTTTTTCACGAATTCGAGCTAGAACTGATTTTTAAAACCGGATCAGAAATTCTCAGCTCGGGTTGGCTCAAAAAAAGCCATAGACAAGCCAACCACTCGGGTTTACATGAAGAAATGAGCTAAATTCAATGCTTTAAAGCCTTGCTAACCAGGGTCAACCTGGGTCTTGAGAAGGGTGCTCCGGGTTGGTAAATTGACCTGGCTATCATGTGAACGTTAATAATAATTTATTAGTAGATGGGTTGACCTGGGTTGGCACATCAACCCCCCTTACGAAAATTTCATATTAAAATTTCATATATGAAATGATATTTGAAACCTTATGTGAAGAGATTTCATATATGAAGTTGTTCAATTTCATATATGAACTCGTTTCACATGTGACATTGTTGATGAGTGAAATTCTCTCTATATACTAATAGTTCATGTGGAAATTAGCCCCCAAGATTTCTATTATTTGGTGTTTGGCGTGGCTTGCTGTCAACCCAGGCTCGTGTAAACGTGGCCTAAGCGAGTTATTAAAAAAAGATTTATTATCTGAGTGTTTTTCGAATGTGGTGTCTACTTCTTTCTTTTGCCTAAAATTCTTCATGAGATTAAAGCAGCCACAATCGCTACAATCGAAATACAGTAAAATTGGACTAACTAGTCTATTTCACTGATATACATGAAGCCAGGGGGGCGCCATTTTTGGACTATCTACTTACTTCAGTTCCATTATATACGTTATTTTATATAACAAACTTCTACTGTCGCATTTATTTTGAGTCAGTTTTACTCTTGGGACAAAAAAGAATTTCTATGATTACAAGACTGTAATAGAACGCTATTGGGCAAAAACTCATGTTTTCTAAATTTCATACGGAAATCTTCTCACGTTACAATGTCACAATAAAAGATTTGAGAATAATTTCAGAAAGAAAAATTTAACAAAGACACAAAATACGAGGCAAATTCATTCTAAAATATATACTACAAGTGGATAGTCCAATATGGCCGCCGCTGTCAAAAGTTGGCTTCAGCATTTTCTAGGCTCCAGAATTAGGTTGCTTTATCCAGTCTTTGTGATATGGCAAGCGTTACTTCCGCCAAAATGGCGCGCTTTGATTGGCTCACAAACATTTTTGCCCGTATCCACACTAAAACAAACAGCACACCAAATCACAGAAACTCTTATGATTTTCCATGTTGTATTTCGTATTTTTAGTTCATCATTTAAGGATTTTTAGTTCGCCATAATTAGGATAATCACTGAAACAGCTGAGTACAATTCATTTTTGGTAAGGAATTATACAAATGTACCGCACTTCTGTAGCTCAAAGTAGAACATTACTTCTCTTCTAGACTTGTGGATTATATTTTAAATAAGTAAATGGTTTGAACCCGGGAGTATCGTTACATGTTTGTAAATGTAGATCGTCTAGGTTGGTATAGTCCTGAGAAGGACTGTTTTTGTTGTTGTTGACTGACGTTTCGACAACCTTAGCAGTAGTCATCTTCAGAGTCAAATGATGAGTAAACGTCAGGTTAGCCGTATTTGTTATCTGGTTCTTACGTCATTGTATTGTTTGTACAGGAAATGTGTATCGTCATTGTGGATTAGTGTGAAGTGAAATATTTTTAGTAATGATGTGTGATTTAGAAGTGATGTTACACCTCTAATACAATGACGTAAGAACCAGATAACAAATACGGCTAACCTGACGTTTACTCCTCATTTGACTCTGAAGATGAGTTATTAAAAAAAGATTTAATATCTGAGTGATGCTTCACCAAAATTTTCTGCAGAATCCTTAGCGAACTTCATTAGAAATAAACTTTAATACTTTATAAAGTGTAGGCGAAATAACTTCATATAAAGGAATAAAACGTTTAAGGTCAAATGCATCTTGGGCAAATCATTGCATATTTCAATAACTAAAAAGTAAAAAAGTCTGTCATTTTCTGCTGAGCAAGAAAATTTTGTGATCTTTCAGAATAAAAAATGTCATGCTTGGATCAAATTGGAGGGCATAAACAACTCACTAGCATTAAATTGTTACAAATCTTGAACACAAATCTCTCAGGACCGAAACTGCATGATGACTATGATTCGAAATTTTGAGCAGAGTCTTGTCCAACTATTTGATAACACTGATGCCATGATAACATTACTGCTTTCCACCAAGCTTAAAGATTTTGAAAACTTGTTACAGAGTTGGAACATAAGCCGAGAAAATACGTTCACGTACGAAAAATACTTCTTACAATGGGTCACGATCAATTCGAAGCACGAACTAGTAAACCGCAAACGAAGCTCAAACCAATGAAATTAAATCAGGTCTGCCACAAATCGTTAAAAAAACGCAAAAAGCTTGCTATTATTCGTAATATATTAGATACTACCATGGAATAAACTTAAATTGCTTTCCTCTTTTGTATATAAACCCAATTTCCAATAGTATTATTATAGTTTCACTTTGCAAGTAGGAGCCAAAATGGCCATTCCACGCATGCCCAGACCGTTTGTCTTAACTCTTACAAATAGAGGGCCTGTCTGTAACCGGTTATCAAAATCATGGCGGCGAATAGGAAACTTTGATGAAAAACTTCCACTTAAAAAAACTATTTTTATTATTGACTCCCCTCTGATTTCACCACAATCATTAAATCAGTGCAAATTGCAAAGTGCTAAACAAATGCACACAAGCAAACACAATAATAAGGCAAAAGAGAATGAATTTTTTTATTTAAATAATTGTTTTCATGTATGGAAATGAATTGAACAAACACGCAGTTATGCGAAGAAAGTGTACAATAAAGAAACTTTGATTATTTTTACATCGCAATATGAAATGTCGTCATGTTTGCGATTTACTCATATAAATATATTTACACTGTAATTATTCAAAACTGGCGAACATTTTACTGAAAATATCAAAATTTTATATGAAAGTCTCTTTAAGTAAATCTCTTCAAATAAGTATGAACTCTCTATAAGTAAACTACACATTTTAATAAAATACTTCGTCCAACTATCTTTCTCTATTGAATAGATGGAATAGTAAAAATAAATGTAGATTAATTAAATGTTGAGTTCATTTTGTCTGGTGTCATTATCATAACAGGATGTTCCTAAAGCAATTGTACTGAGTGCATTTGAACAAAATATATTTAATTTGGCAATTAGTGATAAAAGAAATATAATCTATTTAATTATTTTACAAAAACATTACGAAGCATGTTAATTTTAACATAAAACAAACAAACAGTTATAACAACATTCATTAGACTAGCTAGCACAAAAAATAATTAAATTAATTTATTTGCAAAATTACAATTCTTAAAGTGAAAATCAAATTATGTATTAAATGCATTTCTATAATGGCAGACATCTTGAACATGACGTCTCACATATATAAAATTTGATCCTTGAAAAATATTTTAACAATAGAGAGCCAGTAAAGAATTGCTAGAGTTGCATGAATGTCAATGCACACACAATTCTTTGGTAATATGGATGCTAAAAACAAGATTCAGTTTAGCAAAAAAAATCGTAACCTACTTGCTGTAGTGCAATTTGGCAATCTGTGTTTTTTGTGGCCATATTGGCCACATTTGTTACATTTGCCTGTAGAGAAATGAAAATTTTGGAATTCTTAAGATAAAAAAGTGGATGAATTACTACTTTCTATAGCATACTACATACCTATGAATATTTTGCTTTTCTCTGTAAATTATTACATGGAATATCCAGTAGTACCATGAAAATATTTTGTACAAAGTGTCAAATTATATCTTTGGTATTTTCACTTGGCTGTGTAATACTTCCTTGTTGCTTTTTACTACCTGCAGTTGGAAACTACCCTTAACTGCTGTTAACAACTTCGACTTTATTTACCTATTCAGAAAGCAAAACTTATCATGCATTATAACCTTTTTTCTCCATTATCTGTTCTCCATCCTCTTCTAAATCAATACAATTCCAAAAAATTATATTTCTTATAAATAAACATGTTTAAGAGATAAAATCCAACATACTGTTTTCCTCTTGCAACAAGGAATCTGAATTTTACGAAATGAAATTTGTCTGTTAATCATGAAAAGAAAAAATAAACAAAAATCGAATCAAATAATTCACATACCACTTTCTTTAGCGTTCATGTCATCCACTGCTGCAAGTGTATTAAATACATAAACATACACTTTAAATTATAAACTCAACTCATTTATGAAACATACCCATTGTTTCTTTATTGTTGTTTCTCTCAGCCACTATGCATAAAGATTCGAAATAGCTTTCACATTTTGAAAGCAGAAATAAATTTGATCACTTATGACAAAGATACAGCTTTGCCTTAGTATTTACAACAATGCTTACTTCTCTTTCTTTAAAAAAAACTATCTTTCGGTTTCTGAATGAGAAAAAAATCGTCGTTAATAAGAGCATGTTTTTAAATACTGGTATAATCTCTGTTAAAATTTCCAAGTCAAAAAGGCATTATAAAGTAAAACCAGACGATAAAAAGTCATTAAAAAATATACTTACCACAAAAACGTATACGTGATATGTCAAAATGTATGCATAACAGCGATCACTTTAAATTTTCCAGGATTGTACCAAGATTTTATCAAGTGCGAATTGTTCTTCGATGAGGCAATGTTTAATTAAACTTCTCATGCACATAATCATATGCTTTTCTAGAATAAAACTTCAAAGGAATTGCAAATGACCTTAGCTCAGCTGTATACACAGCAAATTTTTTACCCTGGTTTTGAGATATTAACAAACTCGTGACAGCCCCAGGCATTTTAGATAGAGTATTGTTAAGAATTTTCACTTGATCATTATTAATTCTTTGTTTGCAATCACGTGATTTATTGCTTCAAAATGTTTTTACGGCTTTCAAGTGAAGGGCTAAAGAACTAAGATGGCGGCCAATGTATTATAACCAAGCCAACAGCAACAACGAAAAATTTAGTATCCGAGTACTTTTTATCTCTTCAACCAAAGCCAAAGTCAAGATACCAAGAGAAGCTTTCCTTATGTGATAGACTGGATCCATATTCTCTAAAAAAGAGTGACTTTTTAACCGATCATAACAATTTCCCTAACTTGCAGTTTGTCTATATATTTTTCCGCATTGAAAAGAAGTTTTTTATGTGAGAAACAATCTTTGTCTTCTTGATAATTAATAATTTTACCATAAAATGTTTACTATGACTAATGGGCACTCGAAAGCAAAATCTCGATCGACTAGTTATGGCAGAGACAAAAGATGGGTGTAAATTGAGAGAAGTAGCTTGGAGGAATTCGGATGAAAGTATACTTGTACATATTGCTGATAAAGATGTGTAGCTTTAGAAGTTAGGTATCATAAACAGTGTTACGAACGATACACTAGCTGTTTGAGATGCCGCAATGTAACACACGAAGTTGATGATACTGAAAACTATGACAGATACGCATGCAAATACGAAAAGTCATTTGATGTTTTTTGTCAAAGATTTGTAAAGAAGACTGCTGATGAATGAAGAAATTTTGTCATGAAGATAATTAAAGCTGAGTTTGTCAAGACAATGGCAGAAATTGAAGATTCAGATGCGTCAAATTATAGAAATTTCGTTTGAAAGAGAGATTGCGAGATAGATTTCCTCAAATTGTTTTCTTTTCCCAAAAAGACGGAAAAAAAGCGAAATTTTGTACGTTGAAAGTCTTCGACAAGGAACTGTGGCAGAAAATCATCTAGAAACAAAACTTTGCAAAGTGAGACGGACACGGAAGACGAATTTTTCAACAATGAAGTTCCCAAAGGCAGCTGCAATAAAACGACGATCCTTAATAAAGTATTTAACGTAGCGCTAACAGTACGGGCAATATACGTGCTAGTACGAAGTCATGATATGACGGCTGGCCGCACCTTGCTTCTGACAGAAAAGAATGAGAGCGTTAGGAAAATTGTTTCGCCAACTCTGTTCAATTTCCTCGCGTGGATGTTTGGTTTTTCAGACGACCCGGAATTGTCGGAATATGTTGAAGTAGGAGAAAAGAACGCTCTTAAAGTTTTTTAATTATGTCAAGATCTGATCAACGTTAGCAGTAAAGGAAAAATGCAAAGGCCTAAATCCTTAGCCTTGGCAACAGCTGTTAGACAAATTTCTGGCTGTTCATGCCTGATACCATTTTGAACAGTCTTGGACACTATGTCTCTTTGTCATCCGCAGTGGCGTATGATTCTGCCCTCGCACAAACAACTATTAATACATCTAATATTGTTTCAAAAGAGTTTGTGGAGAAAGAGTATGTTAACTTGATTTACGACAACATTGATTTTAAGCGAGGACATAAAAACACAAACCCATGTTACAAACGAAATCATAACGCAGAAATTGTCTGTCAGCAACACATAACAATGCAAAATTCCAGCATTATTAAAAAAGCACAGCGAGCTGTTGAGATGCCGAATAGCAATATCGCACAATACAATATTGGGGCAAAAAAAACTCCAAACTTTTGTATGGAGTCTTTTCCATTCCATTCCATTCTCATTGATGGGAGCCATGACTTAGATGAAGCAGCTTAGAAGCTTGATTTAGCTTATGTTTTAACGAAAATATTTTATGTCACTGATGAAACAGCACTACCTTGATGGACCGGCTTTAACACCATACTTATTGACGAAATACCTGAGGTATCAAGAGTGGGTTATTTGCCAATTATAAACGCGCCACCAACTGAATATTTCACAATAAATGAAATTCTTAAAAGAAGCAAGGATATCGCAGAGAAGCTTGACTTACAATATGCTGTCTCAGTCTTTGATGAAGCAGTGTACTCGAAAGTCCAGCACATACGAAGGAAAGTACCTGTTTTTATGATACACTGGTCGTACGTCTTGTAGAATTTCATACAGTCATGACTTTACTATCTTCTGTGTCGTGTGATCAAATATGTGGCATGTGATCAACTATGGCTTTTCTGCTGTGGCATGTGATCAAACAATTATAAGCAAACTGCAAACCGCGATTCGAAGACGAAGAGTGGATTGAATGTAATTTCTATGAATCCTGGAGCGGTGCAAAGATGGATGCTATCACAATCGCAAAGAGCAGCATTAACAAGGAAGTATAATTACATGGCGGAGTTGAAGTATAGGCCAAGGGGAATTTGATTCACATACTTCTGTTATGAGACTTAGGGTTAGGACGGGCTGTTTCCTGTTAATGAATTTATAATTTTCTTCAAATGTTGGAGACATCCTCTTTTCATGCTTTTCCGAAAGAGCAAAGACCTTGATTACTCCAAGTGCAAACGCTTTGAGCAATGTGTTCAAGACGTACGAACTTCTATATCTCAAATGGCTCATCCTTTTGATGTTGATCAAGAACAGTTGATAAATTTGGCAAGTGGAGTAGAAACTGCAAAGTCTAAACTGCTCGAAATTTTGGAGAGAGAAGCAGACAACCCAGAAGTCGATATTCGCAGCTTTCACAACAATGCTCTTATAATAGATGCAATGGCTGTTTTGCAAGTTACGAAAGGTAAATGTTAAAGACACGTTGCATGCACAGACCTTTTATATATGCAATCACGACATATTCTTTTCAATTTAACGACGTAGACTTTTCTTCTGTGTCGTAACTTGACATAAAGTGTTCTGCTAATTCTTTGCGCATTTCAGAGGTCTCAATTTAATTGCTTATTTAAGGAAAATGGAAGACCTTCGGTGAATTATCTGATTATTAAAATCGCACTGCAAAGTAATGCTACAAGATTGGACTTTGTCACAGATCGCTTTCTCGGCCTGTCTGTGATCACTTCATCACTTAATCACAGACAGGCCGAGAAAGGAGTTCAACGAATGTGAATTTTAGTAAAGATCAGCCCGTTCCAAAGCAGTGGCAAAAATTCTTAAGTTGTGGAGAAAACAAGGAGTCACTTTTGATTTTTTTGTGTGAACATTGGAGAGAGTATAAATCATCTCAACGGCCGCAAGTTGAATATTTCTATGTTACTGCAAAAGGAAATTGCTATGTACTTTCCTGTTTAGCTTTTGACGAAGACCCCGTTTTATGTTGTGACTGCATTGCGCTAGAAAGCAATCACGAGGAAGCCGACACCCGTATGCTTTTACACGCCAAACATGCAATGAGCACTAACGTTGCTGTTATTATTAGGAGTTCAGATACAGATGTCTTCATTCTTTGTGTAGCAATGCAAAAAAACCTGGGTTCAAAAGTTTTATTTTCACTGGTACCGGAAACAAATCGTGCACTGTATATATAAATGCAGTTAGTGTCGCCATGAACGAAGAATTTTGTCGCTGCTTGCCAGACTTTCACGCGTTTTCAGGTTAGCATTTTAATATGGGTATTTTCATGAGGGTGGCCATAGAAATGACTTATTCCAATCATTGCATCATTTTTTTTATTTTTGCCTATATTTTCACTGATATTATATTTCTACCAAGTTCTAAAATATCAGTGTAACTAATACTAAAGCATTGACGTTTGCTTCACATTTAGGAAGTGACTGCACGAGTTCGTTTTATGGGAAAGGGAAAGTCAAAGCATGGAAAACGCTAATTGCTCATCCTTGCTTTGTTGAGACATTTTCTCTCCTTGGTTGTAACTTTCCTTCCGCCGACGTTCTTGTACGCGGTATAAACAAGTTCACTTGTCTACTATATGGTGACGATTCATCCAATAATGCCGATGAATGCCGATACACACTGTTTAAAGGTGGAAAATGTTCGGATAAAGTGTTGCCACCAACATGTGACAGCCTTCTTAGACACATCGAAAGAGTAAATTACCAGGCAGGTGTAGTGTCAGTCTCTTTTACCCAAAATGGCTCTTCTCTCCCTAATTGGTAACGGTTGGCAGCTTTCAAACGGGAACATTGCTATCGTATGGATGACTTGTCCTCCAGCTCCAGACTCACTTCTTGATTTCGTAGACTGTCAATGTAAGACGGGGTGTTCAAGCATGCGATGTTTATGTAGAAAAGCTAAGCTAGTCTAAGCCAACTAGTACTTACTACAATCTAAATTTCAATACTCGTGTGATAAATAGATTACTTCATGGTTGGTATGTTTGTACGTTTTTTATCATGCACTTGTTGAGAAGGATTGAAAACAAACTCGTGCATAAAAATCGTACGCACTCACCAACCATGCAGTAATCTATTAATACCAAGTTTATCGGCCCGCAAACTGCAATGTGTTCATTTTCTTTTCTCTCTTTATATGATTTACACGAACAGCACAAGAATAGGGTGTTATGTATTTGAAAAATAAACTTGATTTTTACACATTTCAACCAAGAAAATAGTTTTTAAGAATCCCTTTGCGAGAATCTTGCACTTTTTTTACGATACTAAGCTGTATATATATATTTTTGCAGATGTGTATATTTTCATGGTATGAGAAATGATCTGACAAACACATTTTTCCACTCGGAAATTAGCGGCCATGCAAACAGATAACCATGCTTGACTAAAGACTCGAAATTACTGCCCATCCCTATCGAATATAGTGTCTAAATACCCCTTACTCACGTGACTGTACACTACTGATTAACTATATGATTACGTAATTCAAATCATCCCAGTTCCCTACACAGAGCAAGTACCGAGATTGTTTATTGCCGCACCACTTGCACGCTTCATTCACAAATCTTTAAAGCTCAAACCCAAAAAGTAAAACTCCTTTTTACAAAACTTGAATGCTCACATTTCGAATAAGGCTAACTTTTGACGCCAAGTCATTGCTAAGTCGCTTTGCTCAAAAACCTTTGTAAGTTTCTACAAACGAAATAAAACTAAGAAAGTTGCTTTAAAAACATATTTTTAATAAACTAAAATTCATAATTTACAGTTATATGAGAAAAAATACACTTAGATGAACACTTAAGTAATTTTTTCCAAAAAATCCTTAGATTTCTTTAGATATTTCACCTGTCTCTTTGCAAAGTAATCTGGATAATGTGAATGCAGTTCAATTTACCAATCTATTGAACCTTTTGTACTCGAACTCGTCGGCTTAAATTCACGAAGACTGCCCAACCTATTTTTGATTGGACGGCTATCATCCACAAAAGCCTCTAAAATGATGCAAGTTGTGAGGACCACGTACTGCTCTCTGGTTAGCAAACTTTTATTGGACAATATCAATCACATGATCAATTTCCGCCATTTTCGTTCCTCTTTTAAAATTTGAACTAGTGTTTGTATGGCGATTATCACAAGTTTGTTTGTATTTTGAGAAAATATTTTGATTTTCATGAGATATGGCTACAATAATTAATTATTTGAAAGCTAAAGCATGTAACTACATATCGCCAGAATCATGGAACAGGGAAAGAACAAAGAAATGGCTTTACGATAGATTAGATTGCGCGTAGTTATTATTGTCTCAAGCTCCTTTTGACTAAGACTACGTTTACACTACTCCGGAACGGTCTGAAAACGGCGCAAAAAAGTAACAAAACTAGGTTGTGTTTATACTGCACCGGAGCGGAATAGTTTGAAAACGTCACTTTTCCGGAGCGATACGACCACAGTTTCTAAACGTGGTCGAAAGGAAACGGAGAGCTACGCATTGTCGTGTGAACCAGGGTGAATTCCATGTATGCGTCACGCCGAAGTTTGGCCAAGTAAAAACTTTGATACGCCAAGCACCTTGTTAATCAATGGAAAAACTCAAAATAACGCCAAGGAAGTGTAAATAAAAAAGAACATGATGCGTTTATTTTTTCAAATACAATACATTAGTACTAAAACTAACAATGAAACCAACCAAACCTTGCCTTGTACATGTATATTGAATACTTTACTGCAGGTTCGTAACTGTGCATGTATAATAATTGTCAAAAAAATTTGTCTCAAAAATAAAGAATCTACTTCACATGTTCAAACGCCTGTAAGGTCTCGTACTCCAAGTAGCATTTATCAACTCAAATCGCTTTTAAAGTATCAAAGTGTCTCAGTCTACTGATAGTAAATAGTAGAATGACTGCAAAAGAATATACTGTAGCACATCACGTTTTTCGCACTTTTACACTTTTTTGAAGTCTTGGCCAGTGAACTAGTCCTGGCACCATTGTGAAAGATGAAAAACATTAAAAGCTTGTCGAGAAACGCGCAAAAAAGGCTGCGTGTAGTCGCGTACGAGCAATATTTCTTGGCCGTTGTTATTACCATATGGTATTACCAAAGAGATTTTATGGTAGCATTTATGTCTACCTGAGATAGATTTACAGTTACAATTGTCAAAACACTAAGCTGAAAGCAAAGTTAAAAATTAATTGAAAAAAAGAACCAAGCAAGCTTGACATGCGCCGCCGCCATATTTTGGACAAGTTCTAGAAAAATAAGTCTGCGTCAACACGCCAAGAAAGCAAACCGTACACCACTACGCCAAGAAGCAAGCAAACCTCAAGCTGAAGATCTTCGAGAAATGCTACATGGAATGCACCCTGGCGTGTAAACAGCAAACCGTCAATATTTCGCTACACTTTAGATACCAGTTCTTTCTATTTCGTACTGCGTTATGGCGCATAATTGAAAATGGTGATCAATTTATGTATTGGAAAGCTTTTAATGACTGATTCCGTTGTAATTATTAAAAATCAATGTTTTTTCATTGAACTAAATATAACTGGAAGGCTACATTCATCTGGAAATATGAAGCTAAAGTCAGCAGTATCGTTCCCAGTCTTTTCACGCTTAAAATAAACACGACCAAAATAAAATATTTCAGTGTTTTTGAAGAAACTGTGAAAAAAACTGAAAATAAAGGGCAAAAATAGTTCCAGAAACATGTAAATTTGTTCGACTTATCTATAGACGGCAATGCATTATAAAAACAGTCGTTTTGTAAATTCAAAATTCTCAGGGGAGAATGCCTTAGACTCTCCCAGGTATGAAGCGCCTCCGATGTTTTATGACTGATGTTTGAAAAATCCTAGATCCGCCCCTGTTTGTTTCGTTTACAATCAGTCAATCACGCTTCGCGAGGCTGAAGCTGAACTCGCGTGTCTGGGAGTCAGATCACGCAAATTTTTGGCTTCATTTCGTGTGTTGCCGAAATATCCAGTTATATTTAGTTCAATGGTTTTTTATGACTTTTGTCAAGCGACATAAATATTTAGTAATATTGCAAATAAGAAACGGCGCCATCTTTCACAAACAACTAACGAATTTTGACTCTGAAGATGACTACCGCTAAGTTTGTCGAAACGTCAGTCAACAACAACAAAAACAGTCCTTCTCAGGACTTTATTAACCTGGACGATCATCATTTACAAACATATAAACGAATTTTAACGGCAAAGAACGATTGTGTAAACGCCCGCCAACTGTAGCGGATCAGTGTAAACGCAGTTAAATTTTCCGTCACTTTTTCGCTTCGGCAAAGTGTAAACGTAGTCTAAAGGTTTATTTACGAAGATTGCATGTTTTCGCGTCAAAAATCATTGGAAAAGTTCAATCTAATGCAAATGGTTCAATAGTTTTCTTACATAATAAGCCTGTGCTTTATAGAAATATTATGACATATCATTATGCTCTGAACTGTTTTTAATTTACAAACTCTTAATAAACACTTCAAGTAACATTTATGGCTAATCCTACAATCTAAAATAATATACTTTTGAATATTGTGTTTGTATGCTTACGTCATCCTTTGAAAGTATAGCATCAGTTTTTATGAATAAAGTATTTTCTGAAACGGCTGGGCAAAATACATTATTTGGTATGAAATATACATTGCTGTCTATACTTTAAAGCAGAGCATGTTCAATTGGCTTATCAATGATTTGGTCTGGTCTTTAAATAATCAATGATTTGGTGTGGTCTTTGGTCATTGTAATTAGGTAAAACATGCAGACGTTTGTCATTACTCAACTTATTAATTTTTTAGGCTAAATTAAAAATGGGATCAAATTCATATGGCATATCAAAGTCTGTACAAACAATAACATTTGTTTCAAACTAGACTATTCTTTAAAAACAGAATTGTTTTTATATTGCACAAACAATAGGTTCCTTTTCAACAAATGCCTCACCAAATAGAAACCTTTACCAAATGCATTAGAATTCAACTTTAACTATAATCCCAGTTTCACAAGCAATAAAAAAATCAACAACTTCACATTAGATCAATAGAATATTAAAGAGCTACTGCATATAACAAATATTTTAAGTCCATAATTTTCCAGCAAAAAAACCTTTGCAATCTGTCTGCATTAAATTTTCATTCTTGGATCACATTGCAAAGGATGCACTACCTAAGCAAAATGTTACGACTACAGTGCTTCAAAACAAAACCATGTCCAACTAGGGATGAGACTAATTCAATGGCAGCGACAGCTTAAGTCAAAATAAATTATTGCAGCTCAATTCTAAATTAAAATACTTTTTAGTTTTAGAATAAGATGATAAGTGATGAATTTCTAACGAATATATTTTTTACCAGTTAAGTTACCTTTACGAATTTTCGAAATGTAAATATAATCAAAATGAGCTGCAGTGATTTATTTTGACTTACCTTATACCTGCCAGAGCATTGATTCACATCTGGACATATGTGTAGTAAAGTATCGTGTTTTCCTGGCCAAGAATATGCAACCGACATGTCGAGCACTTTATTTATCGCTAGTTAATTATGAACAATGAAACAAATATCTTGGTGCTGTTAACAGCAGCCAGAATATACGTTCACATATGTAAAAACGTCTAGAAGTGGATCACAATTAGTTTCAAAGCACGAATTAGTCAACCGCAAATCAAGCTCAATTCCATAAAATGCAGTAATTATTCACAAAAACATCAAAAGCTCGATTATGGATTCCGATATATTTAATGTTTCCATTAAACAGGGCGGAATGGCTTCATTCTTTCGCTCATTTAGCCAATTTCACACAATTTCATTATTTGTTTAACTTGCAAGTAGGAACGAAATTGGCGCTTGCCCCAGACCCGTTGCCCCATGATCATTGAGTGCTAAAAAACTGGAGCGGTTATCTCAAGCGCGGCTTTAGATATCCGATGATGCCAAGAAATGAAGAAATTGACCTATTTTCGCTGAGATTTACCAAAAAATACTGCTTTGCAGAAAATTTTGCAATTTCTTAATTCCCCCCAGAAGATGGAGTGAGAAAAAAGCATTTTTGTATTTGGCATTTGACCAGCAAATTTATGATGAAAATCAAGGTAAAAACCTAAAATTCATAACAGAAAGTCAATAGTGGTTGCTAGTTATCGTCTCTTACTAGGGAAGCTTTTTATAACTACCGACGAAGGAGCTTTTTGCTTGCTACATATCAATGCAGATGAGCGAAGCAGCGACGTAAATATTCAAACTTGTTGAAGAAACTTGCCAATCGTGCGCAAGGAAAAGTGGAAACCGGTTTCTTTTACTTAACAATACTATGTTTTATATCCATTTCATGAGTTGTATCCAAATAAATCTTGAATGAATGGCTGATATTTGTTATGACTGTACTACACTTAGAGCCAGAGTCTATAAGATACACTTTCTCTGTTGTCAATAGAAATACCTCATTAGCGTTGCAGAAAATTCTGATTTATGGGCAATAAGTGTTTGTTCTATGTATCAAAATATAATATTAATATACATGCAATGAAACGGGTGAATGGAAGCCGTCTCAATAATCTGTTTTCTGTGAGAAACACTTAAAACTGCAAAACTATGCTATGTCTGGAATTCAGTAAATGGAATGTGCTGATAAGACCAAAAAGTATTTGAAGGCAGATGCAGTACCATCTGTTTTTAATTTTCCTTTGAATTTCCAAAACAAAGATGGGCAAAGGAAATCTCCAAGAAAGAGAAAAGCTCCCAGTCCACAAAAACATGTGACTATAAAGAAACCCAGGCACTCTGATCATCCAGATATACAAGATCATGCATACAGCATGTCCCCAAGAAAATTCATCCGCAAAATTATAAAGTGTCTAGAAAAAAGTAAAAGAAAGATAAGAGCACTGACAAGCAAAAATCTTCGCAAAGAGAAAACAATAAAAGGACTACTAAAAAAGCTGAAATGCACGCAACGCTTGTCAAAGGAGCAAAGTCGAACCCTATACTCCAACTTTGGACATATGAGTAAGAACCTGTTTGAGAATGAAAGAAAAAATGCCAACAAGTCAAAGAATTCAATACAGTGATACCATCAAGCAATTTGCTATCTCCTTGCATTTTTACAATCCTAGGGCATACAATTTTGTAAGACGAGCACTTCACTTACCATGTCCATCAACCATCCGAGCATGGGCAGCTGTCATTGAATGTGAGCCAGGTTTCTTAAGCAATGTCATTGAACATTTGCGGAATGGTCTTGAAGAGAACTGCAAAGATTGTATCCTGATAGTAGATGAAATGGCCACAAAAAAGAAGTAATTTGGGATGTAAAAAAAATTTTGCTGGCAATACATATTGTATTCCATTCTTGCAGATGAACAGGATAGCATTGCAACAAATGCTTTAGTTGTCATGGCTGAAGAACTCTAAAACAATTGTATCACCCTATAGCATACTTCTTGGTGGACCGTGTCACAGCTGAAACACAAGCCCAGATAATTAAAAAGGCTATCAATTTGTTAACTGAAGCAGGACTTGATTTGCATGGTGTTATATTTGATGGTTGTGCAAAAAATCTGGCAACAGTTAATGTCTTGGGATGCAACCTTAGAAAACTTTATGGATCATTCAAACACCCATCAAGGCCTAACAAAACACTCTACATTATTTTGGATGCATGTCACATGTTAAAACAAAGAAGGGGGATGAAATCAATTGGAAGTATATCATAGAGCTGCATAATGCATAAACTAGTGATGTTTTGCATCGTGGCAATAAACTGAAAACCTAGCACATCGAATGGCATAATCAAAAAATGAAGGTGGCAATTGCGACACAAATCTTAAGTCATCCAGTTGCAGCTGGTTTAATGTACCTACGACAGCTCAAGTTGAAGCAGTTTGAAAACAGTGAAGCGACAGCTGAATTCCTTCTGAAAGTAAACAACATATTTGATATTCTAAATTCCAAAAGTAAATTTTGTAAAAATTACAAGAGCCCAATCACACGAGGTAACCTGAATGAACTGCAGATTGATAAAAATGATATCATAAGATACCTGAAATATTTAGAGGACAATGATGGAATCGAACTATTTGAAGGACAAAGAAAAATATTTATCAAAGGATTTTCAATTTCATCAAAGTCAATCTTAGCACTAGCTAAACATTTGTTAAACAGAAACTACAACAATTTAGAATATTTAGTAACCTACCGTTTCCCCAAGATCAGCTTGAAATGTTCTTTAGCAAGATAAGAACTCGAATGGGATGGAATAACAATCCAAATGCTCTACAGTTTAAGTGGGCACTCCGAGCACTGATACAAAACAATGAAGTGACAGCCCCAGCAACTGCCAACTGCTCTATTCTAAGTGAAAGCAAGCTATCTGAAGAGACACAAAATGCTGATAGGAGAGTTGCAGCATTATTAAACAGTTCCACTCTTTGGCATGAGGATGTACGGACCTATATCAGTGGATACATAGCCAAGAAAATTACAAGTTGCATTAAATGTGCTGAATGTGTAACTGCCTTAACCATGGAGAATGATGACCAACCTCTCATACCTGACCACTCATACTGTTATAAAGGTTCGTTAAAGTCAAGCTTAACTTCTTTCAAGACCTCTGGCAAGCTTACAAGTCCATCCTCTTCATTGGTAAAAGTAGTAAAAGCAGCAGATAAAGCTCTTCGCAAAATGGTCACCAAGTGGAGTCAGTTGTCAGAAAAAACAATCAAAGTTATGCAACGAGATGTCCTGCAAGAAACTAAGCCAAATGTATTTCAATCGCTATTGCAGCATTCTAAGGAAGCCCATGCACTAGATGAGAGCTTTTGCGATGACCATATCACCGATCTCATCAGAAAAATACCATACATGTACAGTAATATATTCGTACACCAGTTTGCCAAAGTGTACTCAGAGAGAATCGTTCGTAAAGGAGCTCCATCTAAGCGGCAAAGGCTGACAAAACTCATCCTTTTTGGAAACGACTAAGACTGTCTGTCAAGTGTCAACACATATTTGAAGATTGAAAGAACGAATAGCATCTTGAAGTTATGTAAAAATTATAAAGATTAATTTTCCCATCTTTTTGTATGTATTCAATATCATGTGTTTCAATGTGGACGAACAATTATGGGAGCTAAAGTAGACGAAATCCGTTTATTTTGGTGGACGAACGCCTCGAGACAACCAACGACCAATTAATACAACATTTCGCAGGCGATATTTTTCGCCCGTATTTCAATAATAATCGTGACTTCAAAACATTATTAATAACACTTTGTTTCCAATGAAACTTGATTGGAGGAGTTTGAAAATACTGAAACGAAGTAAACTGCCAAAAGCAACAATTGCCTAAGAGTAGCCCCAAGATGTTTTGCCCGGTTCCCGCGCCGTCTTGGATTTATCAGAGAGTTTACGTTGCACGGTTTTTTGCGACGGCGACGTCTTGTGTTTCACAACGCCGGCGCAAGCGTACTTTAGTTTATGAATGTCATGAATGTCATGCTGCCGTCTTAATAAGTCTTATATTACATCACACTCCTCAGCAATCTAGTTTTACTATATCTATGTATCATATATAGTTCTACGCAAATAAACCCAATTTTTTGTGTGGAGACAGTTAACACACAAGCTCTCAACAATTTATCCATTAATTCGACGTCCGTTTTGATAAATGAGGGTTAGTTCGGAATATTTTCAAAGTAGATATGTATCTGACGAGATATGTACTCGGTATATGGTTTGTCGTCAGTTTTAATTTTATCATA
This sequence comes from Xenia sp. Carnegie-2017, assembly GCF_021976095.1. NCBI lineage: Eukaryota > Metazoa > Cnidaria > Anthozoa > Malacalcyonacea > Xeniidae > Xenia > Xenia sp. Carnegie-2017. The sequence continues at coordinate 10,347,250 of NW_025813486.1, forward strand.
TAAGAATTCCGCAGAGAATCTTGAAGATATTTTTTCTAACATTGCAAGTCTCGGTCGTGGCTGAAACAAGTGACAAATCAAATTATCCTCCAGTTAGTTTATATATTGCAAACAACGTTTGGCAGGACATTCGAATCACATAAGCCAATCACAACGTAACGACAAGTACTAACGAACATAAACTTTTTTGAATAAAATTGTCATTTAACCACGACAAAAATTCTTTACCGTACGTTTTCTTCGTATGCATTACATAAAACGCTAGAGCATATCTTCATGATTTAAGGGCTTCGGTGGTTATTTACACGTAATGTGTATTAATGAATTGAGCTGCATTAGCAATCAGGAGGGAGAGAATAATAAAAATAAATTTTCAAGTGGATGTTATTCATTCAAAATTTCCTTTTGGCATCCATGTTTTTGACAACATTTCCCAGGCCCCTTTCCCCCTTCAGGTAATATTATAGAACTCAATCACTGATATGTATATTAGACTGGATAACGCATCTCTTGCGAAATTTGAAGCCAGAAGATCGATCATTTGCTACTGGCTTCATGGGGGGTATCGATCCCACTTTACTATACTTTTGCATTACAAAACCACAGTTTTCGCGTTTTTATTCCTTTTACAAACTTCTGATTAAGACAAAATTTTTATGACATGTAGAGGAAAACCAGTAGAGAGTTTTAACTCTGAAGCTCTGTTTTTTTTTGCTTTGTAACGACTGAAAAATAAGATGGCAAGTTGTGTTGAAAAGTTAAAGGTTGAAAATTTGAAAGTTGAAGGTGACGAGGATAATTTCAGCCGTGCGAGGCATTTTTAGAAGATGAATACTTAAATTACAAATTTACAACAAAGTAAGAACAAAGACATTCATATCTTCAACATATTCATCGATAGTGAAGTTGTTCACGTAGGAACTGGTTGAAAACTTCGCTTCGCTTAATGACAACAGACGTACTTTGATTCGCATATTTTGATGATGTACGTCTCGTAGAGTTTGATGATACCGTTTTCAACTTACTTTTGTTCATCAAAACGTCTTTCTAGTTATTTTTCTATGTCGATTTGTTTTGTTTCTTCACTGTTATAATAAAGACATAATTTGAGATTATTATGATTTTAGCGATGTGAACAACAAAGTGTTGTTAAATAAGTAAATTTGTAGCAATCTTCCATAAACGTCATTGCAGATGAAATTTTGGTAGCAGTAGTAGGATTCTAAAAGGACATATTTCAAGAAGCAGCAGCATCATATAATCTCCAGTTTGTTTCAAAACAATTCAAGTCGACCTTGCACCATCTCAATTTTCTGCCGTTATAAAGCCAATAAGACAAACTTTTTAGGATTAAATATCTTTGCCGGTTGTTCTGTCCCTTTCACAAAAATTTGCTCTAATCAAAAGTTTGTAGAACAAATAAAAACGCAAACTGTGATTTTGTAATACAAAAGTATAGTTAAGTGGGACCGATACCCCCCAAGAAGGTCATAATCAGATGAGCCAACTTCCGGTCCCATTTATTTTTTTGAGAATCATTTTACTTTCGGAGTAAAATGATTCTCCGGCATTTTAATTTTGATGTAAATAATTCTACGCGTACAGATAATAAAATATAGTGAAAATAATAAATATATAACAAAAACAAAAACGTTACGCAGTTGTTGAATGAAAGAGAGCCCTCACATAAAGCAAAATTTCACCCAATATGGTAATGTAAGCAAAAGGGGTCTCAAAGTGAAACTATAAAAATCATGTGATCACTATTCCCAATCCGCTGCTCCATACAGAAAATTTCATTAAATTCCTTTTGGCGCAATCACCGCGTTCAACTAAGGTTTACGAACAATTAGATCGAATGATCGATGATTTCTACAGTGTCAACTTTTTTTCTGGACACTACAGCTGTTATTGTGCCACCAAGCCAACCAGGTGCGAGAGGAGACACCATTAAGACAAGGAATGGACATATTATAGGTTCACCAATACAAATTGTTAGTGAAGGATACATGTAAGATTGAAGCCATTCATAGAAGACTCTCGAATCTTCAATTTTCCATTGCTCGTTTTCTTTGGGATAATCCATGCCAAAAATCGCATTCAAACAAGGCTTTTGATATAAAATATGATCAGCAGCTTCACATTGTTCTCCAGGATCTCCTGATCGCACATGAAAACATAACATTTCCTTTAACACTTGGCTCTTTTTTCCGGGAAAGGTAAAATAACGTTCACAGATTTCTGGATGAAATTTAAAGACTCCATCCATGATCTCCATTGGTTTGGGAAGTTCCTCCTTATTCCATGGAAAAACAATAACATCAATTGGCCAGAGTGCCATACTTGATGAGCATTGAAATCCTTTAAAAACACAACCATTATCAAATGAAAAATTCATAATAAAATATTTCTTGCCCATTTCTCTTTCCTTGCACAGATATTTCAAAATAACTAAACTGTACTTTGATTTTCTTTGCGGAAAACATGTTGAACAACTCTGGAAAAATTCATCAACTTTTTAGCCATACAAAATTTCTTAATTGCTTTTAGCAACCTAATTGTAGCTTTAGACAAGACTGTATTTTGCCTTGTAACATCAACCATGGCAATTGCTCTTTTTAAGGTGATAATTATACATACATCAATATTTTTTATTTGAAAGAACTAGAAAAGGCCCACTATCTTCATTATTGGTTGAGTAAATTTATAATAAAAATTTATACATATATATAGTTTATAAATAACATATTGTAGCACAACTATACAATAGTTTGTCACCGGGTCATTTTACAATCTTACCTTTTTAGGATAATATGCATATCTTTCCTGTGAGCAAATAATCCCTTGCTCTATTTGACTGAATAGAAGAGTGTACAATGGTTTGTTGCAACTGTCTTTGCAAACTCTGTGGAACAATAGTTTGTTCAAAGCAACTGGTTTGTCAAACCATTCAAATCAACCTTCGGCTGGCAAGATGGTATAATTTATTATTGTGCTTGCATTAAAACATTTAAATCTTGCCTTTTGTTGCTTGGCCTATAGCGCTATTAGCTCTCAGAGAATAAGATTGAAAATTTCTCAAAGTATTTTGCCATAAAAAGAGCAATTGCCCTATGCAAGATGTCAATTTCGCTTGCAAGTTGCAACAGAATGCCAGACTTGACTGAGAAAATTTACAGTTTATACTGTAGATTTAATTATTAAAAAATGCAGTTTTTCCTCATCAGATATTTTTAGCATAAATTATATCTACAATGGACAACCTCAACCCCATCTCAACTATCCACATCAGACGTTTCAATTATGCTTGTACCACAAAACAAGTTTGTGTATGAAAATGAAAATTTGCCCGGAAGTAGAGGTCAAACATGTATTGCAAAAAAATATATTCCACTTACACCATATAAGTAACTGATTTAAAAAATTGGTCTGACATGGTACAGTGACACCCTGAACCACTAAAATCTAATCCAAACAGAAGCCTTCCACCCAACAAAATCATTGAATTGAAAAGTTTTGTAGTAAACTTATGAGCTTGCAGAAACAATGTAACAGTCATCCAAAAAGCCATTATGAATAAAGCATTGATAATTTCAACTCACCAGTCATCATGCCAAGGCGACTTGCTTCATGTTTCATATATGTCAAAATCTCAAGGCAGTGGACTAATCCTTGCAATGTTTTAACATCTCCGGCAAGAGGATCTAATCCATATGGATGGACCACACCACAATTCCACATTGATGGAAATGGACGCATGACATACATGTTTGGAGTACATTTGCACACGTATAACCTTTAGATGATTTAAAATATGATTTAAAAGCTATATTATAATACAATTTTAAATACTTCAATCCTATTTATAAAAGTTGTCAGCCTGTAAATTCTTTAATTAAGAAAGACCCACCAGTTATCTTGACATGTTAGATGAAATTTGCATTGTAAAGAAGGAAAATCCTTTGTTAAAATCATCCAACAGGGCGGCTATGACGTAGCTTGCATAGCAAAAACAAATGACTTACATACACAAGCGAATCATTTCAAAGAAAAGAAAATTTTACTGCACTAACTTTTCATATTCTGGGTCAGTACATCCCCATGGCTCGCCTGCAATGAGAGCCAACATTTCCTTTGATAAATCTGATTTTTCATCGACATCAAAGTGTTTCACCATATAAATCTCCCAAAAACTCCTTTCGTTTAACATCGCCTAAATATCAAAGAGAATGAAGTTGAATCATCGTACTTTCAGTCTTTCAGTCCGTGTTGAAAGAATCAAATCAACGCTCACGGCTCACCATCCAAGTTTTACACACTAATATGTATCGCATAACGTCTTGGAAAGGCAGCAGCAATAAAATGTCACGATAAATTTCTAATGGCAGTATCATCACTGTCGTATGTTATGGTCAGATTAGTCAGATATGAAATGATTGAATTCAGCAAATCATTGAACTGACCAACATCTGGAACCAGTGTTGTTCGAGTAGCTCTCAAACTGTCCATGTGGCTGGTGCAAAGCTTACTTTTAACCCTGGAGGGCCCAAAATTTGCTTACGTAAGAAAAAAATTTTTTATCAGTCAAGAACACTTACTATGGGCCGGTTAAACATAACAGAGGTCTTTTTTAAGAATTTCGTGCAATCCGAACAAATTGGGCAAATGGGTCATAAGTGACCCATTGGGCCTTCGTGGGTGTTAAGTAATACAATACACTAACAACAAAATAATGACTGTTTATTAAAATTGTAACCGTTTATAAAAAAAAGAACTATGATAAAACTGTATGTGTCTGGTAAAATATATAAATGGGTAATTTAAAAGATTTGAACATGGCAAAACTATTTTACATGATATACCTTATAACAATTTCGGCGTTCATTGAAACATAGTGGAATGTTGCATTTTCACAGTATGTATCCGTTTTATCGTTTTGCATACAGCACATCTACGTCTTTTTTCCATATGGCCAATGTGCAGCTTGGTCATATCGTACGTCTGACATGGTTCTACTCTTACCACCTTTGGGGTACACTTCTCCTCAGATGGTCTACCACGTTTTTGCTGGTTCCAACGTCCGTCAAACCTTGTGCAACCATTGCCTGGAATTCACGGAGCTTCAGCGTCACTCCCTGTCACTTTCAACAGCTCACAATCGCGCTGGTAAATGAGCCATGCGTTTATCATACCAAGAGTGATGAAATGCCAAAACAGAATCATGTACCATCTGCGTGATCTGGTGACAACTTGCACTTGGAAATATGACAATCTAACATGTCTACGCCGCCCATATAATTGTTATACTCCTTGATCACATAAGGTCGGTTCACTGGAATGTATGCTTTAGTACTTTTATCCCAACGACGAGCTTGGTCAATTGGTTCAGCGCCAGCATAGTTGGATAACATGGTGACTGCCCTGGTATCAAGCCACCTGAGGCAGACGATATTTCTGGTGGATTCAACTCTAACATCGTAGGAGCCTCTGCCATTTCGACTGAGATCTTTTCTGGTAAAGCTTGGATTTCAGAGCTTTGCCCAAACAGTTTTGCCTCACTGTTCCAGCGTATAAAAATCCATCTGCTGAAAGCTTCTCAATCAGCTTGATAGAGGTGAAAAAGTTGTCAGCATATATTTTATACTGAGCATGTTTTTCTAGAGTTTCGCACAATTTCAAAACAGCTGAGCCACCAACACCATATTCACTCTTTTTTCTCCCCTCAACTCTTCCTTGGTAGACTTCAAAGTCATGTAGCAAGCCACTCGGTGAGCACCTACACCAAACATTGAATCCCCAGGGATGGGGTTTGCCTTTTACATACTGACGAATGTTGCCAAACTTGCCTTTTATGGAATCATCATTTCATCAATTGACTGATGCTGAATTGGAATGACTTGAAGGCATTGCATGCGAAACATTTCCAAGAATGGTTAAACTTTCCAAAGCTTGTTTTTCTTCTCGTCATCAGTAACAATTTCATTATCCACAAAATGAATTGTACCCAAAAGCAGCTTGAACCTGTTCCTGCTCATAATATCAGCAACTGCTGGGTATCTAGTTCCATTTTCCCAATACATTTTGTAAGATGGCATTTCAGCAAGACCCATTTTGAAATACATACCTAATAACTGCTCCATTTCTTTCAAAGATGCATTGGCACATCTTCCATGTTTCAGTGTGCTATATCGGTTGGTATGCTCCACAATATGCTCTAACATTTTGTCAGTAATGAATCGCTTGAAATACTGTAATGGCGTTTCAGACAAACCAATAGGATCTGTGGCCGTCACAGTTTTTCCTTGAAATTTGTCACTCTGTGGCTCGAATGTTTTCTTTTTCCATATATACTGGACACTGCGATTCTTGTTGTTGACTAATCTGGCAGTCAAGGGTATGTCCTCAGCACTATTATAAACCTCGGGATCTTCACCATTGCCATTGCAACCATCATCTTCGTTGCCACTCAATACTGGTTCATTCTGAAAACCAGCCTCAGCCAAGCTCCATGATTTGTCCCCACAAGACATACTATCATCTTCAGACCAATCAGTATAACCACCCTCACTGAAATCGCTTTTGTCACCATCAAGAATTGCGAGAACATCGGTGGTTGTGTAATCATTGTTCTTTGTGGACATGATTGACTAATACAATGTAGAGGAAAAGATTTAAACACTGAAAATTTACAAAATGAATTCATATATACAAATAAGAAATTTGTATTTAACAAACAATTCGACAAAACGTCTACAATATAGTTCATACGCTGAATATAAACTGCTTATATATCAACAAGGCAATAAGAGGCTCACCTGACGTAAAAGCCCAGTGGGTCATATATGACCCGTATATTTCAAATTGAATTTATTTCATGAAGAAAGCAACAATACTGCACAAAAAACTACTGAAAGATAAAGGAAGAGCTAAATATTTATCAGTGTGCAGTGATTTTCTCACAAAGTCCCTATAAAAAGCATGATGGAGCCTTGAAATTCAGCAACAAACATCAACACACTCATGGGCAAAGGACGCCATCTTTGTGAAAATATTCTGCTGACATAGCATATGCAATAGCTACCAGACCTCCACGAATAAGGGGTCATATATGGGACTTTGGCCCAATAGGGTCAATATTTATTGTGTGTAAACGCATAGGTTCAAATCGGCCCATGAAAATCGTGGGGTCATATATGACCCCTTGGGCCCTCCAGGGTTAAAGTTTAATTGGAAGTTTAATTTGCATTATGTATCACGAATTGTATTTTATTTTCGACCTGCTTTTCTTTAGTAATATTTATACCAATAATACCATGCATCGCGGGAATAGCCACTGATCTGAAATAGACATTATAGACTGGATAACGCAACTAATACAAAATTTCTATCAAAAATTGAAGCCGGAAGTAAATCTGCCCGAATCGAAAATGGGGACCCACTTTTCTGTAGATTTTTATTAGAGCATCACAGTTTTTGCAATATTTTGTCTTTTAAGCGTTTCTGATCGGGTCGATTTTCTTAACAAAGCTATAGAACGATAAGAAGAATATTTTGGACGAAAATTTACGATAATTTCGACTTCACAACGCTGTGAAACTTGATTCGCAAATTTGAAGGAGCGAGCAACCCTACAATACACAAACTTGTTCGAAATAAGACAAAGGATTTTTGTTTCAAAATCGATTTGAAGTGTTAGGTTCAGTCAACCATTTGTATTCTTATCAGAAGCGAAAATGACGACTTTAATTTGGTAAGTCTTTAAAACCATATGATATATAAATTCATAGGTATAAGACTAATTGGTCTGTTTGTGGGTTCTATATGTTAGAAAGTTATTTGTTGTTTATAAGAACGAGTTTGTGTGATGTTGATCAAAGTTTAACTGACATTTTAAGGGATATGAACAATGTTTCTAACAAATACTGGGCACATGATTTGGGAAAACTTGTTCTTTTCAACCAACTGAGCCAAAAAAACTATTTACACAGAAAAACATACTGGGATTATTTGAGTATGGCCTGTGAACACTGGTTTACTTATAAGTAAATTTGGGAAGAAAAACAACTCCTACACTGCTGAACCGTTTTGTATTTGGGGAGTAATTGACCAAGCCTATTATAACATGTAGTTTTAAACACATGCCCAATTGAAAGCTTGACTTTTGATTTAATCTAGTTTAATTTAAAATCTTTTTACATATGGCCAACATTGCTATTTGCTATTGTTCATTAAAAATACTTCCTTCTCAGTAGTGTCTTCATTTATCAGGAAGCATATTCCAGTCTTCTATATTGAAAGATTTCTGTAGTCTCTTATTTAAATTTGATTTAAGAGTATTTATTAAATTTTTGCATCTTGTCATACAAGTATTATAATCATAAAAGTATTTTGGTCTTGAAATAAGTAACAATTTTTGTAGTGTAGATCCTATAATGCCACTAACTCAGAGGAAAGTACAACCAAGTACATAATTTCTACACAACTTTAGTCTAGTATCATTAAATCTGTATTTCGAATTGGTTTTCAGTGAAGAATAATGTATAATATCGAAGCTGTTCACTCCTTCAAATTTTCGAATCAAATTTCACAGCGTTACACCATGCACTATATATTTTTTGGCTAAACAGTATAAAAGTTTGTGATACATTACGTAACGTCACACAACAGCGTGCGTCATCGTTTGTTATCTTGATGCGCACTCCATTAGATTACAGAACTGTGTATCATAGTACTTTTTAATAAATCCCAGACACTGACATTACAGGACACGACTACATCAATCACAATGCATTACATTCTATGGCTATACATCACACAGAATGATACTGCCCTACACCTAATCACACAATGCATCACTCTACATCACAATGCATCACAGTTTTGACAATTTTTCTTTGACCTTTTGTTAGTTTGTTTCAATGTCAAACTTTTCTTCTTGTTTCAGAACATATCTTTTTTGCTTGAGCAAATTGGAATTGGCTGGCAAAGATGAGCTGGTCGAGTCTCTTCTTGCTCTTCAAGTTTGTTATAAAGTTCTTCATCCCCATTTTCCTGTATAATGTTCTTAATCACTGTATACATTGTTTACTTAAAAATTATTTCATATTTATAGAAAAATCGTTCATAAAAGTTATCTCACTGGTGAAGTTTGACATGCACTCTTTTGAATTTTGTTATTTCCATTATGTGCATTAGACTTTCTTTTTTTTGCAAATTTACAATGCGCATTGGATGCAAACAGTTTATTTTGATCTGTCACTCTCACTCCCACCCGTGGCCGAGTATTTTCAAAAACGAAGGTTTTTGTGTGGACGGTAAATACGATTTTAAGAATATACTTGTGGACGCAATTTTTTTAAGTACGGAGAAAATACATCTGTATTTTTAAATATCCGGATATGTTTGGACAAGGCTTTATATTCAGAGCAAGTATCGTATCGAGACTGTCTATTGCTGTCCCACTTGCCCGCTTCATTACAAAATCTTTAAAGTTCAAACACAAAAAGTAAAATACCTTATTTTAAAAAAGTTAATTGCTCACAGTTCTAACTTTACGCAACGTCATTCCTAAATCCAGTTGCTCAAAAACTTTATGCAAACGAAAGAAAACTGAGAAAAAAGATTTAAAACATAGCTATTTTTTATCAAATAAAATTGATAATTTACTGAGATATTCAAAACGATACTTAATAATCTTTTCGAAAAAATCCTTAGAATTTTTAGATTTTCCCCCTTCCTTACATTTTCCTTTTCAGCACTAGAAAATCTTTAGAGATGGAAACTTACTTGAAAATGGAAGTGCTGATTTGAAGTTTAAGCCATTTTTTGGACTATGGATTATATTACGACGCCATCTCCAGCATTGCCTTGTATGTTTCCAACATCTTGCTTTCACGAGCGGGACACTTAAAAGTGGATTCGGTTCGGTTGCAAACGTATATCCTGAATAACAGTGAATTTTCACCTGTCTTTTTGTATAGTAGTCTGAATCATGTGAATTCAGTTCAATTCACAACCCAATTGAATCTTTTAAGTACACTCGAACTCGTCGGCTTAAATTCACGAGAACCACCTAACTTATTTTTGATTGGACGGCTATCGGCCGCAAAAGCCTTTGAAATGTTTCAAGTTGTCGGACAACTTAATAAAAAAGCAAAATAGATGCAAAAGTATTGGGTGAGGGGGGACTTCCTCACCCCACAGTTCGTGTTCAGTAAAAAAAATTCTTCCGCATTTTAAATTTAATACAAATAATTCTACAAAATAGATAATAAAATAAGATAAAATAATAAATATATAAGAAAACCAAAAACGTTTTGCAGCAGTAGTTGAATGAAAGAAAATTTCCCTCAAATAAAGCACAACTTCACCCAATATTAATGTTGCACAAGGTGTCCCAAAGAGAAACAATAGAATCATGTGATCACTATTCCCAATTCGCTGTTTGTATACAAAAATTTCATTAAATTCCCTTTTGCGCAATCACCGCGTTAAACAAAGGTTTAGGAACAAGTGTCACATTCTTTGGGACACTGTAGTGTACAGCGTTTCTACCATCAACTGGCATGTGAATGAAAAGAAAGTTAGCATCTTATAAAAAATAATAAAGTAATAATATATACAATAGTAATGTTGTGTAACACAGAGTGCTATTCTATCCAAAGGTATGCAAAATAAAGATAGTTTACACAGCATAAAGCAATACTTTATCAACAAATATATATAGTCTATGTATAATTGTCAATAATTTTCATAACTATGTGAACTGACTACACCTGTTATTGTACCACCAAGCCAACCAGGTGCGAGAGGAGAGATCATTAAGACAAGGTATGGACTTATTACAGCTTCACCAATACAAACTGTAAGTGATGGATACATATAGGATTGAAGCCATTTATAGAACTCTCTTGATTCTTTAATTACCCATTGCTCATTTTCGTTGGGAAAATCCATGCCAAAAATTGAATTCAAACAAGGCTTTTGATATAAATCATGATCACCATCTTCATCATTTTCTCTAGAATCTCCTGATGGCACATGAAAATATAACATTTCTTTTACCAATTGGCCCTTTTCTTCAGGATGATTAATATAATATTTACAGATCTCTGGATGAAATTTAAAGACTCCATCCATGATCTCTAATGGTTCAGGAAGTTCCTCCTTATTCCATGGAAAAACAATAACATCAATTGGCCAGAGTGCTATACTTGATGAGCATTGAAATCCTTTAAATTTAAGGAAACACAACCATCATCAAATGAAAAATTCATAATAAAATATTTCTTGCCAATTTCTCCTTCCTTGCACAGATATTTCAAAATAACTAAACTGTATTTTGATTTTCTTTGCGGAAAACATGTTGAATAACTCTGGAAAAATTCATCAACTTTTTAGCCATACAAAATTTCTTTATTGCTTTTAGCAACCTAATTGTAGCTCTAGACAAGTCTGTATTTTGCCTTGTAGCATCAACCATGGCAATTGCTCTTTTTATGGTGATAATTATACATGCATCAATATTTTTTAATTGAAAGAACTAGAAAAGGCCCACTATCTTTATTATTGGTTGCAGTGAAACTAAGTAAATTTATAATCAAAATTTATACATATATATAGTTTATATAGTATATACATAACATATTGTAGCATAACTATACAATAGTTTGTCACCGGGTCATTTTACAATCTTACCTTTTTAGGATAATGTGCATATCTTTCCTGTGAGCAAATAATGCCTTGCTCTATTTGGCTGAATAGAAGAGTGTACAATAGTTTGTTGCATCTGTCTATACAAACTCTGTGGAACAATAGTTTGGTCAAAGCAACTGGTTTGTCAAACCATTCAAATCAACCATAGGCTGGCAAGATGGTATAATTTATTATTGCGCTTGCATTAAAACATTTAAATTTTGCATTTTGTTGCTTGGCCTATAGCGTTATTAGCTCTCAGAGAATCAGATTGAAAATTTCTCAAAGTATTTTGCCATAAAAAGAGCAATTGCCCTATGCAAGATGTCAATTTTGCTTGCAAGTTGCAACAGAATGCCAGACTTGACAGAGAAAATTTACAGTTTATGCTGTAGATTTAATTATTAAAACATGCAGTTTTTCCTCATCAGATATTTTTAGCATAAATTATATCTACGATGGACAACCTCAACCCCATCTCAACTATCCACATCAGACCTTTCAATCATGCTTGTACCACAAAACAAGTTTATGTATGAAAATGCAAATTTGCCCCAAAGTAGAGGTCAAACATGTATTGCATAAATATATTCCACTTACACCATATAAGTAACTGATTTAAAAGATTGGTCTGACATGGTACAGTGACACCCTGAACTACTAAAGTCTAATCCAAACAGAAGCCTCCCACACAACAAAATCATTGAATTGAAAAGTTTGTAGTAAACTTATGAGCTTGCAGAAACAATGTAACAGTCATCCAAAAAGCCATTATGAATAAGACATTGATAATTTCAACTCACCAGTCATCATGCCAAGGCGACTTGCTTCACATTTCATATATGTCAAAATCTTAAGGCAGTGGACTAATCCTTGCAATGTTTTAACATCTCCGGCAAGAGGATCTAATCCATACGGATGGAACACACCACAATTCCACATTGATGGAAATGGACGCATGACATACATGTTAGGAATACATTTGCACAGGTATAACCTTAGATGATTTAAAATATGATTTAAAAGCTATATTATAATACAATTTTAAATACTTCAATCCTATTTATAAAAACTGTCAGCCTGTAAATTCTTTAATTAAGAAAGACCCACTAGTTATCTTGCCATGTTAGATGAAATTTGCATTGTAAAGAAGGAAATTCCTTTGTTAAAATCATCCGACAGGGCGGCTATGACGTAGCTTGCATAGCAAAAATAAATGACTTACATACACAAGCGAATCATTTCAAAGAAAAGAAAATTTTACTGCACTAACTTTTCATATTCTGGGTCAGTACATTCCCATGGCTCGCCTGCAATGAGAGACAACATTTCCTTTGATAAATCTGATTTTTCATCAAGATCAAAGTGTTTCACCATATAAATCTTCCAAAAACTCCTTTCGTTTAACATCGCCTAAATATCAAAGAGAATGAAGTTGAATCATCGTACTTTCAGTCTTTCAGTCCGTGTTGAAAGAATCAAATCAACGCTCACGGCTCACCATCCAAGTTTTACACACTAATATGTATCGCATAACATCTTGGAAAGGTAGCAGCAATAAAATGTCACGATAAATTTCTAATGGCAGTATCATCACTGTCGTATGTTATGGTCAGATTAGTCAGATATGAAATGAATGAATTCAGCAAATCACTGAACTGACCAACATCTGGAACCAGTGTTGTTCGAGTAAATCTCAAACTGTCCATGTGGCTGGTGCAAAGCTTACTTTTAAAGTTTAATTGGAAGTTTAATTTGCATTCTGTATCACGAATTGTATTTTATTTTCGACCTGCTTTTCTTAGTAATATTTATACCAATAATACCATGCATCGGGGAATAGCCACTGATCTGAAATAGACATTATAGACTGGATAACGCAACTAATACAAAATTTCTATCAAAAATTGAAGCCGGAAGTAAACTGCCCGAATCAAAAATGGGACCCTTTTCTATAGATTTTTATTACATCATCACAGTTTTTGCAATATTTTGTCTTTTAAGCGTTTCTGATCGGGTCAATTTTCTTAAAAAACTATAAAAAGATAAGAAGAGTATTTTGGACGAAAATTTACGATTATTTCGACTTCACAACGCTGTGAAACTTAATTCGCAAATTTGAAGGAGTGAGCAACTCTACAGTACACAAACTTGTTCGAAATAAGACGAAGGATTTTTGTTTCAAAATCAATTTGAAATGTTAAGTTAAGTCAACCATTTGTATTCTTATCAGAAGCGAAAATGACGACTTTAATTTGGCAAGTATTTATCACAATGCATCACAATGCATCACTATGCATCAAGCTACATCACAATACATCACAATGCATCACTCTACATCACAATGTATCACAATACATCACAATATCACAATGTATCACAATGTATCACAGTCCATCACAATCCATCACAATCCATCACAATGCATCACAATGCAGCACCTTACATTACAATCCATCACAATGCATCACAATCATTCACAATGCATCACAATGCAGCACACTACATCACAATGCATCACAATGCATCACAATGTATCACAATTCATCACAATGTATCACAATCCATCACAATGCATCACACTTCACACAATGCATCAAAATGCATGACAATGCATCACAATTCATCACAATTCATCACAATGCAGCACACTACATCACAATGCAGCACACTACATCACAATGCATCACAATGCATCACAATGCATCACACTACATCACAATACATTACAATGCATCGCAATGCATCACAATCCATCACAATGCAGCACACTACATCACAATGCATCAAAATGCATCACAATGCATCAAAATGCATCACAATGCATCACAATTCATCACAATTCATCACAATGCAGCATACTACATCACAATGCAACACAATGCATCACAATGCATCACTCTACATCACAATACATTACAATGCATCGCAATGCATCACAATGCATCACAATACATCACAATGTATCGCATTGCATCACAATGTATCACAATCCATCACAATGCATCACACAACACACAATGCATAACAATGGATCACAATTCATCACAATTCATCACAATGCAGCATACTACATCACAATGCAACACAATGCATCACAATGGATCACAATGCATCACATTACATCACAATACATTACAAAGCATCACAATGCATCACAATGCATCACAATGCATCACAATGCATCACAATGTATCACAATTCAACACAATGCAGCACAATGCATCACAATGCATCAAACTACATCACAATACATCACAATGCATCACAATGCATCACTCTACATCACAATGTATCGCAATACATCACAATGCATCACACAACACACAATGCATCACATTAAATCACAATACATTACAATGCATCGCAATGCATCACAATTCATCACAATGCATCACAATGCATCACAATGCATCACAATGCCGAACAATGCATCACAATTAATCACAATGCATCACAATACATCACACTACATCGCAATGTATTACAATGCATCACACTACATCAGACTACAGCACAATGCATCACAATGAATCACAATGCATCACATTGGATCACAATACATTACAATGCATTGCAATGCTCGCAATGCATCACAATGCATCACAATGCATTACAATGAATCATAATGTATCACAATTCATCACAATGTATCACAATCCATCACAATGCATCACAATGCATCACATTGGATCACAATACATTACAATGCATCGCAATGCTCACAATGCATCAAAATGCATCACAATGCATCACAATACATCACAATACATTACAATGAATCATAATGTATCACAATTCATCACAATGTATCACAATCCATCACAATGCATCACACAACACACAATGCATCACATTAAATCACAATATATTACAATGCATCGCAATGCATCACAATGCATCACAATGCATCACAATGCATCACAATGCATCACAATGTATCACAATTCATCACAATGCAGCACAATAAATCATAATGCATCAAACTACATTACAATACATCACAATGCATCACAATGCATCACAATGCATCACAATGCCGAACAATGCATCACAATTCATCACAATGCATCACAATACATCACACTACATCGCAATGTATTACAATGCATCACACTACATCAGACTACAGCACAATGCATCACAATGAATCACAATGCATCACATTGGATCACAATACATTACAATGCATCGCAATGCTCACAATGCATCACAATGCATCACAATGCATCACATTCATCACAATGCATCACAATGTATCACAATTCATCACAATGCATCACAATGCATCAAACTACATCAAAATACATCACAATGCATCACAATGCATCACTCTACATCACAATGTATCACAATACATCACAATATCACAATGTATCACAATGTATCACAGTCCATCACAATCCATCACAATCCATCACAATGCATCACAATGCAGCACCTTACATTACAATCCATCACAATGTATCACAATTCATCACAATGTATCACAATCCATCACAATCCATCACAATCCATCACAATCATTCACAATGCATCACAATGCAGCACACTACATCACAATGCATCACAATGCATCACAATGTATCACAATTCATCACAATGTATCACAATCCATCACAATGCATCACACTTCACACAATGCATCAAAATGCATGACAATGCATCACAATTCATCACAATTCATCACAATGCAGCACACTACATCACAATGCAGCACAATAAATCATAATGCATCAAACTACATTACAATACATCACAATGCATCACAATGCATCACAATGCATCACAATGCCGAACAATGCATCACAATTAATCACAATGCATCACAATACATCACACTACATCGCAATGTATTACAATGCATCACACTACATCAGACTACAGCACAATGCATCACAATGAATCACAATGCATCACATTGGATCACAATACATTACAATGCATCGCAATGCTCACAATGCATCACAATGCATCACAATGCATCACATTCATCACAATGCATCACAATGTATCACAATTCATCACAATGCATCACAATGCATCAAACTACATCACAATACATCACAATGCATCACAATGCATCACTCTACATCACAATGTATCACAATACATCACAATATCACAATGTATCACAATGTATCACAGTCCATCACAATCCATCACAATCCATCACAATGCATCACAATGCAGCACCTTACATTACAATGCATCACAATGCATCACAATGTATCACAATTCATCACAATGTATCACAATGAATCACAATCCATCACAATCCATCACAATCATTCACAATGCATCACAATGCAGCACACTACATCACAATGCATCACAATGCATCACAATGTATCACAATTCATCACAATGTATCACAATCCATCACAATGCATCACACTACATCACAATGCATCAAAATGCATCACAATGCATCACAATTCCTCACAATGCATTACACTACATCACAATGCATCAAAATGCATCACAATGCATCACAATGCATCACACTACATCACAATACATTACAATGCATCGCATTGCATCACAATGCATCACAATACATCACAATGTATCGCAATGCATCACAATGTATCACAATCCATCACAATGCATCACACAACACACAATGCATCACATTGGATCACAATACATTACAATGCATCGCAATACTCACAATGCATCACAATGCATCACAATGCATCACAATGCATCACAATGTATCACAATTCATCACAATGCAGCACAATAAATCATAATGCATCAAACTACATTACAATACATCACAATGCATCACAATGCATCACAATGCCGAACAATGCATCACAATTAATCACAATGCATCACAATACATCACACTACATCGCAATGTATTACAATGCATCACACTACATCAGACTACAGCACAATGCATCACAATGAATCACAATGCATCACATTGGATCACAATACATTACAATGCATCGCAATGCTCACAATGCATCACAATGCATCACAATGCATCACATTCATCACAATGCATCACAATGTATCACAATTCATCACAATGCGTCACAATGCATCAAACTACATCACAATACATCACAATGCATCACAATGCATCACTCTACATCACAATGTATCACAATGTATCACAATGTATCACAATGTATCACAATTCTTCACAATCCATCACAATGCATCTTAATGCAGCACACTACATCACAATGCATCACATTGTGGTGGCTTATGTTCTGATGCATTGTTCACAATACAAACAAACGATCAACTAAAAACATTACACTTCAAAGTAATTCACAATGACAATACACAATTGACACCCACACATTACAACTAAAAACGTCACACCGAAATCACACATCACAACTAAAAATAAAATATTTCACTTCACACTAATCCACAATGACAATACACATTTCCTGTACACACAATACAATGACGTAAGAACCAGATAACAAATACGGCTTACCTGACGTTTACTCCTCATTTGACTCTGAAGATGACTAGGGCTAAGGTTGTCGAAACGTCAGTCAACAACAACAAAAACAGTCCTTCTCAGTACTTTATTAACCTGGACGATCATCATTTACAAACGTATACAGTGATTAAGAACATTATACAGGAAAATGGGGATAAAGAACTTTATAACAAACTTGAAGAGCAAGAAGAGACTCGACCAGCTTTGCCAGCCACTTCCAATCTGCTCAAGCAAAAAAGATATGTTCTGAAACAAGAAGAAAAGTTGGCATTGAAACAAACTAACAAAAGGTCAAAGAAAAATTGTCAAAACTAAGTGAAGCAAACAGAAGACACGAGAAAAAGAACTGCTTGGCTAAGAAAAAGACAAATGAGATGAGTAAGTCGTCGGAAAAGTACAAAAATAAGTTTCACACGAGGAAAAATGAGCCAAAGCAAATTGAGTAAAGAGAGGGTGGGCTTAGATGTTTTCAAATCTTTAAACAAAAATCACAAAACAAGTATCTTGATGAAATTAGAAAATTTATCCTCACACTAAATGGTTGTGTCTGTTTGACGGACACGATAGAGAAGATCTTGCTGTTGCTATGAGAAAATCTAACATTATATCTGAACGTATTTACTATCCACTCAGATGTTCAGTACCACGACCACCCAGACTATACGGACTACCAAAACTCCACAAACCACAAATACCCATGCGACCAATTGTATCATTCTGTGGTTCGCCTACTTACGAACTTTCAAAGTACTTGACTGACATACTGCAACCACTTACAAACAAATCAAAACACAAGCTACAATCCACTGAAACTTTCATTAAAAAACTGTGCACTATACAAATACCGGACAACTATATACTAGTGTCTTTTGATGTGAAATCACTGTTCACCAGTATTGCACTTAATCTGGCACTTACTTGTACAAAAACCCTCATTACAAACACCACGGACGTACTGCCATTACCGACAGAAGACATTATGGAGTTACTGGAGCTCTGCCTCAACTCGACTTACTTCCAGTACAAAGGAACACACTACAAACAACTACATGGGACAGCAATGGACTCGCCCGTTTCTGTTGTAGTTGCTGAAATTGTAATGCAATCTATAGAGGAACGGGCGCTCACGACTTACAAACATGCACTACCTTTTTGGTTTCGCTACGTAGATGACACAATCACAGCACTACATGCAGACGACATTAATGACTTTCATACTCTCATCAAAAAAAAGAACAGCCACATACAATTTACCAAAGATGTCGAAGAAAACGGAACTCTTCCTTTTCTCGATTGTTTGGTAAAACATGACAATCAAAAACTACGAACAACAGCTTATCGCAAGCCAACACATACTGACCGACTACTAGACCAATCATCTTACAACCCTACATCACACAAAGCCACCCCAATCAGAACATTAACAAGACCTGCACAAATCATATGTGATTCACCGGTCGCTCTACAAAACGAAAACAACTATCTCAAACGTGTTTTTGACAAAAACAACTATAACTCCGACTTTATCAAACGCAACCCTTACAAACCCAACGAACCCAACGAAACGAACATCTCAGTGACAAGAGCAACGATACCTTACATCAAAGGTACGTCTGGGACTATCTCGCGTATCTTACGACCATACAACATACGTGTCGCACATAAACCAATCACAACGTTACGACAAGTACTAACGAACATAAAGGACAAAGAACAACCCAATGAACGACAAGGTGCAGTTTAGAAAATAAATTGCTCCGACTGCCACGCCTCCTATATCGGGGAAACTGGCAGGAACTTAAACATAAGACTTACTGAGCACAAACGAGCTACTAAGAAAGCACAACATTGACTGGGACTCAGCAAAATGCATCACTTACAGTACTGACTATAGACAACGGCTTACATTAGAAAGTTGGTATACCAACTTGGAACAAACCCCCCTGAACAGATCACAGCAATTACCGGCACCTTACAAACGACTTATTCACAATACAAACAAACGATCAACTAAAAACATTACACTTCAAACTAATTCACAATGGCAATACACAATTGACACCCACACATTACAACTAAAAACGTCACACCGAAATCACACATCACAACTAAAAATAAAATATTTCACTTCACACTAATCCACAATGACAATACACATTTCCTGTACACACAATACAATGACGTTAGAACCAGATAACAAATACGGCTTACCTGACGTTTACTCCTCATTTGACTCTGAAGATGACTAGGGCTAAGGTTGTCGAAACGTCAGTCAACAACAACAAAAACAGTCCTTCTCAGTACTTTATTAACCTGGACGATCATCATTTACAAACATATAACGATACTCCCGGGTGCAAACCATTTACTTTAATCACTGTATACATTGTTTACTTAAAAATTATTTCACATTTATAGAAAAATCGTTCATAAAAGTTATCTCACTGGTGAAGTTTGACATGCACTCTTTTGAATTTTGTTATTTCCATTACGTGCATTAGACTTTCTTTTTTTTGCAAATTTACAATGCGCATTGGATGCAAACAGTTTATTTTGATCTGTCACTCTCAGGCCTTGTCCACCCGTGGCCGAGTATTTTCAAAAACGAAGGTTTTGTGTGGACGGTAAATACGATTTAAGAATATACTTGTGGACGCAATTTTTTTAAGTACGGAGAAAATATATCAGTACTTTTAAATATCCGGATACGTTTGGACAAGGCTTTATATTCAGAGCAAGTATCGTATCGAGACTGTCTATTGCTGTCCCACTTGCCCGCTTCATTACAAAATCTTTAAAATTCAAACCCTAAAAAGTAAAATACCTTATTTTAAAAAAGTTAATTGCTCACAGTTCTAACTTCACGCAACGTCATTCCTAAATCCAGTTGCTCAAAAACTTTATGCAAACGAAAGAAAACTGAGAAAATTGATTTAAAAACATAGCTATTTTTTATCAAATAAAATTGATAATTTACTGAGATATTCAAAACGATACTTAATAATATTTTCGAAAAAATCCCTAGAATTTTTAGATTTTCCCCCTTCCTTAGATTTTCCTTTCCAGCACTAGAAAATCTTTAGAGATGGAAACTTACTTGAAAATGGAAATGCTGATTTGAAGTTTATGCCATTTTTTGGACTATGGATTATATTACGACGCCATCTCCAGCATTGCCTTTGTACGTTTCCAACATCTTGCTTTCACGAGCGGGACACTTAAAAGTGGATTCGGTTCGGTTGCAAACGTATATCCTGAATAACAGTGAATTTTTCACCTGTCTTTTTGTATAGTAGTCTGAATCATGTGAATTCAGTTCAATTCACAACCCAATTGAATCTTTTAAGTGCACTCGAACTCGTCGGCTTAAACTCACGAGAACCACATAACTTATTTTTGATTGGACGGCTATCGGCCGCAAAAGCCTTTGAAATGTTTCAAGTTGTCGGACAACTTAATAAAAATGCAAAATAGATGCAAAAGTATTGGGTGAGGGGGGACTTCCTCACCCCACAGTTCGTGTTCAGTAAAAAAAATTCTTCCGCATTTTAAATTTAATACAAATAATTCTACAAAATAGATAATAAAATAAGATAAAATAATAAATATATAAGAAAACCAAAAACGTTTTGCAGCAGTAGTTGAATGAAAGAAAATTTCCCTCAAATAAAGCACAACTTCACCCAATATTAATGTATGCACAGGGTGTCCCAAAGAGAAACAATAGAAATCATGTGATCACTATTCCCAATCCGCTGTTTGTATACATAAAATTTCATAAAAATCCCTTTTGCGCAATCACCGCGTTCAACAAAGGTTTACGAACAATGAGATCGAATGATAGATGATTTCTACAGTGTCCCATTTTTTGGGACTGTAGTATACAGCGTTTCTACCATCAACTGGCATGTGAATGAAAAGAAAGTTAGCATCTTATAAACAACAATAAAAAGTAATAATATATACAATAGTAATGTTGTGTAACACAGAGTGCTATTCTATCCAAAGGTATGCAAAATAAAGATAGTTTGCACAGCATAAAGCAATACTTTATCAACAAATATATATAGTCTATGTATAATTGTCAATAATTTTCATAACTATGTGAACTGAGTACACCTGTTATTGTGCCACCAAGCCAACCAGGTGCGAGAGGAGAGATCATTAAGACAAGGTATGGACTTATTACAGCTTCACCAATACAAACTGTAAGTGATGGATACATATAGGATTGAAGCCATTTATAGAACTCTCTTGATTCTTTAATTACCCATTGCTCATTTTCGTTGGGAAAATCCATGCCAAAAATTGAATTCAAACAAGGCTTTTGATATAAATCATGATCATCATCTTCATCATTTTTTGTCTAGAATCTCCCTATGGCACATGAAAATATAACATTTCCTTTAACACTTGGCCCTTTTCTTTGGGAAAGGTAAAATAACGTTCACAGATTTCTGGATGAAGTTTAAAGACTCCATCCATGATCTCTAATGGTTCAGGAACTTCCTCCTTATTCCATGGAAAAACAATAACATCAATTGGCCAGAGTGCTATACTTGATGGGCATTGAAATCCTTTAAATTTGAGGAAACACAACCATCATCAAATGAAAAATTCATAATAAAATATTTCTTGCCCATTTCTCCTTCCTTGCACAGATATTTCAAAATAACTAAACTGTATTTTGATTTTCTTTGCGGAAAACATGTTGAACAATTCTGGAAGAATTCATCAACTTTATAGCCATGCAAAGTTTCTTTATTGCTTTTAGCAACTTAATTCTGGCTCTACAAGATTGTATTTTGCCTTGCAACCTCACCAATGACAATTGCTTTTTTTAAGGCGATACATGATATTATACGTAATCAATATCTTTTTTAATGAACTAGAAAAGGTTCACTATCTTTAATCCTTTATTAAAAGGTTGTAGTGAAATAGAGTAAGTTGATAATCAAAAGAGCATGTCATAGCACAACTATACAAATATCTTGTCTCAAGGTCATTTACAATCTTTTCTTGCAAATTAAAGGACTATATGTACATCTTCCCTTTGAGAAAATAATCCCTTGCTCTGTTTAACTGTATAGATAAAAGTGTACAATGGTTTGTTGCAACTGTCTTTGCAAACTCTGTGCAACAAAAGTTTGTACAAAGCAACTAGTTTTGCAAACAATAGCTTTAAATAGGAAAAACCCCATTCAAATGAAACATCAACTGGCCAGATAGTACAATTTAATTATAATTGCACTTGCATAAAAACATTTCAATTTTGTACCGTAATGCTTGCACTGTACGGCTAAGTTGTTAAAGGAATCAGATTGCAAATTTCTCAAAATATTTTGCCATAAAATAAGCAATTATCTTGTGCAATATGTCAATTTTGCTTGCAAGTTGGAACATAATGCCAGACTTAGATTATTAAAAAATGCAGATTCTCCTCATCATATATATTTTAGCATAAATTATATCTATAATGGACAAATACATCAGCTCAATTAAATTGACAACTTTAATGAATGCATTATTGACTCACCAATCATCATGTCAAGGCGAGCTGCTTCTCTTTTCATATATCTTAAAATCTTAAGGCAGTGGACTAATCCTTGCAATGTTTTAACATCTCCGGCAAGAGGATCTAATCCAAACGGATGGACCACACCACATTTCCACATTGATGAAAATGGATGCATGACATACAGTACCGCTCGCGTATTTGTTAACATACGCTACGCGTATGATACGCGTATCATACGAAAAACATACGCGTATCATACGAAAAACATACGCGTATCATACGAAAAACATACGCGTATGATACGAGAACGATACGCGTATGATGAGCGTATGATGCGTGAACGATAAGCGTACGTATGATACGAGGATGAAACGCTGTGATACTTGATAGAACTTTCTTCATCGTAATGAGCGGCACTATGGTGACATATAGATGTCATCAATATACACTTAAGAAATTTTCACCATGAAGGAGTTAAAAGGAACAATAAAGCAACTGGGTTTTTACAAATGATACCATTCAAGTTCATGTATGTTATGCATCCATAAATTTTGGGTTGTTTTAGTTTCAATGAAATGTGTTTATCTCACGTCGTATCTAAGTATACATATGACTCATCAATGACGTATATAGTTTGTGACACATCCTATGAAAACGGAAAGTCATTGTGATTAGTTTGTTTTGAGATTCATTCAAAGTTGCGTGTGCTATAAACATAAGAAACGACACACTAACAATTGCTTTGTAGCACAATGATGACATAAAAAAGTGTCAGTATACTCTTAAAATATTTTATTCACGAAATAGTTTAAAGGCACGATATAGCAAAAGAATTTTTTAATAGATGATCTTATATATACATGTATATGTTACAGGGGCGGATCTAGGCCATGGCGAAAGTGGCTTGAGCCACGGTCAGAATTCTGCCACTTAAGTTTTTCCATGGTTGACTTTTTCATGATTAAAAATTTTGCTCAAATACAGCAAAATTCGATCAAAAGCAAAAATTGAATGAATTTTGTAATTTTTTTGTCAAAAATTTGTGTTAACAGAACAAAAACTTCAAATTAAACGTCTTGTTAAAATAGTATTATCATCCAGTTAAACTCTGAACTGTAAAATCACCGAAAGCGTCTCGAATCTTGCCGAATACGCCATGAATATGCTCGGAATATGTTCATAAATTCGAACCTGCAATCTCAGAATGAAGAGCCACGGTCAGCGTTCAGAAAATTTCGCAATAGTTGCTAAATATAGTAACCTTCAGCCACGGTGCAGCGTTGCAAGCCAATCACAGGGAACGTTTTGGTCATGTGCGCCACGGTGAGCCACGGTGAATGTATTTTGATTGCGCAATAAATACAAGTCATGCAATAGCTCGGTTCTTGTCGACTTGAAAAAACGCTACTTCTAGTTCTACTCAGCGATTAGGATCAATGGAAACTTCTAAAAAGATCGATGTTCTTGAAAAGCTCGTCCAAACCTTTCAGAAAGAGAACGCTTGCGAAATTATTTCTGGTGAATTGTCTAACTTGAGACAACACTGTGGTAAAATAATCAACGAGGAAAGGCTTCGTCGTATAAATTCTACTGGCGATATTATGCTACGAACTTGTTTATTTTCAAAAATGCAGTTCCCTGAAAGCCAAATTGAAAGATCAGGCCCCAATGTCCCTGTTAGGTAAGAATTTACATGTATTGGGGTATTAATTTATATTTTTATTTACGTTTGACATCTTGGCCTGAAATATATGATCAATCCGTTAATTTTCAGCTATTCATATTTAGTGTATCATGTAAAATATATGTCTAAAGCTGTCATTATTTTGCATACTCAGTCTGTCTAATGTACGGCCTAAATAATTTTAATTGTTACTGTCTGTTAAAAAAAAATGTTTTACTTCAATATTAGTCAAAGCTAGTCCTTTTTAAAATTTAACCCAATCAATAATGTATTATCCTTGTATTCCTGGCGTTTTATGTTATCCCCTGGTTAAAGAAACTGACATATCATTTTGAATAACTGTCACTTTCTTTCACGGGTTATATAGAATATTGATGCTATAGTAGATGGAATCAATAAGTCGTCTGAATCCTGTTCGACATGCCTAGACTAGTTCCAAATCTTAGACTACCTGCCTGTGACTTTGACTTTATCATGATGTTACCAAATTAACACAAAGAGAAAATAACTTTCTCAATTTCAATATTATTAGTCTATCTTTAACTGTATTGGTTACCCTTATTTATTCTAATGTCAGAGTCAGTCTAGCAGATTTGTTTCCAGGTATAGCTTGGTATAACAAAGCAGCCATTGATACTTAAATACTAATTTTTCTTTTAGTACTTTAGCCAATGGGAATTGTCTGTTCAATGCATGTTCTATTGCATTAGTTGGGAATGAGACTCTCTCTATTTACTTGAGATTCCTAACTAGTGTTGAAATGTTTGAAAATGCAAAATACTATTCTACCCATCCTGTCATCGAGTCCCAGCATAACGATTGTTGGATAAACATCTTTGCTGCTGTTGGAAGAAGATCACCTTTGAACATTGCTTTTATTAATCTTGCAATCTTTACGATTGTTGGATAAACATCTTTGCTGCTGTTGGAAGAAGATCACCTTTGAACATTGCTTTTATTAATCTTGCAATCTTTACGGTTGTTGGATAAACATCTTTGCTGTGGTTGGAAGAAGACCACCTTTGAACATTGCTTTTATTAGTCTTGCCATCTTTATGGCTGTTAGCAAAAGCATCCTTGCTGCTTTTCGAAAAAGACCATTTGATGGGGCAACAATGATGGGGAATTATATTTTTGTAGTGAATTGTCTTTTGGTTATTCACAGCAAAAATAACATGCTTCATCTTTCTCTCACTCCTGCGGCAACAATTCTGTGATTACAGAAAGGTACAGAAACTGCGTTGATTTTACATCAGACACCACAAGGTAAGTAAAATTTTTATTTTTCTATCCGAACAGAATTAAGAAAATGGCGATATTAGAATTTTTTTTAGATGAGATTATAGACCCCCCTAGCGTTGCCCCCAGACCCCCTAGCGTTGACTCGCGCCGAAGGCGCTTGCTACGTCACAGGGCCACGGTCAGCCCAGAAGCTGGATCCGCCCCTGTGTTATGCATTAATAAATTTTGGGTTGCTTTTGCAATGAGCTGCTATTGTCTCACGTCGTATCTAAGTATACATATGACTCATCAATGACATAGCTGAATAGTTTGTGACACATTCTTATATAAAAACGGAAACTAATTATGATAACATAAGTCATGGTTTTTTGAAAAACTATATTGAAGAAAAACTTCAGCATCTAAAGGGTTAAGTTTAGGACATGGAAACAACAACACTATCACAAATCGAAACCAAACTATATTGAAACCATATACGAGAATATTAAGAAAGTAATACGGGTATGACACGAGAACGACATGCGTATAAAATGAAACGATACGCGTATGATACGAGAAGGATACGCGTATGATACGAGAAGGATACGCGTATGATACGAGAGCGATACGCGTATGATACGAGAATGATACGCGTATGATAAGAGAATGATACGCGTATGATACGAGAGCGATACGCGTATGATACGAGAATGATACGCGTATGATACGCGTATCATACGCAAAATTATGTTAACAAATACGCGAGCGGTAGTGTACATGTTAGGAATACTTTTGCACAGGTATAAACTGTAGATGATAGAAAATATGTTTTAAAAGATATACTACACTAAGATTTTAAATACTTCAATCCTATTTATAAAAATCTTCAGTCTGTGAATTCTTTAATTAAGAAAGACCCACCAGTTGACCAGAAAAAGATTCAAAAAAAAAAAAATTTTACTGTACTAACTTTTCATATTCTGGGTCCTTATTTCCCCATTGCTCGCCTGCAAAGATAGCCAACATTTGCTTTGACAAATTTGACTTCACACGAAAATCGAAGTGTTTCACCATATAAATCTTCCAAAAACCCTTTTCGTTTAACATCGCCTAAATATCAAAGAGAATGAAGTTGAATCATGGTACTTTCGGACTTTCAGTTCGAGTTGAAAGAATCAAATCAACGCTCACGGCTCACCATCCAAGCTTTACACACTAACATATATCGCATAGCATCTTCGAAAGGCAGCAGCAATAAAATGTCACGGTAAACTTCTAATGGCAGTATCATCACTGTCGTATGTTTAGGTCAGATTAATCGAATATAAAATGAATGAATTCACCAAATCACTGAACTGACCAACATCTGGAACCATTGTTGTTTGAGTAACTCTCAAACTGTCCATGTGGCTGGTGCAAAGCTTACTTTTAAAGTTCGCTGGAAGTTTAATTTGCATTCTGTATCACGAATTGTATTTTATTTTCGACCAGGTTTTCTTTAGTACTATTTAAACCTTGAATCGGGCAGAAGGTGGCCTGACCAGAGCCCTCTATAAGAAAGAGTTGGGATATCTATTGTTATCCGTTTAGCTTACGTTGATCGGGCAATATTGATCACCTGATCAATTTCCGCCATTTTGGTTCCTAGTTTTGAAACTTTGCTAGTGTTTATATAGCAATTGCTGTTGAATTTATTAAATGCACACTCAGCATTATGATATTTTGTTACTGTTATCAAGTATTACTTTAATATGACATTGCGGGCGCAGCTCTATACAATCGCTGGCTCAGTTGTAGGATATATATACGTTCTTGTTGTTTTCTTAATTAATAAAACTTTTACTTATTTTCTCTCTGCGAATATTTCGTTAAACTAACAATTGCTGCTAGTAATACAGTATTTTGAGATAATATTGCGTTTTTTATGGATACGTGTGTAATAACTGATTGTTGAAGGCTATTAAATGTCATTACATATCGCATAAATCGAGGATTACGAAAAAAATGAAAGAAATGCCTTTACGTCGAACTTACGAAATTTGATTGCGTATGGTGATTGTTGTGCTGAACTGCTTTTGATACAAGGTTCAATTAACTGACTCAAGTAGAGAAACATTTTTGAGCCAAATAACATTGCAAAGTTCGTGCTGATGCAGTTTCAATAGTTTTCTTACTCCAAAGCTTGTTTTTTAATCGAAGATGATTTCTCATTATGTTCTGAAATTGGTCAATCTACAAACCTCTCAATTCTCAGCCACTTCCACACTAAAACAACTACACCAAATCGCAGAAACTCTTATGATTTTCCATGTTGTATTTTGTATTTTTAGTTCATCATTTAAAAATGAAGTAATTATAATTAGGATATTCACTGAAACAGCTGAGTACAATATATTTTTGGTAATGAATTGTACAAATGTACCCTACTTCTGTAGCTCAAAGTAGAACATTACTTCTCTTCTAGACGTGTTGATGATATTTTAATTGTAGGTTTTGGTTTAAGATCACAGAGGCATATCTCCATAATTTCAGCTATCTGGGCTTTTTAATGTACATTACAACTGTTGCTGCCTTTCTCATATATATTAAAATATTGCCGGCTTTCTGATATATATTTAGGTGCTGCTAGCTTTTTGATATATATATTTAACTGGCAATACAAGGCATATAAATTGAACAAACGGGGCTGAGCTCCCTCCAACACACCCCTGTTTGATCTCTAAACACATATAGAAGTTTTGTCATTCCTCAACCAATAAATTTAACTCTTTGCTAAATTAAAGATTGGATCAGACTCATATGCTGTATAAAAGACTACAAACAGTAGCATTTGTAGCAAACAGACTGTTCTTCAACAACAGAAATGTTTCATATTGTAGAAATAACACATTCATTTTAAAGAAAGCTTGAAAGCTTGAAAAGCTTGAAAGCTTGAAAAGCTTGAAAGCTTGAAAGATGCTTCACCAAAATTTTCAGCAGAATCCCTAACAAACTTTATTAGAAATAAATTTTAATACTTTATAAAGTGATAAAGGCGAAATAACTTCATATAAAGGAATAAAACGTTTAAGGCTAAATGCATCTTGGTCAAATCATTGCATATTTCAATAACTAAAAAGTAAAAAAGTCTGTCATTTTCTGCTGAGCAAGAAAATTTTGTGATCTTTCAGAATAAAAATATCATGCTTGGATTAAATTGGGGGCATAAACCACTCACTACCATTAAATTGTTACAAATCTTGAACACAAATCTCTCCGGACCAAATCTGCATGATTACTATGATTCGAAGTTTCGAACAAAGTCTTGTCCGAGTATTTGATAACACTGATGCCAGGATAACATTGCCGCTTGCCACCAAGCTTAAAGATCTTGAAAACTTGTTACAGAGTCGGAACGTAAGCCGAGAAAACACGTCACGATCAATTTGAAGCACAAACTAGTAAACCGCAAACGAAGCTCAAACCAATGAAATTAAATCAGGTCTGCCGCAAATCGTAAAAAAAACGCAAAGAGCTTGCTATTATTCCTAATATATTTGATACTACCATGGAATAAGCTTAAATTGCTTTCTTCTTTTGCATATAAACCCCATTTCGAATAGTATTATTATAGTTTCACTTTGCAAGTAGGAACCAAAATGGCGGCTCCGCGCTCGCCCTAGACCGTTTTTCCCAACTCTTATTCTATAGAGGGCTCTGGGCCTGACAAGTGAAAGGTGGACCAGTACCAGTGAACTCTATAACAACTGGAAGGCTAACTAAGCCGCCATCTTTGAAGCTGCATGATCGCCGCCATTGAAGCTACGGAGGCAAAACATTGAGCTCTATAAGACCTGGAGGGGCAAAGGGGCCTGGACCCCGTGGTCAAAAACATGGCGGTAATGGCGGATTTTGGTGGTCAAAACTTCCACTTTAAAAATTTTTTCCAATATTCACTCCCTCCTGATTTCCAATACTGTTTATATGAACGATAACAAGTGAAAAAAAACAATTACGATACCGACAGCATCATGTGAAAATAATGCTTCAGAATTGCGTGAAAACACAGTACACACACATGAAAATAAAGAAAATCGACGGTAGAGAAACGCATATTTTGGCTGTAACATTTAAGTTTTTTTATGACATTTTAACCTTTTAAAAGTGAAAATCAAACGGCATTAGTAGACCTGTCAATCTCGTCAAACTTATACATTATTTCATCCTTCTGTGTGTTTGACTGTTTGTAAACAGTTTGGTGCAACTATTTTTCTTGCTCAAATGGATAAATCTGTGTAAAAATGCTCCTAAGGAAACGAGAAAATGTTTGCTTAAGTCCTACGACATAAGTCAACTGAAAATTTACCATGGATAAGTATCATAAGTGTATTGTCATTACCTGATAAATCTACTGAAAACTCAAAAAGGCAGTATGTTGAACTAGAAGAGCTACAAGAAAGAAAAAAATTCAAAACACCATGATACTGTTGCTTGGTAATTTTATTTTGTAAACAGCTTGGCAGAATCTTGGATCTATTACTGAACAGAACTACATTAATTTTCCATTGAAATTACAAACTTGGAAACTAAAGTGCATTGGTTTCTCTGACAAAAACACTGTCTATTGCTGCATGAAGGCAAAATAGTTATTTGACAGTGTAGGTGAAGAAATTTATTAAGTTCTATAGATATTATTGTGCATTAGTTACAGTTTTTTGGAATTGTGTAATATATGTCAAGAACAAGATATAATTTTTCAAAAATGCTAACCCCTTCGAGCACTACTACTCTTCTGTTTTGCTTAAACAACATAGAGCTACCAATACTAATTATTTATATGTACAAACTAACATTTGGGAATTAAATGATAAACAACTTGTTAAATCTTTGTATTTTACATCAAGCCTTTGAATTAGTTCCTTTTATCTCTTGGTAAAAAATATTAATGAAAGACTTACAAATCAAGTTTCTCGAAAATAATATTTTGTACAAACTAAACATAATTGGAAAGGTCACATGTTGAAGACAGACTTTGCTTCTTTGACTAGGTTGCTTGACCATGAGCAAATTTAAATTTGCTTACAATTTGTTTAAAGATCTCTTTTTATTGATTTCTACTAATTCTTCATAAGACACAAAGAATTTCTTTGCCATCTCTTTTTGCTTCTTCTACATTCAACTTTATTGTAATTAATGCATCCAATGTGAATTTGTGGATCACCTGGAATCATACCAAATATGGATTTGATGAGATGAGACAATAATATGTGTAATTTTTCATGCATATTAATGATATAATCATAATATGCAACAAATCTTAGCACATTGTTCAACACACTACTTTTATCTTGGTTTTGAAGTAGTAACCTGTTTACTATAACAATAAATACTTCATTTACAGAAACGCTAAGTAGTACTTTAAAACTGTTTGCATAAATCCAACTTTCCAATCCCACTATAATTGTCTACACTATACAGTCAGTCAAATTAAGCAGACAAACAGTTTAATAGTTATTTTTATTATACAACATATACCATAGTTCTCATTAATTTTGCATGGCACTGCATTTAATTTCAACACAACTCTGTTGTAAACTTTCCCTTCATCTTTTCAAAAAAAACATGAACAAATTATGCCCCATTTTTGGGAGGTAAACTCAATTCAAATCAGGAGAGTTTAGCTTGATGCCTTGATCATGATACAAGATGGATGCAAAACTCGATAAAAATTGACAGCTTCGACACGTCTGGCGAGCGATTAAGTGAAGAACAAACAAGACTGTACCAAAATAACTTTAAATTAAAACTTAGTAGTAGAAACACTCTTCAAGTATCGTGTTAAAAACAAAATGGTAAAATACTGTGTTACTTACCGGAGTCAAGAAATGTTCCCTTTTCTGTCGCTATTTCAGCATCCGCAAACCACAGAAGTTGGCAGTTTAATAAATAAAATTTTAAAAAAGTGTATATGTTAGGAAAATAAATAGTTTTGATATTTTCTATACTCGCAATTGTGGTGGTCAAATCAGGGTGGGCGACAAAAATTTTATTTCATGAGCCCGCGTCTCTCCGCTGACTTTGACCACCAAAATCCGCCATGTTTTTGACCACGCGGCCGCGCGCTGATAATTTATAGTAATTTTGTTGACGTTTCCCCTCTAGGTCTTATAGAACTCAATGAGGCAAAATCATTGAGTTCTACTAAATTACCTGGAGAGGAAACGAGGCCTGGGAACTGTTGTCAAAAACATGGATGCATGGATTTAATATTACAATGCCTCTATGAATTTAAAGAACCACTGAGCAGCATCTATAAGTGTATTATCATCAAGGAAACCTTTCCATCACTATCTTTATTGTTTTCAGTCGGTTAATTTCTGCAAAACAAACAAGGATCTAAACTAAAACGTTTTAATTGCATGACCCATACCACAATGTTTTTCAATATTGTTGACAATTCTCAAAGAGAATTAGCATCTTTGCAGTGTTTGACACGCAATAAAGTAAAAAATAAAAATGACTGGACAAACACCACCTAAATTATAAATTAGCCACTGAAAAAACAACAAAATATGTGGCATCCCACTTCAAGAAGAGTAAAACAAAATGATGAAATTAACATTTTGAAGCTCGAACGTTAATTGATCAATAATACACTATTTTCCTTATCGGTATCATAAAACGTTCCCTTTCCTTGCACTTCTTCGGCATTTGTGTACCACATAAGTGTTAGCAGCATTTTTTTGATGCAGTTTCAAAAACGAGTTCGCGCTTGGGATAATAGCTTAGGTACTTTTTATAATCGGAAATAAAAGCTGGACAGAAATCCGGGTAGGCGGAAAACTTTTGAAATCATGAGCCTGTCGCCTTCAGCTGACATTTTCAACCAAAATTTGCCATATAAGGTATGGCAGCATCCATCTTTTTGACAACATGTTGCGCTTCATAAAATATAATAATTTTGATGAGGTTTCCCGTCCAGGTAATTACTATACAGGTCAGTGGGCAAAATACATCACTTCGAAATTGGCGGATTTTTTGCACAAAACAGTTCTCTTTGAGCCAGCCTAATGGCTAAAAACCTTAGATAATGTTTGGACTCAAGTATCCCACCAGTTCTTAAGAAGTGGGAGAAATAAATGACAGGAACCAACAATTACCCACAGTTCAAATTTCAAATCATCACTTTCAAACATTACAAAAAGAGCATGTGAAATCATTACAAAGCAAGTCTAATTTTAAAAGCAATAAAAGTGTTATGAAACATGTTACATTACGTGAAATTGTGTGTATTCTGAACAACGTTTGAAGAAGATATAGTCTACCTGTTAATCTGTTATTAGTTTTAAGTTAAGGTTATTCGTCTTTCGACAACAAATGAGAACTTCTTATTCAAAGCAATTCTCACTGTTATGTTTTATGTACAATAGCAATATATATAAAAAACATGACTTGGTACGTCCACAATGCATCTTAAAACATTAACAAACAAATATAGCCTATGATTTTCCAAAAAGTAAAACATATTTAGCGTTTTAAAATTACATTTCGAAGCAAGCTGTTTTTGCAAAGCAACCGTCATGCATATAAAACAGTCCACACGAGACCCACGCGAAGCGGTAAAACAGCTACAAGTTGGCTTCTGACAAGTCCATGCATGTTTATATAGAGTTAGCCTTCCAGTTGTATTAGAGTTCACTCACCAGGACTCACGAGGGACCACCCCAGGGACCAGACGAAATTTTTAGTAAGGTCGAAAATTTCCGGAAAACAACGTAACATCTCGGAAATTACCAGAAAACTTCGGAATAGCTAGAGAATTGTAAGCCGGAGCTACCAAAATATTTTTTGCCGCAATTATACGAAATAATCAACAAAGGTTGAAAATCTTTGTGAAACTACCTTTTAATGCACGATCCGACAACCAGAAAAAATCGTTTTGATCACAATAATTTCAACAAGTTGAATAATTTTCGACAAGTCGACAGGGATTTTATTATGTGTAGGCATCTCAACAATTATCTAAACAAAAAAAGACACGGCAAAACTGCTCTTGGCCGATGAGAAGCGAGATTGACCTTGATGTTAACTAATAAAGCCAAAATGGTCGTCCTTATAAAATGATGTCATATGTCTATCCAACCCCTTTGATAATTTTGAAAAATCGCATTAAAAAAATCCGTCATGTAGCTCGGGTTAAGACTTAAGAGTTAAGACAATACCTAGCCGTTGAACTTAATATTCTCCTTTACTTTACCCACAAAGTTGAACACACAAAGGTCATAAAATTTTCAAAAGTGCCCAAAAATTAACAAACTTTCACTATTCATCAAAAGTTAATGAAGAAACCAAAAAGTTTTTCACTGCACGAACTTACTTCACGAATCTGGCAACACTGTTAAATAAAGAAACAGGCTGATAAATAAATAACTGGCATGATCTATAACTGTATAGACAACGGTTAAATGTTATCTATTTGTTAAATGAAATACTAATTTCTTCATCTTTTATCTTTATGAATCACATATGCAAGACCACAAGCCTGTAACAACGCACACCACTGCCAGCAAACACATGACCAGCCATTAGATTTACTCTCGCAAAGGAAATGGTAAATCATTCCATATCTATTGTTGTCCAAGTCAGACAATGAACGCAAAAACATTTACCAAGCAGGAGTAAAAGTCGAGATGGCTACATTACAGATTGCTAGCTTTTGAACTACATCAAATTAAAGGGGAAAATAGGTATTGTTAGCATTGACAAGTTCAGTCAGTTAAGATGTTCTCAACTTACCATTCTAGCCCGATTTCAGATCCTCATTCATCGCCAAATGACTCAAATAAAGAACACTCATTCACAAAATCAGATTTTATACCAGATTGAAGTGTTTCACAATATACATTTAAAAAACTCCTTTCGCTCAGCATCCCCTGAAAAGAAAATGAAGGTGAATCAAGGTACGTTCACTTCATATAGAATGAATTTTTGCTCACCTTACAACCTTTGTACACCAACAAACACTGAATAACATCTTTGAAAGCCAGTTGCATCAATCATGCCCAAGAATTGCTAATGGCTAAAAAACAACATCCACGCCATTGCTGTAAAACGAAATCTCATGTTTACCAGTTTATGATTTCTGTGATCTGAGAAAAAGAAAGCTCGTGCACCGATAAGCTCGATAGTCAGCGACACAATCTATTCGTTTTCATTTTCTTCCGGCTTTAGTTAAGTAGTCCCCACAACGAATCATCTACCTTCATTTATTAATAAGCAATTATTGGATGAGGTTGAGCATGATACCAAAATATATTCAGACCGATGTCATTAATATCTGTCGAAGCGAAGATGAAGTGGATAACAATGACCGAAAAATTCATGATATCATGCGAAACACGAATTCAATAATTGTTTTATTATTCACGAAAGTATTATCAAAACACACCAACATAAAACATTTTTCAAACCTTCGCTAAATTGTTTTTGTCAGACTGTTTGTTCAAGTTCGTCTCGTTCAAATATGTTGTAAATGTGTTCAAAGCCAGCTCGCCCCTTTTTTAGTGTTTTCCGCATCACTTTCCTTTAAAAGCTTTCACATCGTTTTTAGAAGCTGTGGCAAACATCGCCGTTGTTTGATTTGTTTTCAAAACCGGCTTTTAATGGGTGCAATATTTGTAGAAACTATTATCTGTAGGTATGACGTCATAACCCGCAGATATCGAGAATTATATGCAGGTAGTTGACCAATCAAAGCCGAGAATGCTCACATAGTGTATTATTATTCACTCTGTGAGCATTCTCGGCTGTAATTGGTCAACCAACAAAGTTCCAATTTCGTCCAACCGTGTCATTCGAAAAGAGATAAGTAGCATCTTCAACTCTGCGCCTCCCTTCCTAAAGAGTTATGTAGCACCTTCATCTCTGCGCCTCCCTTCCTAAAGAGTTATGTGGCATCTTCAACCCTGTGCCTCTCTTCCTTTACTTATAGCCACAGTCTGTAACCATTATAACATCGCTGATCCCACTGCCACCTTGTAAACCTTACCCTTTATCCTTGGAAAAACTCTTTATCACACAATACACTTTTGTCCACCCCATCCATGATCCACAATGCCTGCTTTGGTTATTCTAACCCTTTTTTACCTCAGCTACTTTTCCTGTTCTTTTTAAAGTAAAGTCCATCTCTCTACTACAGTAAACTCTATTTGATCGTCACTACATATAACAGTATCATTTGCAAACATCTAAGTCCATGTTGACTCCAGTCTTATTTCCTCTGTTAGCCGATTCATCACTATAGCAAACAAGAAAGGACTCAAAGCCCATCCATGGTGAAATCCCACATCTACCTTCAGCTCTTTCGCTATACATACAGCACAACTCACCATTGTCTTACAGCTTTCATACATATTTCCTTCAGACTTCCTCATACAATACCATGTTTGCTATCTCAGCACACAGTCTTATACTTTTTTCAAATCATTATCACCTCGAGCCTCGACCAATCCGATATGGAAGACATAAAATTCATTTGCATGGTATATTTAACTTTGGTAAATGCTTTTACGGCGTATGCAACGATTTAGAGCGCTATCCTCTAAATGTTTAACAACTGAGTAAAGGTGGGGCAAAGACGCCATCTTGAGAGGTGGCAAAAAGTAAAACTCAAACTAAAAAAAGGTTTAAAAACCCAATCCTATCAGACACTTTAAAAATCAATCCCAGACAATTAACTTGGCAGCTGTATATCAACTCAGCAAACGCAGATTTATTCATAAATATCATCTGTTTTGCCACCTTTCAAGATGGCAGCTTGCCTCATTCGTAACTATAAATTTTGATATCTAGTAGATTGGGTTTTAGATCATGGGGTGTATAGCCGTCATGATGCAATCCTCTGCATTTTCCTGGCTTGAGACCGGCACAAGAAGGATACTCTTGTGGCTGCATTGACAGATATCATTTCTACAACACGGTTAATTATTTAAGAAACGCCTCCAATTATATAAATACCTCGTATTTAAGAAAAACCCAGTCTGTAATAAACACCATCTACATATCATTATAATAATAAGTAGGACGTCGATAGGGCTCAAAACCGTATGTTGCCTTAGTTCTGTATTTGCTTGTTCACACTTAAGTAATAGAATTGATAAATACGGAATGGAAAAACCGAACACAAATTGAAGGTCATGATTAGTTTTAAATACCTGTGTTGACATGTGAGTGCTCTGGTGAGTACAGCAAACAAAATCATTACGTAATATTATATGAAAAACGTCACTTTCCGCAAAATGGACCGGCGGTCCAAGACGCGTAATTTTACATGCCATAATATAAACCTTTAATGCCACATAATAAACCTTTTATTAACCTTTCTTGGTCGGTCATTACTGAGAAATATCTGGCCTCTATTTTTACAACAAACCTCCTCTACGGATTCGGAAAACTTTGGCTCAATATTTCTCCATTATGACCTCGCAGTTGGTTATCAGGGTCAGGGAAATATCTTCTTTAAATAAATAAATTGATTTTAGGAACATTTGCAATAAATGCATTTGATAGACCGAATATTTTATCCTTATGGGCTTTTTGAGCCTAGAAGTGACTTCGCACCGGATGTGACGTAAAAAGGAGTACACGCGCATATACCTTTCATTACACAAAAAAACAGAGTTATGGTAAATCTTCCTCAAAATTTGCACTACAAATTTAAGATTCCGTATAGGTGTATAACTTGATGAGGCCGCTTAAACGAATAATCAAACAAAACCTTTAAAAAGTATAACTGCGTTTTCTTTTCCTTTTACGTCGCTTCAGGCTTTGCGATATTGACTTCTACGCGCCCATAAAGTTCATCAAGTTTACATTTTCAACATATCAAATATATTTCAAATGTTCTTAAAATCGATTTGACTATCTAAAGAAGCTATTTCCCAAATGATGCCTTGATGTACGAAAACTCAACGCACCTAAAAAAAACTCCCGGAGTGGATGATTTACGTCGGATAAAAGTGTAAATGAAGCATTCTAGATCCAAATTTGGAATTGTAATACTTAAATAACGCATGCTGGGCAAACATGAACACAGGGTACATACCACTGGTTGTTCATACGATATGTTGTCCGCCAGCAAGTCAATGCGTCCCACTAGTAATATTAGAGCTACGTATCTATTCAACTGATACTTTATTTGATTTTAAACTCTAAATGATCTTATCTTTGATACAACAGAATATTTCTACTTGGATTAAATCCACCTGTCACTGAGTGTCAGATCGTGAAAAATGTTAAACCCAAAGTGTTAACAATATAAATTATTACTTTATCAAATAGTAAATTAAATAATTTGCTGTACATATACATAACGTATACATTTAACGAACAGAATATCAAACAACGTATTCAATGGTTACATCTACCAATATCCACCATTGTAAATTTCACCAAGAACATATCAATAGTAATGGCACGTCTCACCTGTAACTACACCACCAATCCAACCAGGAGCAAGGCGTGTTAACATGAAGATAATGGATGGCCAGAGTTTAGCCTCGCCAACATTAAGGGATAGTGATGGGCACATTGTGGATTGAAGCCATTTATAGAATTCCTTCGAAGGTGGAATTTTCCAAAGTTCATCCTCTTCAACACAGCTTATGCCAAAAATACCATTCAGGCAAGGTTGATCTCGACTTTCACTATCTACGTCCAAATCCTCTGGTTGCAAATGAAAATATAATTCTTCTTTTCTCAAGTCGCCCATATAATTTGTATGTTTCAGGAAATTTTCGCAGATTTCTGGGTGAAATTTAAAGACTCCATTCACTAATTCCATTGGCTTTGGAAACTCCTCTTCATTCCATGGAAAAATGATAACTTGGATTGGTTCGTCCGTGTCACTATCTGAACATTGCAGTCCTTTAAGTGTAAGAAAACACAGCCAATCTCAAAAAAAATCACGCTAGTTAACTGACTCATAAAATACGCATTTCTCCAACAGAAAACCTTTTTTCTTTCTAGACCAGGTACAGTGGAACCATTGTATATGAAAATTTTTCAACAGATTTGTTCAGAACTTAAACACTCCCTCCTGATCTGATATTTACAAATATCTAAAGCAGGTGGGAGAGGTTAAGCTCATCAGACCACATCTAGTAAACAAATTGCATAAATGGTACACTGACCAGACTGTGGTTGAGTAAGTAGATCCTGCAGCTAGAGAAAATGACATGCATGATTTCTTTAGTTGTAGTTGTAGTCTAGAACCATAAACACAACATTTATTTATTTCATAGATTTAGTATTCATTATTTTCTTTTCTCACATGTGGTACTTACTTCAACAACAGCCTATTCTCAGAGCTGTTCCGAGAATATTTATTGAGGTGGGGATGTGTATTCATATATTCAGTTGTGTCTGACTGATTTAATTTGACAATAAATTGCTTAGTCCCTTAAGTGAATTGCTTTCAAAAGCTATTGATCCAGCACATTTGAATATATGAATCAAACAGCCCCTGACATAAGAGAAATGTCTGAAAGTTTGGTAAGGTCTAAAGTTCCTGCTTAAGATTTTTAACTAAATATCTGAAGGAATAGAATTAATGACACAGTTTATGTACCTTCCTTGGTGAAATTCCTGAGTAGAATTCAGTAAGATCCTGTGGGATTTATATAATACTTGATAAAAATTCCTGAGCAAGATTCTGTAGAAATTTAGAATCTCACAGGATTGAGTACTTAGGATACTGTAGGATCTTGTAACATCTTACTAGGTTCTTGTAAGATCCTAGAAGATTCTGTAGGATCCTGAATAAGATAAATTTAGACTTAACTTGAAATTTCACCAAGGTTGACGAGGGAAGCTCAGTTGCTAAGCATTATAACAAAGTATAGTACTTTCATATTTTTCTCAAGATTAACTGGAAGCATATGCTCTTTCAACACAAACCAGCCACAGCCATGCAATTATTCCATTGGATAATCAAATTTCAAATATCAAGAAGTCTTCATTTTTTGTGTTTAGTATGGTAGTAACCAAAATGCAACAGAGCATAAAAAAATACAATTTTGAATTTTAGATGCAAATAAGCACAACTATGGAGAAATTTGTTACAGTGAAACTGAGAGTTCGGATACAAAACTGAGAGTCCAAACATAGTACTGATACGTAGTTTATGAGTGACTGATACATAACAAAACCTCAAAACCAATGAACCAATAGGTTAGGACATAAGATAGTACTATTGAATATAATCAGTTTTAAATTCTACAAACCGTAATCTGCTCATATTTCTCATAAATTAATGACAACTTAATGAATTAAGAATGCTTAATGCCTAAATCGCCAAGTTCCTAAATATTGTGGATTGTTGCAATTTTGATTATAAGAAAACTGACAGACTACATTACTATACATCAGAAAAATTCCTATTTCAAGGATCTTGCAACACAATAGCTATTATGTAATACAACAATAGGAGAAATGCAAAAGTCCATCTGAGTAAGAATATAAGTATGATATAATAAGTGCATTTCTGACTCACCACAGTTGATGTCAAGACGAACTAATTCACTTTTCATATAAGTCAAAATCTCAAGAGATCGAACTAATCCTTGTATTGTTTCAGCATCTCCAGCAAGAGGATCCAATCCATACGGGTGGATCACACCACAATTCCACATTGATGGAAAAGGTCGAATGACATAAGCATCATCTCTGTTGTTGTAGTAACAATACCTAAATAAATATTATGGCTGTAAATATGCCTCTTTTTATAACAAATAGTTTTACTAAATGTTTCAAAATCCAAATTACTTTGAATTAAACGAAAAGTCCTAATTCGAAAAATATATTTGTAACAATCTCCTAAATGTCAATGCTTTCATTAAAGCTCTTACCATCTCACCAACAAGAGGCGGCCATACCCACAGTTATTGGCTTATTTCAAAAAACATAAATTACATATAACTTACCAAGATTCCGGATATTCTTTCTCCCATGCCTTGGAAGCCCACGTGGCCAAAGGATACTCGTTAGAAATATCTGATTTTATATCAAGATCAAAGTGTTTCACAATATAACTTTTCCAAAAACTTTTCGTGCTCAACATCCTCTAAACAAAAAATGAAGTGGAATCGAAGTACTTTCGGTTTACATTGAAAGAATCTCCGCTCACCTTCCAAGCTTTACACACCAACATACAACGAATAACATCTTTGAAAGGCAGATGTAGCAAAATGCAGCGATAAATTTCTAATGGCAATATGATGTTTGGGTGGAACATGATTATACATGAATCGAGGAAAAACACAAAACTGAACGAAAAGATTCACGTTAACGGGAAACGTAAACCTGAAAGTTCAAAGAAAGCTGGAGTCAATAATTAATAATTATTAATTCCGTGTCTGTCACATTTTAAGGAGTAAACAGTTTGAAGACCCATTGAACTGAATGTAACTGGAAGAACACTTCCCGCCAAAATTTAAAGGCCGCAATATGAGCAATGTCACTGAGCTGCCAATAAATGGAGAGCGAAGTTGCGCCTTGCAGGATTTTATAAACGATCGTTTTTAAGGCTTAATTTTCTAGGATTATTTCAATTCTCTTTTGATACTTCATAAATTATTTTGCAAGAACTTTTCTAAGAGAGAAAACACTAACTAAACTACACTTTTGGAACACATAAGTTATTTCAGACGCGTAGTTGTTGCATTGAAATTAGTATCAACAAGAGCATTAACAA
The DNA here is from genome assembly GCF_021976095.1 of Xenia sp. Carnegie-2017. Taxonomy (NCBI): domain Eukaryota; kingdom Metazoa; phylum Cnidaria; class Anthozoa; order Malacalcyonacea; family Xeniidae; genus Xenia; species Xenia sp. Carnegie-2017. The sequence continues at coordinate 10,389,572 of NW_025813486.1, forward strand.
AAACATACTTTTCATGACACTTCTTGAAAGCGAAACTAAAGTTTCAATATATATCATTCATACATTATTTTTTATATCAAGACTCCGAAATAACTCAATCCAAGATTGTCAACACTATAATCAAGTTTGTGAAATAATTATCAATTTTGCAGAATTTCAATTCAAACAAATGATTAAACCTAACATTGCACAATGCCCAGTAAAAAGTACAATGTTTTCTGGTATATGCAATGTTAATGACGTAATTTTTATCACGTTACGTGGTTGTATAATTTCCAGATCAGGTTTTGACTCATCCTTATTCACTTCCAAAGAAAAGCGTCGTTAAAGCGATAAAGAAAGCTCGAACTTATCAAAAGTAGCTGAACCTTCGCCTGAGCCATTCCAATGCAAATCCTACGACCTTCAGTAAAGAGAACAAACTGAGAAAATGCAGACCAGCCCACAAATTTACCATTTCCATCCATAAAGCGTTCTGGTCGGAATTCCTCGCTGTTCTCCCAAACCTTTGGATTGGGGTGGACTTGATAGAAATTGGCAAGAAGAGGATTATACTTTTTAATCGTGAAACCATTTAATACTGTATTTTTAGTTACACTACGACTTGTCATTGGAAGCACGGTTATGTAACGTAAAACTTCGCAAATTGTCGCTTCTAACAACGGCATATTTGAAGCATCTTTTAAAGACGGAAGTTGATCACGGCCAACCACGTCGTCTATTTGCTCCTGAATTTTCTTCTGCAAATCAGGTTGCAAAATCATGATGAGCATAAACCATTCCATAGTCGTTGAGACCGTATCAGTACCGCCCACTAAAACATTCGGAATTACGTAGCTCACAGCAGTCATGTGGTTTTTTTCTTTGCTGTTTTTCCTTGTTTGAGGATGTCTTTATGGCAAGCGGAGATAAGGCCATCTGTATTATCACGAGTAACACCTTCTTTGTATGATTTATAATGCTCTGTACACTCGACTCCAAGTGTTCTACTTTTGAGATTTTGAATTTCATCCATGGTCTTATGAAACTTTGACGGAATATATTTAAGGAACGGAAATAGACGGTGTAAACTACAAAACTAAAACGCCCTTCCTACTTTGTCAATCGAAGCTATCAAGTTTTTAATCATCTGATCTCCATGCGAACATTTCTTATCTACAAGCCAACTCCAAACTATTATAACCACCGTTTCTTTAAAATCGTGGCCAGAGATTTGCCAGGCGGAAAGCGAATTTTCAATATGAACATAATAGCCCAATATAATACTTTTAAAAAAGCCATCACAATAATAAAATAGAAAATATCCCCGTACTTTTTGCGCAGATGTTCGAGAGAAAATGGAAAATCAACTCCGGTTTAATGAAGGTTGCCAATAAAGGGCAATGGAATTGGTCCAGGTGGCATGTTTTGTCGGTTGAGATAGAATTTCAAAATAAACGACGCAAACCAGACAATTGTCAGAATAAAAATCATTTTGATGGCTATGAAATAGGTGGGAAAAGACCAAATTTTCTCTGTGCAGCTCGGTGCTGCGTATTTGATTTTATTGTGGCTGTACCTTATCAGTTCAGCGATCAAATTGTCAGAAAATGCAAGTGACTGGCAGCAACTGCCGTAAACACATACCATACAACTTTTTAAAGTACATTTTTTCATACCGTTTCATTGGTCGAGAGTGTGTCACACGAGATTAAGGAAATTACGCTGTTTTCTTTCAAGTAGCCGAAGAGTTAGATGATACTGTATCTAAAGGTAAATAATAAACAAAACGCAAATTTTCTATCAGTTTCATTCAGTAAGTGATTTATTGTCATACAAAATATTTCAATGGAGTGCACACATACAGTTTGTTCCAATTCTGCTCTGCTTACTCATATGGAATGTTTACTTTTAAGAGCAGTTGATTGTATGACAATTAAGAAATAAAAGATGTTTACTGTATTTGCGCAGGCTTATGCAAACCGAGGAGACCTTTGGGAGAACTCAAGAGCAGATCAGTGCATGCCCGAGACCGAAGGTCGAGGGTTGCAACTGCTCGAGAGCAACAGTTTACAATCAAAAGTTATTTGTTCTACATAACAATTGGGAATATTCAACTAGCATTAACGTATATTCAATAAGATCAAATAAAGTAATTTAGATAAAGAAGACATCCAAATAAACACATTACTTTCAACGATAGAAAAGCTCAGTTAAGTGCGGTGTTGTAGTTAAGCCAAACTATCTGCGACAGACTACATGACTATATCTGTTGCTATACGGACTATCTGTCATACAAATTATGTATATTCTTTTGAATGTCTGCTTTGCCTAAAGGATCCTTCCTTTGGTTTTATTGAATGCACGTTAATGACACTTGAATACCCATTGTTATTATGTGACAAGTGCCACTTCTAGCAAAATGGCGCGCTTTGATTGGCTCGGGAACATTTTTGCCGGTCATTATTTTCCCTGTAATCGACCACGGTCCAAAACGCGTAATTTTATTGTCAAATGAAAAGAAATTTCGTAAAGCAAACAGCAAAACGCAAGAGAAACGAAACAAAAAACATTTACGAATGTGAGTCGAAGGAAAAACACTCGGGAAAACAGTTTAACTATTCAGACAATACAATTTGAAGCGATTTATTTTTTACTAAAAGAGTGAAAGACTAGAAGAGTGAAAGCTAACCCGTACAAAACAGCAAGGAAGAGAAATAAAGCAAGCTTCGTTTCAGGTCAAATAATGCCATATAATAAGCCTTTTAATTACCTCGCTTTCTCGGTCTTTACTGAGAAATATCGGATCTCTGTCTACGGGCTCGGTCTGTATAAAAAAACGTCGGTCCGATATTTCTCCGTAAAGACCTCGCGCTCGGTTATTAAAGGCTTACTAATTCCAATTAGTATGCGCTATAAATTAATGCTTTTGATTGTGGACTGGTGCTCTCGATTGTTTCTTCTTGTTAAATTGTATATATCCTACAGATCTTTTGTTAAGTTAAAGCGTTTAATTATATGCTCCATGTTCTCTAATGGTGAGCAAATGGTGTGGTTGTATGGATGGTTGCAAACACAGCCACGAATAAAGAAACTGGCATGCTTTACAATACAAAACATGCCTTCAAGTGAAAACATAATTCTTCTAATAAAAAATCACAAAATCCCTCCCAAATTTATGAAATCATTGAAATGAATATCTAACATTACAATGTAGCATGTATAGCTGGTTCCAAAAAATTGCCGAATAAACGCTGTAGCCTGTATTCTCTCAACGAACAATGGTGTTTGTTTTGGGAATACTTTCATAGTGATTTTTATTATGCAAAATACGCAGTAGCCTGTATACTGATGAAGTACTTACAATACAAGCAACCACACTCAATAGCCAATAAATACCCCCGCTATTTGAGTGAATATTGAATCATATAATTATATGTTTGTAAATGTAGATCGTCCAGGTTGGTAAAGTCCTGAGAAGGACTGTTTTTGTTGTTGTTGACTGACGTTTCGACAATCTTAGCCGTAGTCATCTTCAGAGTCAAATGAGGAGTAAACGTCAGGTAAGCCGTATTTGTTATCTGGTTCTTACGTCATTGTATTGTGTGTACAGGAAATGTGTATTGTCATTGTGAATTAGTGTAAAGTGAAATGTTTTTAGTTGTGATGTGTGATTTAGGTGTGATGTTTTTAGTTGTAATGTGTGGGTGTCAATTGTGTATTGTCATTGTGAATTAGTGTTAAGGGTAATGTTTTTAGTTGATAGTTTGTATTGTGAATAAGTCGTTTTTAAGTTGCCGGTCATTGCTGTGATCTGTTCAGGGGGGTTTGTTTCAAGTTAGTGTACCAACTTTCTAATTTAAGCCGTTGTCTATAGTTAGTACTGTTAGTAATACATTTTGCCGAGTCCCAGTCAATGTTGTGCTTTGCGATTCGGTGATGTTCGGCAATGTGATTAGTTTTGTCTTGTTTCTTAGTAGCTCGTTTGTGTTCAGTAAGTTTTATCTTTAAGTTCCTGCCTGTTTCCCCGATGAAGGAGGCGTGGCAGTCGGAGCAGTTTATTTTGTAAACTGCACCTTGTTGTTCGTTGGGTTGTTCTTTGTCCTTTATGTTCGTTAGTACTTGTCGTAATGTTGTGATCGGTTTATGTGCGACACGTATGTTGTATGGTCGTAACATAATCGAGATAGTCCCAGACGTACCTTTGATGTAAGGTATCGTTGCTCTTGTCACTGAGACGTTCGTTTCGTTGGGTTTGTTGGGTTTGTAAATGTTGCGTTTGATAAAGTCAGAGTTATAGTTGTTTTTGTCAAAAACACGTTTGAGATAGTTGTTTTCGTTGTGTAGAGCGTACAGTGAATCACATATGATTTGTGCACATCTTGTTAATGTTCTGATTGTGGTGGCTTTGTGTGATGTAGGGTTGTAAAATGTGGAGGAATGGGGCTTAGCAATTCAAGAAAATATAAAAAAACTAGGGCTGGACACCATATTCCACCAATTGTTTTTTAGGCTTACCCTCATGAGCCTGAGCTCTGTATGGTTTAGCACATAACGGAATACATCAAGCGAACAAAGAATTTACGAAGTGAAGAGTGTTAAAAATTTTTAATAAGTTATACGAAACCGTGCAACCTTTCTCGCGTAAGACAATATCGCTGTGGTGCAAAACAGTGTTATCAGCAGCTGGTATTAATACAAAGGAATTTGGCTGTCACAGTACCCAAGCAACCTCTTGGCCTTGTGTAGGTCATAAATTAGGAGACATCAATCAGAATATTGAGTCGGTTGGCTGGTCAATTGCCTCTACTTTTTAGACATTCTACCATAAACCTATTAAAACTTCATTTAATCTTGGTTCGATAATTCTGACACCAGTAGACAATAATTAATATGTTTTGTCAACCTTTAATATGATATTTAACCTTGACTGCTGGAATTGTTTTTTCTTTTAATGAAAAAATTTAAGTCTGATTATATTGTTCACTGTGAAATCTCATACAACTTGATACGACCTAGGCTTATGACGTAGTAAAATTTAAAAATTAAACAAGACTTAACTTAAGTTGAAGTTTAATTTGAATTCTACGAGTTATCAGCCGGGAGTGGCAGAGTTGTATGCCCGAACCAATTGCTCTACAATCACTCCCACCCAACTCTTCTACTCGAACAATGATCTCAGACTGTCTTTCTCATACAACCTTTCCACTCCCGGCTGATGACTCGTAGAATTCAAATTAAACTTCAACTTAAGGAAAGTCTCGATTAACTTTTAAATTCTATTTCGCATTTACAAATTACCTGACGGATTGGGATAAAACACAGGATACGGATGGAACGGACACGGATGAGGGGATAAAACACGTATCCGGTAGCAATGATACGGGATAAAACACGTCTGCTTGAAATCTATTTATATTCAAGCGGTGATGTTTAGCACAAATAGCATGAAAACGTTTGCATCAATATTGTATGTTTTTGTTGAAATTGTTCCATGTGGGCAAATTGTGGGAAAGTAAAACCAAAAGGTCAGACAACAAAGCTCGGCAAAAGTTTAATTTGCATGTGAATAGCTAGCGTACAAGCTCTCAGACCGCGACAAAGATTTCGACAACAAGAGATTGTTGCCTGCACAACGTCTAGACTGGCTGTAGAAGTCGAGCGTTTTAGCAGTTAGCTACATAGCAAGGGGAAGTGCTTTCTGCATCTCTTGTCCGCCAAAAGTTGCAGGGTAGAGTAAGCCAGCCTTAGGCCCATATCTTGGTGAGCAGCATATCTGAGTGCTTCCTGTTCAAGCATATGTATTGCAAATCATCTTGAATAAAGTACTTCAAGAAAAGTCTAGTAAATTTCATATGTAAAAATTGCGTAATATGAATATCGAAAGAAATTCTTACAATCGTGGCTATTTTGCACTTATTGTTAAAATTTTTCTTTTTTCGGGGTAAATTTTCCGTGCAATAAGCCTGAAACAGAGAGAAAAAAAAGAGAAAGAAAAATTATATAAATTGCAAATAACGTCTTTTGCTCTACGGCTATCTGTGGCTAGAAATAGAAACATCTAGCAATGTGTAAACAAGAAATAGCGTCATTCTTTCACAAAAAACTAACAAATTTTCACAGAGATATACATTATGTGTAAACACCCTCAAAACTGTAGCGGAATTCAAATGGATCAGTTTAAACGCAGTCAAATTCTTCCGTAATTTTTTCGCTTTGGAGTGGTGTAAACGTAGTCATAATGTTTTCACGAATTTCAAATGCTGCAATTTATATGAGCCAATTGTATTTAAAACAAAAAAATGAGGAATTTTATCTCATTTTCTTTTTAATGTATTCTGCGCATATCAAAATTCGACGTTTGAAACTAGCTTAAAATTAGACTATGATTTAATTTAATCAGCCAACATATTTCAATCCTGCTATGTAAAGTTCAGAACAATATCATTATTCAATTCTTTATTAGACAATTGCTTCGCAGGAAAAATTAGTGGACTTGCCACGCCTCTTACTTCAGGTGCAGAATATTCTTTATGAGTAATAATCGTTTGTCAAATCTACATGGAACATAATATACACGGAACATTTGTTAAGAATTTCCTGAAAAAGTTTTCTTTGAGGGCTCTATTGTTGAGTGTCTCTTATACTAAACGTACTTAAAGTGCTTATATTACGAATTTTAGCCCCCCTTTTTTATTAGCTAAATTGAAAGACCTTGTTTCAGTGATTTTAAATCTGCAATTATAATTGAAATTGGTTTGGTGAAAGTGATTTTACGGACGTTCAAAGTCACGATTTTCAGCATTTTTTTTGCGAACTTTTTGATCGGTATGCTAATGACTTGTGACGTAGAAAGTTGAACACATATATCAACATGGCGTATTCTACTAGTAATCTTAATAAGAAACGCGGAGGAAAACGCTGTGTTGCTGGCGGACCTAATCAAATTAGTTGCGCCAATGATTCAAAAACCGAAGGAATGTCGATGCATCTGTTTCTTAAAAAAGAAACAGAGCCGCAAAGACATAGAGAATGGGTAAATTTTGTGCGTAAATATAGACCGGGTTTTGAGGCTTCCTCTACCTCGTGTCTGTGTTCTGCGCATTTTGAAGATTCTTGTTTTGACCTTAATTTGAGCGTGCAAGTCAAGCTCAAAAGAAGGTTGAAGAAAGATGCTATCCCAACCATTGACGTGGCTGGGATTCCTGAACCATTACAGGACGAAATAAACGATCGAAAGCGAAGACAAGTAAGTTTACGCTCTATTATGTTAATTTTTCTTTTGTTATATGTAAATTGGGTATAACTTTTGTAGATCATTCAACATACTCTCCATAAGCCATCGCTGAAGGAAACATGTTTTCTCGATGAGGAAGTACCATATATTAGTGATGGAGCTGAGCATGTTGAAGTATGCACTGGGGAAGCAAACGATTCGCCATTTGAAGAAGAACTACATGCAGTTGGTGAAAATATTTGTGAATCCCAGTCTCCATGTAAATCGTGCCATCGTCTTAAGAAAAAACTTACATCTTTACAAAAGACTTTAAGCTGGTATAAAAAGACAAAAGCATCTTTGAAGAAAAAGGCCCAGAAGCTGCAAAATGAATATTGAAGCGAAATCAGGGAAAATCGTAATACATCCGTGGTGACCAGCATTAATATAGACGATGGAATGCAGGGGAGTGCTGAAGAGCCTTTCGAAGGAGAATCATACACGGACTACTCCTCTTTCGAAGAGTCTAGTCAGAGTGAAGATTTAGATGAAGATACCACAAGTGATACAGTCAGGTATTTTATCTTATAAAGAATTAGATCTCTGTTGTATTTCATAATAATGAATTTTCTTAATCGTGTTACAGAATTGATGGAGGAGCAAGCTCTTATGAACAACCTATGTTCATGGTATTTTACATCTCATTGGTTGAGCTATTTGAAAAATTTTGCTTTAACTGCAAGGCTGAAAATCCAAAAGTACACATTAAAAACATTGGTTCGATGGCCATTGTAGAGCAAAATTGTGGTAAATGTGTTGAAAAGAACTTTACGTGGTAAACACAAGCAGGTAAAGGCCGAGTATTCTCCCATCCCATAGACCCACAAAACCATTGCATCAACCATCTGTATGCCACAGCTCTCAAGTACCTGAAGTAAATAAAAAGGTTGGACTAATTATTGTTGATGAAACAATGTTGATGATAACATTCTTTCTCATACAATTTACAATCTTACATATTTAATGATTGTGATGCTTGGCGGCGATAAGCACGTCCATTCCTATCTCTCAATAGTGGCCCGACGTTTTCAAGGACAGCCTCATGAACTAAAGGCCCAAATTTGGCATGCTGTGTTATGCATGATATTTTCTCAATGCTGCCATCGAATGTCATTTTCTGCAAAGCTGGTCCTATTTCCTTACAGCATCTGTACTCTAATGCGCCTTCTAACAAATCCGTATGACAGCATTGACAATTACACCTGAAACGTGGGAGCATTGTGGTTTATAAAGTAACTTTATGTATATTACAAACAGGAGAAAACAACAACTTACCATTCACCGAGTGGAATTACGCTATCACTTCGTTGTTCTAATGTCGCAGGGAGAATTCCATCGGGATCATCTGGAGTATGCACTTCATCACCATCTAATGCGAGCGCTTCATCGTCATATGCGAAGTCGTTTAAATGCTCGACATAACCCACTGATTCCGAGCTCGAATCAGATACGCATTCAGACATCGAATCGAATTATCTGAGCACTGATTTGAGGCCATACTTTCCGGAAAACTTGTTTTCTAATAATATAATATTATATTGACGGAAACAGACGTGTTCAACTATCTACGTCACAAGTATCAATATGCCGTCGTAAAAGTTTCGCAAATAGTACCCGACTTTGGAGGCAAAATTAAGCAACTTATATTTATCTGTTTAAGTCCAGCGACATGTCATAGTTCTTCAAATAATCCAAATTTTCAATTAAGCTCATAAAAAAGGGGGGCTAAAATTCGTAATATAAGCACTTTAAAAGTACTTAGGTCAGAAAAATTCTCAAGATTGAATGAAAATGTCAACAGAATGAGAAAAAGGTCAAATGCGTGGTTTAATGAAAGGCCATTGAGTTTGACCCGCGGATGAAATGAATATTCGTATTCCTATCATGCACTGCATAAAAACCCTATATGCAAAGTAATTGGGTATTTCCAAACTGAACATCGTGTTGAATAAAAAAACTTGAAATTGTGGTAAATTTAGTTTATGTGAATTTTAAGAGCTTTTTATTTTGAAAGAATTTATTAACTTGAATAAGATTTGTGAAATGACAATTTAGCACATCTACCAATATTTTCTAAAATCATATTTATATAAAATGTATCTTAATAAAGTGAATTGTTTGAACCTGAGAGTATCGTTGGATGCTTGCAGATGTAGATCGATAAAGTTAGTAGAGTCCTGAGAAGGATTTTTGGTGTTGATGTTGACTGACGTTTCGACAAACTTTGCAATTGTTCACTAGCGTTTGGAAAACCTAATAGCGGTAAGGTTGTCGTAACATCAGTCAACATCAACCGTCTTCCTCAGGACTCTACTAACCTAGAGAAATCTCTATCCTAGAATCTGCATCTACAAACATGTAAAATATATGTGTTAATGATTTCCATAGAAAATATAACTAACTTTCTACTAACTTTCTGATACGTCCAAATGACTTGTTAATTTCTTTCTTATAATTTGGCAATTTTTGTTGCAGAGCTTTTTAAAAACTTTTTTAATGATTTAAAACTGTAAACTATTTTTACAATTACACTTTCTTCTACAAACTCGACTCTAGTAAATTATCCTTGTCCTTTGTCTTTTGTGATTGGTCATTACAGTCATCCTCTCTGCTTTGTCCAATCCGTTCTGCAAGCACTTGCTGAAACGTTTCTGGTAGAAATAAGACTAAAATACTGCTGGACAGTAGTAGGATGCCCGTGATAATGTAAGGTATTACAATTGATGTCTTTTTACCCTACAATGGAAACACATTATACTTTTCTGAGCTGAATTCATGTTTGATATGTTTGCATAGCATAGCTAAAAATTTTTAATGTGGTTCTGATATGATCAATGAATATCATTTTGATGAGTCTTTTCGGTTTACTCACACAATCAAATAAAACACACTAACTCCCACTTCATACCATCTTATCTCATATTTACTATCACGTTTTCATCCCACCATGTAATTTAATATTATGTAAATAGCTATTATATATATATCCCTCTATACTTGTAATTTAATACTGTCGGATGATGTCTTGAGAGTCAAAACTTCTAAATAAATATTTCTTTTTATATGTTATTTTGTATTAAATGGCTCTTTTAAAAGCACTTTGCTGGGCTCTGATATTTATATTAAGAAAACACACTGAATTAATTTGGATGATTACAGCATCAGCCGTTAGCAAAGCAAGCCGTATGAAAAACAAAATTTTGTACGTACGACAAAGAAAAGCTGTGGAGCAGCCATGGCACCAAGACGACACCAAAACATAGCCACCCCAAAACCAATATTCCTGAAAAAAGTTTAAATATGACAAAAGTTACCTTACTTAACAAGTTTTTCGCCATTTATCAATTCTTTTGTCACAAGGTAAATTCTATGATTAATTACATGCAATGAACTCGAACTCGAGCAACGTTAAAGTGCCGACTAGTAGCAAAAAATATCAGCGTTATTAAAAACAGGTTCCATTTCTGGCGGTTTAATTTTTAAAGTGGGATTTCAGTGAGCTTTTGCCTTTGTGGCATAAAGTCTTGGTCTAGCCAAATTTTGAATTCTTTCAGGTAATTGTTATGTATATTTTACATTGGCGAGTCCCTCACTTGACGTCACCCAAAACGTCATTATAGAATTTTCTGTTTACGACAACGTCTAACAAAAATTACGCTTTTATCAAATTGAACCCGCCATAAAAATGGAAAAAGTTGACCAAACTAAAAAAACCTTTTTTCGCTGATACACTAAAATCACACATGCATAAACTTAATGCAACAATTAATTTTTTTGGCATGAAGGGGCACTTTAAAACACTCTTCAAAACTGATTTCACTTTTACGTTAAACTCGTCTTTTTAATTACGTTGATGATCTTTATCTACAATAAGAAGTTTAACAATTGCAAAAAATGAAATTTCAAAAGAACTATTTTATTATATGATATTTGCTTTCGCGAGCCTTGTGTTAATGGAGTTAGCATTTCACCCGTCTTCAATATGTTACCTGAGTATGGTTGAATAAATCTCAGCCGTGTACAATATCATAACATTAATGCAGTTCAGCGGTCTTCAATATGTTACCTGAGAATGGTTGGATAAAGCTCTGCCGTGTACAAAATCATAACATTAATGCAAGTCCCTGAAAGAGATTTTCCTCCAAGCGCTGCTATTGTTCGAATTAAGTTTACATTTTTCGAATCTACAAAAAACAGCTTGACGTCTAAAAATCCACATGTTCTCTAAATCATCCAAATGCATACATGTAGATTTCGAGATTAATCATGTTTATAAAATAGCCTTTTAAAAACACGAGCACTGATCATTGAATAATAAATATATTGAAATGATAATTCAATTAAGAATGCCCTGTCATTGGATGAAGCCAGCATACGTATAAAATCCTCTAACCCCCCCTGAAATAATGCATATTTTCTTGGCGATAAAAAAGCGAATATTTTCGCGCAATTTTTTGTTTTTGTCAGATAATATTTCAGAAACTAAACAATCTTTTTAGTTACTTGAGAAAAAAATATAATGCCTCTACTATATTTTCTCGTGAAAGGAATGTAATATGAAAGAATGTTTTATGCAGTGCGGAATGTTTTATGCAGTGTAAGAATGTTTTATGTGGTGTAAGAATGTTTTATGTAGTAAAGTTTTATGTAGTGAAGAATGTTTTATGTAGTGTAAGAATGTTTTATGTAGTAAAGTTTTATGCAGTGTAAGAATGTTTTATGTAGTGTAAGAATGTTTTATGTAGTAAAGTTTTATGTAGTGAAGAATGTTTTATGTAGTAAAGTTTTATGTTGTGAAGAATGTTTTATGTAGTAAAGTTTTATGTAGTGAAGAATGTTTTATGTAGTAAAGTTTTATGCAGTGAAGAATGTTTTATGTAGTAAAGTTTTATGTTGTGAAGAATGTTTTATGTAGTAAAGTTTTATGTAGTGAAGAATGTTTTATGTAGTAAAGAATGTATTATGCAGTGAAAGAATGTCATATGAAAGAATGTTTTAATTTCAAACACCGCACTGCCTCTACTATAGCTAAATATTGAAGGTGTTGAACAAAAAAGGGCGAAATTTAGCGATATAAAAGTGCCTATTTTTAGAAAAGGTTACAAAGGACTGGCACTACCCACAAAACACGGCTTCAATCCTCCCCCTTCCACTCCCCAAGTTATTATTCCAATACATTTAAAATCCAATGGCATTATAAAGTTTTCACGAATTATTTCTTGACTAAGCACAATTTTGTTGTCGTACTACGAAGCGCCATAATGATAAATATAACACCTCAATTATATATTTAAGAAACTATTCCTAGAGACTCGACTTTGTATTGCTTCCAGACTGAAATAGAAATATGTTAGATAATCCTCTGATTTTACATTGATTTAATCGAATATTTCTTTTAGATATTATAATGTTAATACTTTACTGGTACAAATCTGTAGATTAATAATAAACATAAGTTTGTTTAACTATTAAGCGTCTTAAATAGCGTTAAAATTATGCCAAAATGCGCGATGTTGTGTTGTTGGATGTGAAAATGATGAAAGATATCCAAACAAGTTTAAAGTCAGATCGCATGCCAGTACAACTAATTCTTTTTCAGATTTACTCGGAATGCATCCAAAAGGCCTGTTTGGATTGCAAACATATCAAAAGGAAGCGAGAACTTAAATCCTGGTAGTGGAACTTTTGTCTGAGCAAATTACTTTGTTGATGGAAGACCAACTCCAGAAAACCCAAATCCCACTCTCTTCCTTACTCTAACAGAAGACAAGGTTGGGCACACACCTACTAAAAAAGACGGTCTCAGCAACTATCTAGAGATGATTTACCTGGAACCTGTGGTGAAGTTAATTAACAACAGGATCAAGAAACAGGTGATGAAGATGAATATGAGTTTCTTAGTGTAACGCAATTACAAAAGAAAGGATGAAGTCAGATCATGTTTTTGGAGAAGTGATTAAAGAAAGAATGAGTCATTTCTACACCGGTTTGCCTAATACAGAAACATTTTAACTCCTTATTAACTGTACTCTAAAGCTATTAATATGATGCACTGGAAGAGAGAAAGGCAGGTGCAAAAAGAAAAGACAAAAGTAGGTAAAATGTTTCAACTGAAAAGCAAGTTTCAAACTTACGAGGATGCTGATATAACATCTCCTCCATTAAAGCCAGGCCCTTGGAGAAAACTCACACTTGATGATGGATTCTTGGTAACATTAATAAAATTTAGACTTGGTCTTCTTGTGGATGATTTATCATTTCGGTTCAAAATCTCTAAAGCACTTGTTCCTGAGATATGTGCAACGTTTGTCCATTTGAGGTCGAAAGAATTCGGGTGGTTATTAAAATGGCCAAGGAAATGGCAAATAAAGCCGCAATTACCTGAATGTTTTAGAAGAGTGTATTAAAATGTTAGATGCCTAATTTCAGTGCACTGAGGTGTTCACAGAAACTCCTAGTGCTCTGGATGTGCAAGCTACACTGTGATCAGAATATATTAGCATCACACAACAGAAAAGTTTTCAATTGCTGTTACCCCAAATGGTTACCCATCTTATTTCTCTCCTTGTTATGGTGGACGTACAACTGACAGGCTCATAGTGCAAGTGTACAAACAGTTAAAGCACTAAAATCGTCGTAGCTCTCCATCCATTAAGAAAAATCTAAATAATAAAAATGCTTACAAAGAGCGAATAAGAATAACCAAGAAAAATGCACTTCGCATTTTTATTGTTAAACATATAATTCTCAAAAATAAACAGAAAGATAGCGCGTGTATATGATTGAGGTGTTATATTTATTATCATGGCGCTTCGTAGTACCATAACAAAACAGTGCGCAAGTCAAGAAATATTTCACAAAAACAAAAGAAAACTTCACGAAATCTAGAAAAACATCTTAACTTTCCAAAAATATTTTTCCTTCTTAACCAAGAAATCAAAACTTGTCTTATTTTCCAATATCGCAGAACAACAGACCGTTTGTGTAGTGATTTAATAGTAATTTCTGTTACGTTTAGTACATTGAAACCTCCTTAACCTCCGTAACCTTTATAACCTCCCCTGACAATGCTTGCCAAACCGTCAAAATGGCGTCAAAATCCGTAAAAAGGTCTATTGGAGCATTACACATAATTTATGAAAAAGCACAAGTTAAAAATAATACATTGCAAGCGGCCGTTTACTTCTTTCATGAATTAATTACTCGCAAATATTGAAGCTTTCCAAGTCGATATGTTTCTTGATGGTTAATGCTCGTGCTCCAAATTAAAGCAATTTCTTCAGTATAAACACAAGTTAATAACTAGACTACCTATATTATAAATAAAGTTGAGTTACCCTTATTTAAGCCAGCAATCACAGCGCATGTTACCAAAGCAACAGTACAATTAGGTAATATAACCAGCAACGGTTTTCGCCGTCCGAACCTTTATAAAAAATATACGAGTGGGAAAAACTACTTCTGACACAACAAGTAGCTCGATGAACGAGATAATTTTTATATTTAGAATAACAAATACGCCATTTTTGTCCCCAAAACTACGAAACACTCTGTGCTTGTAGAGATTATAAATAAGACTAGAGATGGCATTGAGTACGCAAGCTAGGAGGGAAGGGATAGGGTTAGTGTTAGGGTTAACGTTTGGGTTAGAGTAAATGTTTTTGCTCTTTAGTACCAACATCAGCAAATTTTATCGAATTTAAATCGTTAGTAAATGCTTTAAGCGAGCTGTTATTATCATTATATGTTGGTTATATAATCTGTAGGTCTTGTATGTTTTAATTAAACTATACGCGATATCATGTTGTTCTTGCTTATTTTTCTGCTTTAACAACACACATATTCATATGTTTTAACTTTTTTTAACATTTTTTTCCGTTGTGGGTGAAAAGTAGAACATTTTTGAAGTCTTTTAAAACTTGAATTAGAGACGAAAAAGCTTTTTGCAGCAAGCAACACTCACGACTTACTGAATAAATAAGTATGAATAATTTATCAAATATAAATATTAGAGCCCAAAAAATAATTTTAAACATAGTCAAAAACAATATGGTTTTATGAAATTTATTAAAAGAGTGACGTTTCGTCTTTACTCAAGACGTCTTCAGACTAATTAGGAAGTTAACAAGAATATAGATATATATAGAGCTATTTATATAGTTTGAGGTATCAGATTACTGTGAATGTGTAAGTGTGATGTAATGTATTGTGTGATGTAAGTGCGATGTAAGTGTGATGTATTGTTAGGGTGAGGTGTTGAGACTAGAAAAGCTTAAGAGGGATGGAGCTGCCTTGGGGGTTAAGTGAAGGTTTTAGTTTGGAAATGAGGAGGCTTTCGTGGATCATGAGGTCAAATGTGTCGGAGCAGGATGAGACGATTTTAAAATCGCCTGGCGAAGCAAGGTAGTTGGAGGAGTTACTATGAGAAAGAATACTTGACATTAATGGGTTAGTATAGCGTTTTCCAGTCAAAGGAGAGATCCCCAAGTGTTCCGAGATTCTGGTGTGTAAGTGGCGTGTGGTTTGACCCACATACGACGCGGAACAGCATCGATACGTGTATAAATCAACAACACCAGATCTCAGAGACTTGGGAATTTTATCCTTAACGGGAAAAAATGAAGATATTCGTGTGAGGGTATAAGTAACTCCTCCAATCACCCTGCTTCGCCAGACGATTTTAAAATCATCTCATCCTGCTCCGACGACTTGTCCACGAAAGCCTCCTTATCTCCAAACTAAAACCTTCACTTAACACCCAAAGCAGCTCCATCCCTCTTAAGCTTTTCTAGTCTCAACACCTCAATACATCACACTTACATTACACTTACATCACACATACATCACATTCATTCACAGTAATCTGATACTTCAAACTATGTAAATAACTCTATATTTATCTATATTCTTGTTAACTTCCTAATTAGTCTGAAGATGTCTTGAGTAAAGACGAAACGTCATTCTTTTAATAAATTTCATAAAACCATATTGTTTTTGACTATGTTTAAAACTATTTGTTGGGCTCTAATATTTATATTAAGAATCCATTTCCCGCCTGGCACTTCATTGGCAACAATTTATCAAATAAGTATAAAAGCCCAACAAACAACTTTTGCAAAATACGAGTGGTTTCAATTATCTAAAATAATGATATAAAACATAGTTCAAAAAATTGCTTGTGATAAAATTTACTATAATATTTTAAGGATGATAGATACAAAGAAGTCAAAGTATCATAATCAGTCACGGTAGCTAACATCTGGGACTTTATTTTGCTCCCTCAAAAATGCATTCCCTTTTTTGTTTTATGAATATAATGCAATTTGCAAAGACAACTCTAGGTATAGTATATAATCTATATGCTTGTGTCCGTTGTCACAAATTCAGAAGCAAAATGAAACAAAATGAAACTCGTCAATGTGAATCAACTCAAACCTTAAAATGATTTGTTAAGCTTATGCACAATGTAACATACTTGCTATCTAGATATATTTATATAACGACAAAGTCGGTAAATATTTTCTTGTGTATAGGATAAAGGGGAGATTTTTTAGGCGATTCTATAATATAAAATAGTGTGCCACTATTTTCGTCGATCACAACTAGTTTTTTATAATACGGTATATTATGCTTTCCATCGGCTCCAATTAACTCACAGCATAGCTACTTATATAATATAACTTCTTGGTAGAGATAATCAATTACTGTGCGGCATACCGCACCATATCACACAATCATAAGCAAAATAATGCTTACCTTGGAAGGGACCACAACAAAGATGAAACCATCAAAACGTCAATGACTTGACCAAAAATAAAGTTGAAATATTTGTTTCCAAACAAGAAAGATATATTAAATGATAAACCGTAGAACGTAATCGTTATGCTGAACCTGTGCAAAACAAGAATAAATACTTCGTTTAGTGAAAGTATAGGGAATTTACAAAAGGTACACCTTATGGGTGACTGGCTACTGTATATATATATTTGATCACTGGCTGTCATTAGCAGTTTCATCGTTCTTATTGGTCAGAAAAAAACAACAATTGACTGCATGGCCGCCAATATGGCAATCACAAGCGTAATAAGACATGCGTAACACGAAAAAATTCAATGAAATGGCTCTACTGTGGTACAGTGTTAATTAACATCAGAAATGATCACCTCATAAAAACGCACGCGAGTAGTAGATCCAGTGATAGTCAAAGAAAATTACCGCAGCTCTCTTGTTAACTCAATATAATTTTACGAATATTAATATTTGATTTATGAATATCTGTATGAATATTGAACAGTATTTTGAGATACGTGCTAGCCAACAACTCCTGCTGATCTTTTATATCACAGACATTTGTGTTTATAGTGCACTCACCAAACAATAGTCAAAATAAGAGATGTCATGCGCAATGAAGGTTCTCGATAGATGTCGAGTATGCTGGCTGTATCTTTTGTTTTGGAACTGTTTATTTCTCTCACAGATTGTTCTTTCACGTTTTGAAACGTCTCCTCTGGAAAATCGAGTCTATTTGCCTTTGTAATTCTGCGAACGACTCTTCTAGCTTTTATAAAATGGCCATGCAACATGTTCCAACGTACTGACTCTGGTATAAACCTGAAAAGTTACATTATGACTGTAAATTAATGTCATGCAACATTAAGAAGTGTAGCAGTGAAAACATTGCATGTGTAACTTCAAAACTTTACAGAATAATTTCTTTAAAATTGAATTGAACGATGTTCTTTGTTCTCAATTGAAAAACAAGACGTTATGAGAACTCTCATATAGGTGCACCCCTAAGCCTTCGGTCTCTTGCTTGGTTTGATCTGCTCTCAAATTCTCCCAGAGGTATCTTCGACATGCATAAACCTGTAAAAGATTTCGTTATAATTGTACTAATGATGTACCATAAAGAAAACATCTGCATGAATGGTACAACAGATAGCACCAGTTGAAGATATCTCCAATCTTTGATGATGAAGGCAAGTACTCCCAAACAAAGGCCTCCAATATTGGCTATTAGACCACACAATGCACCAATATGGCTGCGATATCTTGTCGGAAAAAGCTCCATGGCAAGTACCACACTGGAGCTCTGAAGACCCTGCATGGAGAACAATCAAATCAATATGGCCGACCTTTATAGCCGAGCTAATTTTATTCATGTCACTTTCAATGAACGTAGTTGTGTCCATTCGGCATTTGTTCGCACATTTTCCAGATTTAAAATTGTAATCACAAAAAAGCTCATCATATTACTAAGTGTATAACTAACACGATTTGCGCTAAAAAACAATTTTGCTTCAGTTTGTGGAGGTTACTTAATCAAAAAGACGTTTGTGCTAGTACATTTACAAAAATATATGTCTTTTTGTCTTGTATGAAAGTTATGCCGAATTGCTACCCATTAAAAGACAACACGTGTAAATGCATGACCAAACACTTATTCAAAATAAACGTGAAAAAATATTCAATATTGATGTTCATGTTAAAAATTTGTGTTAAAATAGTGTTACCAATATCCAAGTAAACAATGGAGAATACACCGTTACCTGCATGCTTAAACCAAGAAAAAATCGAAAGATAGCGAAAGCAATATAATTTCTGAAGATAAAGATGGCGACGTTCAGAACTCCTGCCGCTAATAAAGTAAAAGCGATGACAGGTCTTCTGCCAAACTTGTCCGCAATGACACCAAAGAAAATTCCACCCAATGTAACGCCAGTGAAGTAAATTGTTGTTGACAAGTCCACTTTGTATGCATCATTACACACCAGGTCAAACTGACTTAAATTATAAAAGAAAACTAAAGCCTGGTTCACATATGACTGAGACATGACTGAGGCATTATTAGGCGAGCCTGAGATGCTTGCTGATCTTGTGTCTGAGGCAGGACTGAGGCATGCCTGCGATGCTTTTCAATGACATAATTCAAATCGCCGATAACTCACAAAAATTTAGCGGAAGTTTGAATTTGACAAAATAGTGCTTCGAAATTTGAAAATAGCGTTACTATTTAGCAAATTATGCGAGTTTTTGGCTATTGCAATGTGCAGTAGCACCAATATACGAAAGTATTAATGTACAGCGTTTATACAGGGTGTACAGAAAAAACTTCGAACCCGCACAAATAGTTATATAAAATCTGCATAAGACAATTTAGGCTATGTTTCCACGAGAACGGATATGTTTTCGCCCGCTCAAAACTTGCACGGGCGATGTTGTTTACAGGTCGTTTAAAACTCGAGCGTTTACGCTTACCGTTTACACTATTCAGCTTTCAAGTACTTCCTAATTCTAAATTAATGGATAAGAAACGGTTCGTGGTTCGTTTTTGAGACACTATTATGATAGCTTGTGCACACACCCGCGCATGTGTAGTACATTTCACTTAAAACATAGTGTTAGTGTTGTTTATAGTTCATTCGAAAAGGACCGCAAAAATCAGGGGCATAGTGAGGGGTATGGATCGAATCCGATCGAAAAAACAACTGGATTGTGTTTACACAGTACTGCCAAAATATTCATCCGCACAAGTTTTTTATTTGCACGCTTTTACAGCAGCACGAATATTCGTTGAAATACATGTTAAAAAATTAGTACGGATGCGTATTGTAATGTAAACGGAAGGGTTAACGACGCCAGTTTTTGAGCGGACGAAAACTTATCCGGTCTCGTGTAAACATAGCCTTAGTTTGCAAAAGATATTTGTTCAGCATGGTTAATTATTCATACTTTTTTCTATGTTCGTAGCAACTTATGGAAAATATGACTCTATTTATGTGGATAGTGTGGCTGTTTTACCTCAGTTAATGCCGCTTTGATGTTACACTTACGAAGTTTCGGCGTAATAAATTTAAGATGATATTCAGCGTGTATAAAGTACTTTTAATTTGTTTTGCTGTATAAAGAGTTTAAAACCATATGAAATCTAAGAGGCACAGAGCTGTAATATTGATATTTGTGATACTTGTGGTATTATTGATAAAACTACAATGCATTTAGAAAAAATTTTATTTTATTGTACGCTCTTTTGGGACACCCTGTATTGAGGCTCCCTGAGGATCAATAATGCTTAATCATGCTAATTCCAAATGTCCGCAAATTTCAAAGACGATCTTAGGCCCTGTTTACATGAGACCGGAACGAAGTAAAACCGGAATGAAAATCGGAATTTGTTGCATGTTTACATGGGACCGGCACGAAATCACGACAAATCTAAATTCGCGTAATGCCTCTTTTGAAGACTAATTTTACGCTCGCTAGTCATTTTGCTTTTGTAATTTGCTTTGTGCGCATGCGTTGATGCCATTTCAGACCGGTCTGAACTTTCGGCTGGGTTTACACAATAACGGATGCGTTTTAATCCGGATGAAATCTGTGACGGATAGGCCCTTCGTTTACACGGATCTGCTTGGATCCGTCCATGTTTTGTATCGCCCAAATTGTACAATTTTGTACCTGAAAAATTGAGGTACAATTCCGTGCCGGTACAGTTCCATTCTATATCAGTTACAGTGTGAACGGTTTAACCAGATAGGTATTTTACCGTTTTCAAGTGTATTTGACTACGAGACAAAACAGTGTGTCAGTGCTCAATTAAGATTTTAACTTTTACACTGCATTTTCCAACATGAGAGAGATTCCTATGAGCATTTTTGCATTTATTTTTGGTGCTGTGGCGACGTTGAACGTTGTTTATGAACTGGCGTTGGTAAATTATCGAGGGCAAAGACGAAGGTAAAGGCTTGATGAACAGAAGATGAGCAATATGTCGTTCTTTGCATCTAAATTACAGCATGTGTTTTGAATTTACGGCAGAAAATAAATAATGCAGTATTGTAATCCATACATATTATGTTTAAGTGTACAAAACTTACTAACTTGTACACTCATGAGTTTGCTTCAGTTATTTTCAAAACGACGTTCAATTCTCTTTTTAAGTTATGCTACATTGCTGACACAGTCGTCCATCGTTACAGAGATGAAAATAAAAAGTAAAAGAAAGGCAAAAGGATGTTGGGTGAGACTTGGGAGAACATCTCTGTGGTGGGAAAATTTCTTTTCCGGTGCTGTAGTAGGTCGTGAATGGAGAGAGAACTTCAGGATGTCACAAGACAATTTCATGAAACTGTGAAACGAAATCATAATCCCATTTCAAAAGGAAGTCATGAATATGCCAGTTCCTACATCTGTTGAGAAGCAAGTTGCTATGACTTTATTCTATCTTGCTGATGAAGGAAGATTACGAAAAGTTGCAAATGCATTTGGCGTTTCTAGATCAACTGTATAGTTGGTTATTAGAAGAGTATGTTTTGTAATTTCCATTGTATTTGGTCCTGAGTACATCAAATTACCTCAGACAGAACATGATGTTTTTGAAGCAGTCTCAAATTTTTATGAAAAAAAAAGCTTTCCACAATGCATTGGTGCTGTAGAGGCACTCATATCTTCATCAAACAACCAACCAACAATGCAAGTGATTTTAATGTGCAAGCTATTACAGACTTCAAGTATTGTTTTCTAGATGTTGAGGTGTAATGGCCTGGGAATGTGCATGATTCAAGAATATTTTGTAATTCAGACGTAAATGAGATGTTAAGAGAGGGTGCAATTCCCAGTTTGCCAGAAGTCTTATTACCAGGCACTGAACCTGTTGGAATTTGCATTCTTGGAGATCCGGCATATCCTTTACTCCCTTACTTGATTAAAGAATTCCCTGGTGTGGCCGCGTAAAATTCTTTTCTTCTGACACAAACGGTTTTCTCCTCTTAGTAACGGTAGACCAGTGAACTCAAACTTTTATTTTTCTTATATATGTACCGGTTCAGTGTAAACATAACGAATCCGTCACAAATTTCATCCGGACTAAAACGTATCCGTTACCATGTAAACGCAGCCTTAATTTGAGTTTACATTGATGCCGGTTTCAATTCATACCGCTCTGAACTCAGTTGGATCAGTTCAGCAGGCGGTTTGACTTCAGACTGCTCCGAGTCATTTTCGTAACGGTCCCATGTAAACATTTACTATAAATAATATTATGACCGACACGAGCTGGTAGCGGTTTGACTTTGTTCCGGTCTCATGTAAACAGGGCCTTAGTTTTTTTTAAATACCCTATTCAGAGTGTATAAAAGAATGAGCACGTTTAGAAATCAATGTATTGTTATAATTTTATTGCCAATCACTATATGCAAAGCACACTGGTGTATTAAGTACCTCGCGTTGATTAACATTTAATTGATTTAAATATATTGGTCAAGTAAGCAAATTGTAAGAAATCGGTTGTAACTTCATTTTGCTGTCCTAAACATACTTTATGTAATTTAATTTGTGTTTTGGATAACTGCTTAAATAAACATACTCTTCGAAGCGACAGAAACAATTTGGTATCTTAATATCCTTCCCTTTAATAGCCGGACATTTTAAGTTAGCTATACAAAATAAGACAAATACTACCGGCTGAACGGCGATTCCATTCGAAGTATGTTTTTTTATTTTAGCTATTTCTTAATGAATTTCTTTGGATTTGTCAACAACAACAGGTTCAATAACGAATAAATGCAAGCTTCTAACCTCAGAGATAATTGTTCTTTCATTGTCTTTCATGATGTAAATCCAACCATTTGTACACGGTGTCTTGTTCGAGTTATTCGTACCCTCAAACATATGGCAGCTATCGCGTTCTTTGTTGTTACTTTGAGTGTTGAATGGTATAAAATCGCTGAAATTTTTATTAGCATCAAGCTTACAATGGTGCTCCGTCTTTGCTCCATAAAATATCATGGAGAAATGAGCAGATAACATAATCATTAAATTAACGCTTATCAAAGAGAACATAAACACTTGAAACTTCCCTGGATCTCCTATTGCTCGTATCAAATTCTCCATGTTGTATATGTTATTCTTTTAGCAAGCTTAAAGCAAATTTGCGAAGTGTCAGTGAACTGGAAGCTCAGTAGTGGCAGTGGTAAATGGTAAACAAGCTGCAATCAACCTTTATGACCCTGGCATACACGTGACTACGAACGTGGTGAAAACAGCACTCATGCAGACTCAGACAAACAAACCGAAGAAGTTACATGAAGTATTATATTACATTAACGCACATGTGGAGAAGGTAAAGCGCTTTTTTCTGTATTTTTATTTTGCGAACTGAAGAACAATGATCAAGCAGTAATGATAAATTGGTTTTGTATGTTTTAGTAAGAAACGGCTCTTAAATTTCCTTTGCATTGTCATGCGTGTCTACTAAGTTTGCTCCAATGATGCTTGGCTGCTCATTTTACTGCTCTGTGCTCGCTTTCAAGGGCGAAACTAGAACGCTAATTGGGGTAAATATTCATATATTCAGCTCTGCGCTGCTGACTTCTTTTGAAACTTACAATACTTTTTTTATTGTTATGTTAACCAATTAGATCATTTTTCGTTACTTCAAACATGCATAATTGCATAAATAAAGTAAATGAAAAGCAAAGAGTATTGTGTCTTCAATCGATCAATCTTTAAGGGTAGCGAGAATTCATGTTAGTTGAATCCCAAGCACATATCTCCACCGTAGTGAGCCGAGTCAAATGAGCCGGGCAAAATTGGACAGGAGACACGCTTGAAATGCAGTGCAAAAATTAATGAGACGTTTTTACGAACACATGGAAACCGAGTTAAGTTAACTGCGTGATAATTATGCTTTTTGTTTGTATGACAAAAATATGCGAAAAAAACACTTTTTTATCCACATGATCGCTAATATTATCATACTTTATATAACTTCTTTGATTTGTCATTTGCTTGTTCGAGTGAATGCTGTTTTTACTACGTGCGTGGATACGTGTATTGTGCCGCGTAAATTTATTGGCTATTTATATACTGAGTTGTTTGTTTTTGAACTGTCAAAAAAAAAACTATAGAGAAAGCCAAATATCTCATTAAATCCTTCAATAAATTTTGCAGTTGGTTCTGCTCTTGGAGAAAGTTGACCAGAGCTAATTTTAGTGAAAACGACTGATGCAATTGTATGGCTTACATTTTTCACCACCGTTTGCCCTTTCTTTATTTAAAAAAATGTTTGGGAATAGACATGTCTATATGTTAGTTTTAAACAGCTGCGCACCAATTAGAATCATTTAGACTGAGCTGATATCTATTTTTGCATGATGAACTGTTCCCATTATCAAAACAAAAGCTATATTTTATCAAGTTTCTTCTCACTCCATTTGTTATATAATGCGTGTTGAAGAGGAACAAGATTCCATTTCCACGTTTGACAAATGAGACATTTTGTACAAAAGACTGAGCCTTCAAAACAGCTTTCAAATGCTGAATTCAAACTACGTCACTTTTAATCTGATTTTCTCCGCATCATTAATTACTTGCTTCGAATTTTATCATATCAAGGTTCACTGACTGAACGGCAATTCGTTCACCTTTCATTCAAAAGTCGCTAAACTTTTCCTAGTCAGCAAAATACATCAACATTTGCTCAATTTTGTTGTAAATTCTATTCTACATATTTCTGATTAGTCTAAAAGACCAGTAAATTCTTTCTAAAATTGGCAACTTTCAAAAACCTATTTTAATGATTATTAAAATGCAAATTATTTTTCCAATTGCAATTTCATTCACAAATTCGACTCCAGTAAATTATCCCTGTCCTTTGTCTTTTCTGATTGGTCTTCACAGTCATCCTCTCCTTTTTGTCTAAACCGTTCTGCTAGCACTTGCTGAAAAGTTTCTGGTAGAAATAACACTAAAATACTGCTGAACAGTAGTAGGATGCCAGTGATAATGTAAGGTATTACAATTGATGTCTTTTTACCCTACAATGGAAACACATACATTTCTGAGCTAAAAATATGTTTGATATGTTTGCATAACATATAAATAAAATTGTTAAGTGTGGTTCTAAAATGATCAACATTTTCATTTGATTAGTGTTGTCAGCTCTCTCACCCAATCATTTAAAACATGAAGTGAACTAATGAATCGATTTAAATCATTATACAAGCTTCTTCCCTCAGTAAAGCAAGCTAGCAGTGTGAAAAACAAAAATACGGTCATACGTACAACAAAGAAAAGTTGTGGAGCAACCATGGCACCAAGACGACACCAAAACATAGCCACTCCAAAACCAATATTCCTGAAAAAAATTTAAATGACTCAGTTTTTAGAAAACCGATTTTGTTAGCATAACGCACGATTGTAGGAATCAGAACAGGCTGTTGGCATCCTGATTTGAATCATGCAAAAACTGGCTACAAATGTTAAATAATAAATATGACGAAAGTAAATCATATTTAACTGTTCTTTTTTCACATTAGTGGACTATCGTAAATTTTTTCAATGTTTATATGTGCCATTTTTAATTGATGAATTTATAATTGAGTTGAGATCTTTAGAAGTGAATCCAATGATGGCTTTAGGTTAAAATAAATAGGGAGGGCTGAGACTTAGCAGTGCAGGCAAAGTGACGGGAGGGTTAAGATTACAAATATGTCTGCACAATTTCATCTTTGGAAATTCGCTACCAATCTATAGTTTCTTACTGAACAATAGTGAAACAGAAAGATCCGAGAGTGATCTTCCAAGACTGGTGGAGGCAAACTGGGAGAAGATAGGAGTAAAACAGGGTAAAGTGACACTAAGGCAATAAATTTGAGCAACCTTAAAACACTGGGTTGACAGCTAGTAGATAGGTAAATGAAACTGATTTATATTTTTTCGTTTCACGTGCCCTTTTTCCTTACATCGATGATCTTCTTCTACAATGAGAAGTTTAACAATTACAGAAAATGAAATTTCAAAGAAACGATTTGACTATATATGATAACCTACTATCTGATAGCTATTTTGTTTAGCTTTCCCTAGTTTTATCTCAATGAACAGCTCAGCATCTTTTTGTAAAAATCTTATATAAATATTGTTTTCAATACGATACCTGAGTATGGTAGGATAAAGCTCTGCTGTGTACAATATCATGACAATGATAAGAGTCCCTGAAAGAGATTTTCCTCCAAGCGCTGCAATCGTTCGAATCAAGTTTACATTTTTCGAATCTAAAAAATAAATCGTCTAAAAATCTGAAAATTATCCAAATGCATAAATCTAGATTTCAAGCTTGTCCTCTATATAATTAAACTTATTGCATAATCAAATCACGCATTATGTATTTGTGTTGAATGATTTTTTTAGTTTGATCGACAATTTCTACTTGATCAACTTTTTTCGCTGAAACCTTTCCTTTAGTTTTGGAACCAGTTGCACGCATACAAAATTTATGGTCAAGCATGCATTAAAAATAATCCATGACACACATTGCAAGCTACATTACGCCTTTCATGTATTAATTGTGGACAAATAGTTACATTTTCCAAGTGGAAAAATTCTTTTTCTTAATGTTTCTCTTGATGGTAATTGCTTGTGCTCCAAAAACAATTTTTTAGGCATAAACATATATATGTTTGTATACATTACAACTAAATGTTGTCTAAACACATTACAACTAAAAACATCACACCTAAATCATACATCACAACTAAAAATAAAAATATTTCACTTCACACTAATTCACAATGACAATACACGTTTCCTGTACACACAATACAATGACGTAAGAACCAGATAACAAATACGGCTAACCTGACGTTTACTCCTCATTTGACTCTGAAGATGACTACCGCTAAGGTTGTCGAAACGTCAGTCAACAACAACACAAAAAGTCCTTCTCAGGACTATACCACCCTGCACGATCTACATTTACAAACATGTAACGATACTCCCGGGTTCAAATCATTTACTTCATAAACATATACGTTAATGGCTATACTACTTCTAATGTATACGAAGTAGAGTTACCTGTATTTGTACCAGCGATCAAAGCGCATGTTACCAAAGCAACAGTACAAAAAGCTAACATAGCAAGCAACGGTTTTCGCCTTCCAAATCTGTACAAACAATATTTGCGAGGGAAAAATTGCTTATGAACATGATAAATACATAAAATCAAATGAAAATGCATTGTATAAAGATTAACAAGTAGGTTATTTTATTCCGAAATGATGTAACACTCTAGTGCCGTTGAAACTATCACAAAACGAAATGAAACTCAATCTAAACAAAATTGGACCTTAAAGATTAATCTTATATGTAAAATGATAACATTTACGTGCCATGTAGTAAACCCTTACGGGATTTCGTCAAGCGCAAGGAACATGGGAAATTTTTTGGTCGAATGTATTAACATATCCAATGCTAACATTTTTATGTATGACGCTATTTAGTCATAACACAGTATATGTACTGTTCTATTTCGACTTTATTTAATCCATCTGCATACTTATGACTTTATAGAAATTAACCACGATGCGGCACATCATCACTATATATAAACATCATAAGGGGAATGCTTACCTTGGAAGGGACCATAACAGAGATGAAATCATCAATACGTCAAGGACTTGACCAAAAATAAAATTGAAATATTTGTTTCCAAACAGGAAAGAAATGTTAAAAGATAAACCATAGAAAGTAATCGTTATGCTGAACCTAAGGAACATGAACAAGAATAAATATTTCGTACAGTGTTACTTAGTTGATGTCACATGCCAGTAACAGATCCAGAAATACTCAAAGAAAATTACGTTAAATACGTATAATTTTTTACCTAACAATGCTGCTGTTTTATGAATATCTGAATACTAAAATTTAACCGATCGAACTGTTTAGAGGTATTTTATGCACTTACCAAACAACAGTCAAAATAAGAGATATCGTGCGCAAGGAAGGTTCCCTATAGACGTCGAGTATGCTAGCTGTATTTTTTGTTTTGAGAACGCTAATTTCTTTCTCTGATTGTTCTTTAACGTTTTGAAACGTCTCCTCTGGAAAATCGAGTCTATTTGCCTTTGTAATTCTGCGAACAACTCTTTCAGCTTTTCTAAAATGGCCATGCAACATGTTCCAACGTACTGACTCTGGTATAAACCTGAAAAGTTACATTATAACTGTAAATGTATGTCATGCAACATTAACAATTGTAACAGTGAAAACATTGCATGCGTAACTTCAAAACAGTAAAAAATTACTACAATCATTTTCCTTATTCTCATATTTATTGACCATGCAAGAATTTTCTGCATTAACCATGTTTTAAGAGTAAAATAACACCAATAGAGTGGAGCGCGTGAGCTGATTGGTCTGCTGCTGATTTTGCATTAGCTTGTGCAAACCAATCTGCTCTCAAGCAATTTTATCAATCAAAGAGAATTTCCAAGTCAATCATAAATGCATGGTAGAGTTGAAAAAATTAAAACTTTTGTTTTTAATTTATCTGTTTCGCATTACTGTTATTTTCTAATAATATGAATCCTAAATGTAAAAGATGTAATATAATACAAAAGATGTTTTTCGTGTTTGCACTGGCCAATGAAAAAATTTGAGAGGTCCGCTCTGATATTCTTTCTCGTTCTTTCGAAGGTTTCTTTAAGTTGCATAAGCTTATGCAAGCACAGTAAACATCTTTTGTTTCTTAACTATTATACACATGTTAAGAACATACACCTGGTTCTCTGCAACCAAAACGTGGAATTAAAGCAACTGTAAAAAATACTCATAAACCATAACCTACATGGTAATCACGAAGCACAACACAGTGCTTGTAAGCGAAAACATTACGACTCGTAAACCCTTTAGAACATGCATGTTTTTGAACCATGAAACGGTACTTGTGAATCTTAAAACTTGGTGCTTTATACCATACCACAGTACTTGCTAAACAAAATGCATGCTTGTGAATCATGACATAGTAATGGTTAACCATATCTTATTTCCATAAATTATAACTAGTATTTGTGAGCTCTAACATTGTACTCAAGCCCCCTAACATGGTATTTGAGGACCATTATAGGGTACTTATGAACTACATCATAGTGCCTGTACAATACAATTAGCTTGTCATGAACCAGGCGCTTGCATAGAATAATAATGTGAATTAGAACACTTGAATAACTCTTACAAGCTTAAATAAACTAATTTGATTTTGTTTTTATTGTACTAATACTATACCATAAAGAAAACATCTGCATAAATGGTACAACAGATAGCACCAGTTGAAGATATCTCCAATCTTTGATGATGAGGG
Organism: Xenia sp. Carnegie-2017; assembly: GCF_021976095.1. Taxonomy (NCBI): domain Eukaryota; kingdom Metazoa; phylum Cnidaria; class Anthozoa; order Malacalcyonacea; family Xeniidae; genus Xenia; species Xenia sp. Carnegie-2017. The sequence continues at coordinate 10,418,962 of NW_025813486.1, forward strand.
CAAGTACTCCCAAACAAAGTCCTCCAATATTGGCTATTAGACCACACAGTGCACCAATATGGCTGCGATATCTTGTCGGAAAAAATTCCATAGCAAGTACTACACTGGAGCTCTGAAGACCCTGCATGGAGTAAAATCAAATCCATATGACTAATCTCTACATAGCAAAGCTATCTTTAGACTTTATTCATATTTTTTCGTGGTTTGTGTTCATCTGGCATTCGTTCTCATGCTTTGCTCTTTAACAATTGTAGTTACAAACAAGATCATGCTATGAGTTAATGTACACGATTCGCGTTGAAAATATTTTGTTTCAGGTTTGTGGAGCTTATTTACTCAAAAAGACGTCTGTGTCATTCCTTGTGAAAAAAGACGTATCCGGCTGTTTGCATTAAATAAACGTGATGCAAAAATCGCCAGCCATTAGTAGAAAACGCGTGCAAATGACCAAAAACTTGTGCAAAACTAAAATCCTTTTTTAATTTACTCTAATAATAAATTATTAAAAAACTATTGCATTCAAGTCTCAATCAGAGCGTTTGGTCGGGGTAAATTCAACAATACATAAGGCCTGCAAAAATAGTTTTTACGCATAATGTTGTTTCGTACCAGTGAGCGATCAACGTCAATAGGTCATTAGTTCTACCATGTCAGGCTGATTTCTTTCAAAAATGAAGTTTAGAAAGTAGCGAGGCATTAGCAACATATATGCATATAGTCCCCACCCTTAATTAAAATAACATTGGCAATAATGACATGAAGGAACGTGTTGTTCACAGTTTCCGTTTCTCATAATTTCTACAGCAAGAATTCTGGAAAAGAAACTGTTTTGAAATTGGCTATCCCAGATTAATTTACCAAATTGGTTTACTTTTCTCTTAGTCAATGCATGGGAATTTCATAGTTACAAGACGATGCATGGAAAATACATAGTTATACCTGCATGTTCAGTCCAAGAAAAAATCGAAAGATAGCGAAAGCAATATAATTTCTGAACATAAAGATGGCGATGTTCAGAATTCCTGCCGCTAATAAAGTAAAAGCGATGACAGGTCTTCTGCCAAACTTGTCCGCAATGACACCAAAGAAGATTCCACCCAATGTAACACCAGTGAAGTAAATTGTTGTAGACAAGTCCACTTTGTATGCATCATCACACACCAGGTCAAACTGTTTCAAATGATGACAACAAAAATTAGCGACGATTCAAAGTAGCTTAGTTAAAATAATTTTGATTGGATGCGTTATAAGTCTGAGTCTTGTTGTAAAGTTTTGAGTGGTTTGTTACGTCATTCAAACAAGAATTTCCATCGCCCAAACACCGACAACCTACTGAAGAACAAACCGATATCATTTACAAAAAACCCTATAAGAGAATGCGATTGGAGTTTAATCAGTAAAACAGGCAGATGTTTCCAGACATTAAAGAAAGAGCACATGAGGAATGTCGAATTGGGACACATTCGGGGACTATGCATCGCTGTTTATGCTTGGGAAAATAACCATATCATTCAAATAAGTGCCATTTAGAATTTGCATGACTCAGCAGTAATTGATTGTCGATGAGTCAATTTGTATTATCATACTCTTGCGGTGATTAACAATTGATTAATTGATTTAATATATTGGTTAAGTTAGCAAATTGTAAGAAATCGTTTGCAACTTCATCTTGCTGTTCTAAATAAATCCTATGTATATAAATTTGTGTTTTGGATAATTGTTCAAGTAAATTAAACATACTTTCCGTAAAGACAGGAACAATTTGCTTAAAATCCTTTAATTTAGTGGCCGAACATTTTATTACACCTTTTGCCTTTCATTAAAGAAACTTCGATTTTTGTTAACACAATGTCACAACTTCAAAAACTTAAATTATAATTTAACTAAGCATTACATGAATTACAATATGCCTTAAATCATATTCTATAGTAACTTTTCGCTCTCAAATATGGAAATAAATGATGGATTATAATGATAGTGTATTCTAGAAGCTGCCACATTGTGTTAACGAAATTCGAGTTTTGCTAAATACAGGCAAATGGTGTATACAGAATGACACATACACTAAATATGATTCTTTTGTTTTAGTTATTTGTTAATAAATTTGTTTGAATTTGTCAACAACTAGACTTTTAACAGACGACAGAATGCAAGCTTGCTAACCTCAGAGATAATTGTTCTTTCATTGTCTTTCATGATGTAAGTCCAACCATTTTTACACGGTATCTTTTTTGAGTTATTCATACTCTCAAACATTTGGCAGCTATCGCGTTCTTTGTTGTTACTTTCAGCGTTGAATGGTATAAAATCGCTGACATTTTCAGCAACATCAAGCTTACAGTGGTGCTCCGTCTTTGCTCCATAAAATATCATGGTGAAATGTGTAGATAACATTATCATTAAATTAACGCTTATCAAAGAGAAGATAAACACTTGCAACTTTCCTGGATTTCCCATCGCTCGTATCAAATTCTCCATGTTGTACATGTTGCTTTTTTAGCAAACTAAAAGAAAAGGATATGTAAAGTTCTTTGTTATGAAAGCACAGACTTAGCGTCCACATGCACGTAGCCGAATATAAAAGTCTTTAATCTTCCTCACGTAGCCGGATATGAAAGTCTTTTTGATTGTCTAACGGAGCTGGATAAGTCTTTGATTGTGTACAAGGTCTGCACGTTGCCGGACGTTAAGATCATCGACCGTCTGGACGTAGCCGGTTGTGCGAGTTTTGATCTTCCAGACGTAGTTAAATATTGTTTAAAGTAGATTTTATATTTATAATCTAGCTAGAGTTATGATTTATGAGTCTACTAAAGTCACTTAACCCTTTACTGCTGGAAGTTTTTGCCATGGATTTCCATCATGTTCATAGATTGTTGCTCTGAAGCAACATTGCGCAGTAAGGGTTGAGCAGCATATATCAAAAGCTATTTTGATTCCTACTTAGAATACATAAACAGCAGCCATTTTAAATAAAATCTTACCGGGAAGAGAAGACATTAATTACTGGAGTTTAAAAGACTACCATGTACTTTTCGCGCGGGAAGATCAATAAATTGAAAATTAAATCCTGATTTCCTGCTAGGGACTATAATGTGTTGAGCTGGTGACAATATCTTCCTGCAAGTACCAATGATGTTGAATATAACCCTAGGTTATAAACTTGAATGGAAATATAATAAACCAAATTTTAAATTTGAGTGGTGAATGCTCCTTGATACGTAATATTTTATTAACAATCTCAACCTACAGTAGATTTAAAACTTCATGAATACACTACGAATCCACGTATAAGGTTTGAGAATTCTTGATATCATGCAAAAACTAATTTCATTGGAAAATATAAAAACGAAATGCCATATATTGATAATTCTATCATCATACAATGACAGTGCCGTCTCGCAAAACATTGAAATTATCGTTAGGTGACGTAATATTTTTTGACAACTCTAAACAAAAAATGTATTACGACAGAATTTTGCTTAAAAGTTATTGAGCAATGGTTTTTATAACATAACATGCTTAACATATGCGTGATGTTCACACCCGTCAAAAAGCTTCCAAATTTCGTGCCCTGTAACATGGTCGACAACAAACTTGAACTTGTATAAAACAGTTTTGTCTGCAATTGATATGTTAAAATTGTACCTGTTTAAGAATGGTTTACTAAACTTTACACAAGTTGGATCACAATTTACACAGGCTGAGACCGGACAACAACTTTTAAGGACACTTTTCAAAAAATTACTTTAGTCTAGCTAGTGTTTCTAATAAAAAAAAACAGAAAAAACACCATACCTGAAAAAACAAAACTGAAACGATTAAAACGATTTAGGATTTTACGAGAGGCTTGAGAATCAACTTTTAACAGAGCAACCATGCAATATATTAAGAAATTACATGGTTGCCTCGGGATCTTATGTTATCACAGTGACGTTTATTGACGTATTTTCCTCAATTACAGGGATGAGGGATATTTAGTTCTAATTATCCCTCATCAATATATTCATCAGGAACGTTTAGACTAAATATCCCTCATCAATAATAAAATAATACGCCTTGTTTTCACACTTTATTTTCATCATGTAGATATTGCTTAAGCTTACATCTTCACTTTTCCACGACTGAATCATTTACATTTCTCCTAAATGAAAAAGGTCAATAGCACGATGTCAGGTACTTTGAAACTACAAACTTCGAGGGCAAGTTTACCAAGGCAAAAGTCTTCTTGCTCGACTGTTGTTACATCGTTATTTCTTTAGATTCAGACACGAGTAAATATTTCGCCCTATAGTTCAAAATCACCAAACGTGCGTTATAGTGAATGCCCTCGTTTTGTGTGATTATGTATGGAGACTATACATACATGGTGTATCAAAAAAAAACAAACTGGACAGATAGGAAAACTTTGCTAAAGTTGTCAGCGCATCAAATAATATTTATTTACAGAGCAATGTCGAAAGCAAATAAAAAAATTTATATAATGCCTAAAAATTTAAAGCTGCCTTAATGAAGAATGAAAATTTTTAGTACGTGAACACATATAACTTTTATCTAAATGAATTCAACCGATTTGCTACTTTTTATATGCTTTAAAGCTGAAAACTGACATCAATGACCTTTTCTCAATGTGTGGTTGCACAGACTTGTCGATAACATACTTAATACCATGGCTGCCTCAATTTCTAATGTTCTAGTTAGACAAAATAACAACGTGCTTAGCTGATTAGAATTCTCTTATTTATTTTTATAAGTTGTATTACAAGTAATGTAATGTCTGTTATGACTTTTAAAGATGCAGTTTTTTCGTCTCACAAATCGAGAATGTTAGTGAATAAAGCGTATGGTTCATAAAATATTTTCCTTCTGTCCTATGGACAAAGAGCAATCTCACAAATTATGACAAAATTGAAACGTGAGTATTGAATAACGTACAAATAAAATTTTTGTGAACACTCATTAAATTATTAGTTAGCAAAAGCAAAACATGGACGCTAGTTGAGGGTTGTGAATATTCACCTATTTACCTTTGACGATTGTATTTTTTAATATTTGAATTATCAGTATACAAATAAATTACGATTAAACAGATAATTGATTGGCTATATTAGTTTGGATATTTTGTTCTTGAATTGACCTCGTTCATATTTTATACTTAAAAGTGCACTTTGTGATAAAGAGAGCTGACTGTTGTAAGCATTTATGCTAGAGATTGTTTGAGATTTAACATCAACAAAAACTATAAAACATCTTAGATGACAAATCATTTAAATGAGATAAGAACAAAGCAATATACATTTTATATTTCTACAGCAATCACAGAATCTAAACTGTTATTTGGTGCGTACAGTTTTTAGTTTATTATTCTAGCGAAGATTAATACTCCCTGAAGGATTAGAAACACTTTTTTTGTGATTCTGTTGGTCTTGGCCACATGGATCGTGTGTTGGCCAATTACCGTTGATGCTGCCATCAAAGAAATAATAAAAAGTACTGGCTGTCAGGTCGGGGCCAACAGGAAGCCATCGTATTGACGAAGGAACGTTGTTATTACATGCAGAAGCAATGTTTTTGATATTTTGACATGAAATATCTCCATCTTTCTTTGTTGCCAAATTTCCAGTTCCAGGTTGACAAACGATCCAATCATTTATATTTGACGTCACAAGAAACTCATTTCCTATGTCCTTCCATAGCTTCCAATCCACTGCTCCAAATGACGTTTTGTTGAGTGGAGAAGTCTTTGAAACTGGGACGGTAGCTCCATTAGCAGGCCAGCTAGGTCGGGGAGTTACAGCATTGCTAGTTGATGTAAAACTTTGGTAGTTTGTGAAGGTGTAACTATAAACTAGGGTCCAGCCTCCTCCCTGTGTCTCCATGTCGCAATAAACTTCAAACGTCTGATTCGATACGTCGATCCAGTAGACTCCAGAGATTGCAGATAGGTATTTTGTTAAAATATCTTTGCATGACTTTCCTGTTTTAGATGGTAATTTACCTATAAAAACGACAAACAGCTCTTGCGTTGTGTCATAATAGGACGGGTAAAAAATTTGAAATCAAGAGCAAATTGGGGATACACATACTGTGACTGTTTTTTATTTAGTTGTTGCCTAAAGATTGCAATCGAAACTCTGAATAGTAACATTCTTAGGGGCTGTTTATATGGAAGCCGAGCTGCCCCGCTTACCGAGATAGCCTGTTTTTTTCATGTCACCCTATTTGCCGAGCTAAATTTTAAATATATTACCAAAAATGTGGGACATAATGGTGGATAAGAAAGCTATTTTTCAAAATAGAGTCTGTTTTTTATTGGTAAAGGAGTCGTGGAAATTTCAAATTCAAAATTACACATAATAATATGGCATATTACCAAGCTGCCACCACTCGATAAATGTGATTAAACATTTGCATATTTTTCTCAAGCATGTCAAACATCGTAATTTTCTAAGACAAAACCAATGTTCGTGCTCTTCATATTTATTTTTATTTTTATATGTTCCTCCAAAGATTGATTCAACGAGAAAAAATACTTTTAAGAGTCTTATAAAATTTTATGAAACTCCCATTGTTATTGAATATTAGTTACTTTAAAGAGCAACCGCTGAGTGCGAGCGCAGACGCAAAATGTCTCTAATTTCTGGTAATGATTTGAGCATGTGTACGATAACACATTAAAATGGCGGAATAAGTGCACGTGCAAAAGCGAGCAAAAAAGACACGAGAATGGTTCAAAAAAAGAACTTTCGCTGAGATACAGAGATGATGGAGCATTTGTTTCATGTGTCTGATTATAAGTAGAGCATGCTTTATACAAGTCTTGATTTCGACCGCGAAAAACGTCTCGTCAAGCGAGGTGAACGTCATGTAAGCACATCAAAAATTCATCTTGCTTACAGGGCTATCTCGCTAAGCGGTTCAGCCCGTCTCCATATAAACAGCCCCTAAGGAACTGTTCACATAAGCCCGGTAACCGGGATTCAACGAAGCGTGAAATGATTTTGAGTCATTGAAAGGAGTAGAAACTTTAAGCGCAAAACTTAATCTTTTCTTATAAGCGTCAGATGTCATTTTAGTCGTAATTTTCAAATTAGGCTAAATTATTTGTTTTGATTTTAAAGTTTTTGTGAATTTGTAAAGTCAGATTATAGAGAAATTGCTCAAATAATATTTTTGTTTTGAAGTTTGTAATCTTTTCCATTTGTCAAAATGATTTAACGCTTCGCTGAATCCTGGCTACCGGGATCATGTGAACAGTTCCTAAATAAACATTGAACCATCAAAGTTATTTATTTCTTTAGAAATATATAAAAATGGATGCATAGCGGAAGTAAAAAGTCTGGAAGGCTACGCTACTTATTGAGGGTTGCAGTTAGGATTGTCGAGTATAAAAATTAATTTGTAGGGAGAGCAAATTGTATCAAAAATCACACTAAAAATAAATAACTGTTTAAAGAGAGAACAGCACGAACGTTATTTAACTGTTGTAGTGCTGTTGTAAAGGCTATGAGATACAACAGTACATACCGCCATTTTCTCTCAACTTCTACTTATTGGCATGTACCTAAATTAAAAGATGTCAAAGTAATTAATGACTTGATATTACAGACTTTAAAACTCTACAAACTGATCTTTAAAACCTTTCTCTGGGTATCAAACAATTCGTAAGAACACCATGTTTTATAATTGCATTTTTCATAGCTCTGTGGTCGTTTGCTGACCAATTGACAATTGACATTTTCCGCCAATGTATCTTTTTGAAAGTTAATCCCAGCACAGATTGGCTCTTGTAAACATTTCAATGAACATGAAAAGTGCGATGGGTACGTGGCTTCAAACAAGACATCTTGAATCAGTTTACATGTGCCTAAAAAATTTGTAAATACAATTGTATTTGTAAATACATTAATTTTACAAATAGACGCAGGACAAGCTAGTTATCAATCGAATCCACAATTAACCATACAATTGATTAAACCATATTTTAGTCATGTATTCAGATGATAAATGCCTTTTCAAGAAGCCGTCGATCGGTATAATAATCGTACGAATACGGAAATTTTACAAGAGCGCCTGCAGGTATTTCACGCGTTAAAAAATAAAATTCCAGTGGCGGATGGACTTATTCAATGGGCACCTAAAATGTATTACCGAAATCATTTGCCGTGCAAGCAAAGCGACATGTACCTGAAATATTTTCAGATTTGCATCCACGGACGGGAAGTCGATTAAAGATCACGAATTAGAAGAGGAAAAAAAGAAATTAACAGAAATGACGAAAGATTATCAACCTAAACAAAAACAACCCGCCGCACCCGTATCAGCTACGCCTTCGACAAGCGCGGTGTATCCGTATTATGTAAATCCAGCCGAATTAATGTCACGTGAAAGCGCGACGGCTATAGGCCAATCACGCGGCGCTCGCGCGGCCGTACGTCAAGCTAATCAATATTTGGATGCGGCGCGTCAACAAAATATTAAAAAAGCTGATGAAGAAGATAAGCTTCAAAATATTTTAAAGGAATTGGAAAAACTCAAAAAAGTAGTAAATAAAAAAGAAGAAAAGAAACACAAGAAACATAAGCATTAAATGTATTTAATTTAATTTAATTTTCAGTAAAAATTTTTAGTTGCATCAAAATGTCGTACGTGCCTGAAATTAAGAAACGCAAATATGAAGATATCGAATGTTTTGAGGCCGTATTTGATGAAATTACGATGTTTAGTCGTTTTTTATCAAAATTTGAATCGAGTTCACGCGAGCGCTTCGAAAACGAACAAGAATTGTCGACGCAGCGAAAATCACGTTTATTAGCAAGCGAGAAGGATTTAATTACTAAACAGAATAAATTATGCGATGAACAACAGAATTTTAATTCGAAAAAAGCAGATGTTTTTAAACTATTTGAAAACGAAATTAGCGCATTAAAACGAGAATACGAAACGCACATTGAAGCAAAAGAAAACGATATAGCTTTATATAAAACTGAAATATCGGAATTAGAAGAAAAAGTTATCGAACATAATGAATTTGAAAAATATAAACATGAAGTTGATGGACGTGATCAAAAAGTCAAACAACGCCTTGATGAAATTGAAAATGAATATGTTTTACGTAAGGCCACATTAGATCAGAAACAAAACGAAAATGAAACGAAAGAATCTGAATTAAAGAATTATGAAGAATCGTTAGAAAATAATATTAAATTAAAACAGAAGGAGCTGGACGAAGATTATACGGCAAAAACAACAGATTATGAACAAAAGCTCGCCGACATGAAGATTCATTATGACAATGAACAAACAGCTATAAAGAATACGATTGAATATGAATTTCAAATGAAACATGAATTATACTTAAATGATCAACAACAGATTATCGATAATTTGAAAGAGGAATATAAAATGAAAACGGATAAACTCTATGCTAATCTAGAACGAGAAAAAGAAATATTACACAACCAATATGAAAATCAAAAAGCCAATTTAACGGAGGACATTTTAAATCGGGAACAAGAATTAGAAAAAAAGAATGCTAAACTCCTTGAAAAAGAAACAGCATATCAAAAGAAATCCGAACAATTGGAATTAGATCATATTCAACTTGATTTAAAGGAACAAGATCTTGCCCGTGAAATCGATTCGATTAAAGAATAAAAGGCCATTTTTAAAGCGAAAAAAATAAAATTTGAGAAAAACATAATATCTAAGTGCACGCCATAGTTATGTGACGTCATAATTTTAATCAAGGAAACATTGTAATTTTATATAGAAGCACGCGTTTTTTTCCAAACTTAGATATTGACTTTATGAATAATTTATAATATAAGTGTTTATAAAGACAGGTTGAATCGTCTTATAATATCGCGACGAGAATTCAAACAAAATGTAACGAATTTACGATGTCTTAGGCAGCGTTCAATAAATATATTTTCATCTTCTTCGTTCGGTATAGGCGATACGGCTTCGACTTGCATTTCATTTGCGGCAGGCGGTGTTTCTCTATTTTCTTGCGTGTTTTGCGTGGATCCTTCATTTCCGAAAATTTCCCGAGCAATTCTATTTTGTTCCAAATTTCTTGCGTTGTTCTCTTGATTCGCTTCAGTTCTTTGCCGTAAATGAAAACGATCGAGGTTTAGTTCGGAATTTTCGCGAATTTCTTCTTGTCGTCGTCGCGCTTCCTGATACGCGTCTCGAATGTATTGAGTATCCCGAAAAACAGCTCTATGCCATCGTTCATAATACGGTATTTCATGTTTTAGAACACTACGCGTTCTTGTATAGTCGGTTTTTCCACGATTTATGAAATAATATGTAAGCGTTGCTTCGAAAATATTTCGTATACCTTTTAAACACGCCTCGTAGCGTTCATTTTCTGTTAATCTAGAAAATATTTGACGATATTGTTGACGATGAAATTGAAGCCTTTCTTCTTCGGTGCGTCTTTCAGCCATTGTATGTAAGTATACTACAAATGTATTATACTATTTTATGAATTTGTAGACGTCATATGTTTGCATTTAAATTTTATGATTTTTTTAACCACGCCTTAAAAAGATGACGTCATTAAATTTGTGTTACATTATAAGGTGGTTCTTTTGGGCATAATTTTAAATCGATGAGAAACTCCCACAGCCAATTTATATCAATATTTATTTCAAAAATGCATAAAGGGAAATCAAATTAACGATTTTTAAATCAGCTCTGTGTTTATAATTACATTTAGAATTATATGAATTAAATTTGGATCTCTAGTTTAATATATTATGTGTTTATCAACATAAAAAGAATCCCTCATTTGGTCGAAAACGAAGACGAAAAGATATTTATACGTGGCAGTTGGTGTACTATTATTTGATAAATTGAGGCGACAACGTCATTTGTTTGTTTAATATATTGAAATTTTATAGTTTTTGTTAATCACACCTTAAAAATACACTGCCATTAAAGTTTATGTTACACTACAAGTGGTTTAATAGGTCCTCTTCGAATGAATCCATCTTGATTTTCATGCTCGTTTGGATAATTGAAATCATCGACCCTACAAATGCCTTTAAGAATAGGATCGGGAATAACCGAGTTTGCCGGTAGATTGTGTTCGGAAATATGGACGAATACACGCACGCTAAAATTTCGAAAATCATATGTAATTCTATCTATTGTTATCCCAATACCGTGCTCGATGAAAAAAGACATAATGCCGTCGCGAGGAAATTTCTTATACACTCTAATGATCTCTCGATACCAATCATCAAAAATCGCATCATCTGAGTCTTGTGTTTTACATATATAGTAATATGCGTTATCTTCAACGTATTGAAAATATTCGCTGTCGAGAAGACCGTGATAAAATGTTATTGATAACCCCATTAGACATACTTCATCACAATCCTCTAGGTTGTAAAAGTTATATGCTGAGAGAAGTTTGCTGTTTTCGTCGCGATATATTTTATCGATTCTATTTAATACCCAGGCTTTACTCTTCTTAAAGATTTTTCCTTTCCGCTCTGCCCAATGATTATAATATACGATCATTTCAAATGGATGTACCAAATGTAAAAATTTCAATTTCGGTTCTTCGGGGATCTTTCCTTCATATGTTAGACCTTTACGAATTTCAATCAATTCCACATTTGCCTGTTCTCGAAGATTACGATTACTGCCCTCACGCGTCAAAGTTGTTGTGGGGCAAGCGATCGAACATCTTTTAAGGCGTTTTCAAAGATTTTTGTATTTTTTCGCGATTGTTTATAGCAACACGCATAGTAACGAAACATGGCAGATGGTTTTTTTCAAAATTTTATTTTGACAATATTATATTTCTACATAAAAATCATATTTTATTTCTTCAAATGGTCCAAATGTTTTAAAATATTGTTGAATTTTTGAAAAATTATCACCACAATAAAACGCAAAAGGAATAAAATCATAACAACCAATATTTACGCTGTTTCTCGGATCATCGCCACTTTGTAGACTATACCCATTCGGCGATGCTTCTCCTTCTAAAATATAATGAAATCCATCAACGCCGCCCGGTCCATGTTTTAATTTAGACTCGCGGAATGCTCCAAACATTTTATACGCTAATTCCATAAGACGTAGAAATGTATTAACATTTAAAAATAAACGATTTTTTGAAAGAACAACACATTTTTCATCTTCATGGAAAGCGACACGTTTGAGTATAACATAATCATTGGCTTCATCGCAAACAACTTGATATCCATCCCGACTATCCTTCTCAATGAATGGTTTTAAACTTTCAATTTTATTTGGAATAAACATGAATACGGTTTGTTTGCCTTGTGGTTTAAAAAGAGCACATTCTTTAAATTGATGTTGAATACGTAGTGTATTTTGTCCAATGTATCTGTAACCGGGCCGTTGAGCCATTTTGGTTTATTAAAAATTTTGTCTGCATGTGTTTTATAGTAATAATATAAATATTAATTTTTTTGGAAATTTTCCATATGATAGCAACAGCTGCATATTTTAAAATTAAATTTCGACAATGGAACATGAAAAAAATTTAATCTCTTTGCCTCCAGAGATAATCCAACATATTTTATCGTATTTGCCGCTGTTCAAATTGCTTAAACTATATTTTTATATTAGAAACAAATATTTGAGAGTGCAACTTGAAAATTATATCTATTATAAGAAAATTCTGGAAAAAAACAAGTTAGCGTCGATGCTTCGCTATGAATATTGGTATCTGAAACATTTCTTTAAACATTTTCATTTGAAGATAAACCGCCAGATTTGCCTACATTTTATCGATGTATTTGAAGAAGGAAACGAACGAAGATTCAGAAGTGAAACTTTGAAACAACGTGAAGTGTTAAAGCGACGGAGCAATTTTATAATTCATCGTTTCGCGTTATATCAAGAAAGCTATAATCTCAATTTCTATATTCCTAATTTCTTTAAATTCTATTCATCTTATAAAGAATTAATACAAACAATATTGAATGATTTTAAAGACAAGCCTTATTTAGGGTGTACAAGATCTAATTATAAAATATTTAGCGTATATGATGCACAGCCTGAATTTCGCGGCGTTTACGCCATGATTACTTACACTGATTATCGATATATAGATCAGAGATATATTTTCTTTGTTTTCAAAACTTCTTACGATAGCTTTTACGGTGATTTTGATGATGTATTAAAAGAAGATGACCTTAATTTTTTTACTGATTAATAAATAATTTCTTGGAAATAAAATTAAGTGTTTTTAGGCTGTATATTAACAATAAAGAAATTTTAAAAACCAACAAGACACATTCATTTAAAAAATTTATTGCGTATTAAACATAAATTTTAAAGACGCGTTGCTTTTTGTTTATAATTTTGAACATAATCATCAATGTATTCGACGGGTGTTTTTTTAAGCGTGTTGCCACCTGCAAAAATTTGTATTGCTAATTCTCTGGCGCACACGTAATTTAAAGCAATTTTTTGAAATAAAAACATAGCTTGAGTTTCATCAATTAACCATTGTCTTGTGAATGTTTCTTGTGGACAAATATAGTCGGTAATAAGTTTTACATCACCGTGTTGTTTACGTAATTCTTTAGAATGTTCATTGAGATAATCAATGAGACGATAATTTAGGCCTAAATCAAAATATAATGTAAAATTTTCATGCATAACGCTGCCTAGGCGCGCTGTTTTGATAAGGATCGTCTTGATATAAAGTCGCTGCTGCTTGCGGTGTCGTTGTTTGTTTTACAGGTCGTTGTCTGTTCACATTATTTTCTGCTTTCTGAAATACGCGAAGTCGAGCCATTTCTTTAGCTTCTTTTACACGTAATTGCGATAAATAACGTTCGTGAGCTCGATTTTCTTTTTGAATTTCAGCTTTTTCTTCAGCTAATTCTCTCTTTTTTTCTTGTTCTTCAGCACATTTATCATCGGCTTTTTTATCTTCATACGCATTCCACGCAGCACCCCAACGTTCCCTAGCAACGCGTGCATATTTACGGCGATAACTATATTTGGAATAAATTTGTTTCAGTCCTCGCTCATAACCGTATTTATAATATTTTCTCCATGGAGCTTGCCATGGTTTAACCCACCACCCTGGACGGCGACCTCCAATTTGATTCGATTTTAAAGGAATACCTGCTGGTTTTTGTTTTACTATATTTTTAGTGCGCACGGGTTTACGTGTTATTTTTTTACGTGGCATTTTTTTGTTCAGTGGATAATATTAGTATCCATAAGTATCATATATAGAATCAGTGGGTTGATCGTTTTCTTGTTCATCAATATTGTAGCCTCCGGCACGACGCGTGTTGTATTGTGCTGGTTTTCCCGTGTACGTATTAATTCCAGCATTATATAGCGAACGCGTTGTCGAATATCCTAGTTTTTTATTTTGATTATAATTTTGATAATAATCGTAAATTTTAGGTCCACGATCAAATGCTTTTTGAACTAAATCGTGTTTTTTTTGCAAATTGAAAAGCTCTACGGCCACCGCACCTTCCAAATCGATAAGCGCTGCTATATCCACGATTAAATTTCCCGCCGACATTAAATGTTCTAAAATTACGTAATTTAAATCCACTTTTGTAAATTCATCCACCGAATTTATTAAATCGGATAGGAGCATTTTTGGCTGCTTTTGCCGCCTTACTCAATCCTTTACCGACGTAGCGAATACTACGCGCACCATGGCGTCACCCATACGTAATAACTCGACCTCCTGTTTTAGCTAAAGTGCCAGCATATTGCCCGTATCGTCCACCGATAGCTAATGCTTTTCGACCATAACGTCCCCCATAATTTAATGCTCTACCACCGAATCGTGCGCCATAACGAAGACCTTGACCTAATGCTTTTTGCGCACCCCACCCTACGGCTTTGAAAAATGGTTTTGAAACAAGATTAGTGGCAAAATCAATTGGTTTTTGTGTAAATTGAATGCCTTTCGAGAGAATTTTCCAAATGTTTTTCCTTTGACTTTCCCGCCAATTTTACCAACAGCTTTTGCTAAGTCTTTTCCGCCAAATTTGGCAGCGGCTATTGCTAATGAATATTGCGTAAAGCAATCGCATTGTTTTTTTGCGCGCCAATTTTATTTTTACGTTTTGATTTTCGTGTAATTTTTCTACGAGCCATTTTTTTAACACAATTGAAGTATCATATTTTTTTAATACTTATTATTCTTTAGTTACAGATTTTGAATATATTTTTCAATAAATTAATAACAAAATAAAAGTATTTATAGTAATAAAAATCAACATTTATTAACTCCAATAATGGGTTTAGCACAATCAGGAAAAAAAGGAGTAAAAGAACTTGAACGTGTTGGACAAAAAAAGAAAAAACGTAAACACTTAATACAACAACAACGACAAAACGCTATAGCACGCGGTCAACGATTGGCTTTATTACATCGACGACGATATTTGAAAAATCAAAAAAAGGTCCATCAAGTAAAAAAATTAAAAAAATCACAAAAAGGGAAAGGAAAACGTTATGTAAAACGATTACGTTAATATGAACAAAAAATATCATAAAAAATATTAAAAAAATAAGAAATCAAAACCATTTTTAACACGTTCTAAAAAAACAGCTTTTGATTTTGTACGCGCGCCAAAATCACACACTTTTGGAAATACATTCAAACAAGAATTGGAATTACAACAACTTGCGTTACATAATAAACGTGACGCGCATATTTTAAAACAAAACCGTGAACAACAACGACACGAAGCAATGAATCGTGTTCTAAAAGAATATAATTTAATTGACGAAGCATACAAAAAAGAAAAACATTTAGAACAATATGCATCGCCATTAACACGAGTGAAAAATATACTTGAATCGGGTACATTCCAAATCCAATTGTACCGCTGGGTTATCAAAAAAATTACGCATATCGAGATCCTTATGATGATCAAATAACTTATCCTACAAACCCACTGGATTTTTATCTAACAATAATGCTGAAGGTAAATCATCTAATCATAATAGTCCATTATATGAAAATGAATGGGATTTTTAAAAATAAAAAATGGGTGCTGCATTGCTCTTAAAAACCATCTTGATAAAAAGAAAAAAAGCGTCGACGTGCTCGAGCTGCTAAAAAACGGCAAATGAAGAATAAAAACGCACCTACAAAATAGAAATTAATAAAACAACAATCAAACATAAAAAAAATAAAAAAAGAAAATAAATATTTTATAAAATTAATAAAAAATCAAGTGACCTCGTAAAAAATCTTTGTATATTATGGAGAATAAAGAAATACAAACGAAAATTGTAAAACATTTTGTAAAGACAATCCTGTATCGTCGCCGAAGACAACGTGGACGTGGTCACAAAACATGTCAACGTTGTTTTGGTCATAAAATGTATCAGCGCGGTCATGGAATGAAAATGCATCAACGCGGACACGGTGTGAAAATGCGACAACGCGGTTTTGATGTCCTTCGATATTAAAAAAATGCGAAAAACTTTATTAATATAAATGTGTTGTTGTATGTGAATTTTATAAAACTACATAAATATGCTTATTTTAATGAAATAAAAATTTAAAAAAATAAAAATGCAACCTTCGGCGCGTTCTCGAGCTTTAGCTTATGACAGACAAAGACGTAGTCGCCAAAGCCATCGCGCAACGTGTCCTGGTATTTCTACGGGCGCTAGGCGACGAACAACAACAACTCCATCCAGATATGGAACTCGAAAATTTACTGGCTCATATGGACCCGCCCCACCTATTCCAAGTCGGTCTTCTAGTCGAGGGGCGTTGTCTAAATATAGGAACGGGCCTAGACGCAAAAAAATTGCTTTTACTATTCCTTTTGGCAACGGCAATTCTAATTTATCTAAAGCACAACAAAAACGAAAAGGGCAAGTTTTAAGTCGACTTGCTAAATCCGCAAGCGCTTATTCGACTTCGAAAGCAAAACAATATATTGCAAGTCGTCGCGCTAATAATCAAAAACACTCGTTGAAACAACGCGCTTTCAATCAAGCTAAAAGCTATGCAAAAAAGAAAGGACAAGCTTATGTTGCAAAAAAAATGAAGCCGGGCCCTAAAGTAGGATCTCATAATACAAACACTAAGAAGGGTGTTTCATTTACAATTCCAGTCGGAAAAGGTAACACAAAAAAACGGCGACGCGTATTAGATCGTCTTTCTAGATCGGCAACTAGAAAATTAAATTCTAAACTAGCAAATATGCGAAAACAAAATCCAAAAGGTAGAAAAAGATATTATCACCGTGTAAAAGCATATAGTAGGCGGAGATATTTTTCATTAAAACGCCGTCGTCAGTTGGTTTAAAAAATGACCCCAGCTTTGTTTAAAGTGCTACTGAAGTGAAATTTTCATATTTCGTTTTTTAATACAAACGTTTTCTCTGTATTTTACTGATCATTTTGAGCTATCGCCCACTGAATTTAGTCGATGGGAACGCATCAAACTTTGCGTTCAAACATGTCATATTTGCATGTTTTGATGCGAATTTGACTTTGAGTGCGTGACGTCATTTAAAGGACGGAAGTTCAATTTTAAAGCTCTTAGTATATAAAAATTATATACGAACAAGCATATTTCCAACTGGAATTTTACATATTTTATAACTTCTCTTCGCAAAAATTGCGTATATTTAGTGACAAATGAGCAACACGCATAGGTAAGCAACATTTACAATCGATTAGAGTTTTATAAACTTTTTGAATTAACTCATATTTCTCAATAAACTGGGTGCCGCATCCTTAAGGAAGTCTGCGGTTTTAGCACACACGCAATGTTATCAGAAACTAACTGTAACGCGTTTATTTCCAATCATCCAATGTTTACTATTTTTATAAACTTCTGGATTAGACTTATCATTCTTATCATATGGGTGTCGCATCCTTGACGTAGTCTGTGGTTTTAAAATCCATGCAATATTATCACAACGCACATAATATAAGGAGAATAATTTTTTATTAAGTTAGTCAAACGTAACGATACACCGCAAGTTAAAATATGGCGGGTAGGCCAAAATTCGTTCCTCAGCAGTACTCTGTGCTATGTTCAATACATTTCGCAGATTCTGCATTCACCGTGAACGCAACAGTTGCCAAATCACTAAACATGAGACGACAATTGCGCTCTGATGCTGTTCCAACCATAGACTCTGTAAAAGGCATTTCAATCCAAGGTGATAAGAGCAATCGCGACCGCAGAGTTGTAAGTACAAAATTATACAAGTTAAATTACACAAGTTTGTATGCACAACCTGGAAATGCATGTAAATGTGTCTTATTATCTTCAACAGGTGTTGCGTGAAGTAACACGAAGTGTAAAAGATGTTGAACCCGCTGTTAAACATACTGATGATGAAGGGAATTCTGACGAGTGTAACACGACAGAAAGCGTTGATAGTGAACCAGTTAGAGAGGATTCACCAGAACCGTTGCCAAAACAAGAGCAAGTTGATGCGACATACTTGCCAAAAAAGTTACAAAACTATAAAAAAAACTCAGTTGGTTAAAAAAATCAAAAAAAGGCTGAGCGACAGTTTAATCATGGTACGTATTTACTTCTTGGAATAGGTGGTAAATAAATGTATTGAGAATAAGGTGCTTTGTATAATTTTTTTTTTTTTTTTGAAATAACAGGTTCTTTACGAAATAGTCAGAACTTGACCCGTTGGTGCAAATACATTTTATACAACGTTTGTCATCGACCATTGGAAATTTAAGCACTGTTACCTATTCTACGTTTTAGGAAAGTGATGATTCCGATACTGAAAGTGACGGTTCTCAATCCAGTAATGAGCCAAATGAATTTTTTAATATCGGCGATGTCCAGGATATTATTGGTGATCCTGACATTACAGATATGGATTGGCAATATGAAGACGAACCGTTTTCATCACAAGATGAAGCTGAAGATTCCCAGTCGAAAAACACTGTTAGGTGAGTTACAGCATAAATGTCGTAGAAAACGAAGTTAAACTTGTATGAATACGTGCTTAATTCTGTTTAGCATAGAACCTGGTACCCTGCCATGTGACCAATCCAAATTCATTGTCTTTTATGGCATGCTCATATCACAGTTCAGCATGTTTTGCTTCAATTGCAAAAGTCCAAATCCTCAGGTGGAAATCAAAAAGAAAGGTTCAATGGCTGTTTTAACTCAATGTTGTTCTATTTGTGGACCAACTAAAAATTTTCAATGGAACAGTCAGCCATATGTATTGGGAAGGCACGCTGCTGGAAATCTCATGACAAGTTTTGCCATTCTGATGTCAGGTGTCAGCATAAGTAAAGTGTTTTTACTATTCAAGCATTTGGGCCTTTGTTCAATCACCAGCAGAGCATATTATTTACATCAAAACAAGTTCCTGGTCCCCTCAGTGTTAATGCACTGGGAGAAGTATCAAAAAGCCCTGATTGAAAATGTGAAAAATATAGAAAATGCTACTTGGTCTGGTGATGGCAGATTTGATTCGATGGGCCACAGTGCTAAGTACTGTTCTTACTCCATGTTTTGTAACAGTATTTCCAAAATAGTTCATTTTGACATCAGACAGGTAGTCATAATATTTTTTTCAACTAATAAACAAATATTTTCATGTACATTTAAGATAATCAGTTCATTTTACTTGAACAAGACCTCAAAAATAATATTATAGTTTTTACATAAACTTCATTACCTTTCGTATAGTCAAATCAGTCAGGTAGTAGCAATGCCATGGAGTTGGATGGAGCTCAAAGATGCTTCAAGTTTCTTCAAGATAGAGGACTACAAATTCCAATATTTATTAGCGATCGTCAAAAGGGATTGCAAAGTGGATTCGAACATCTGAGAAGGAAACCCAGCACTTCAATGATTTGTGGCATGTTTGCAAAGGACATTCCAAAACAATATTAAAGGCTAGTAAAGAAAAAGGCTGTGAGTTGCTGGTGTTTTGGATTAAAGGTATCCGCAGCCACTTATATTGGTCGGCTATGTCTACTAAGATGGGATATGGAGATATGATTGTGGCAAAATGGAAATCCATTGCTAGGCACATTACAAACAAGCATGAAAACCATCCAGATGAGTTGTTTCCTAAATGTGCTCATGGAGAGCTAGATGAACGTCTATGGCTTCAAGTTGGTATGAGCATGCACACATTTAGGCAGCAAGACAGAATTGAGATTGTTAAAACGTCTAAAATGTTATTTAACACTTTTCAGATGGGATTGTATTCTTTTTAAGGAACTAAATCATATCAGCGACTTTCCTCCATTCTGTTGAAAAAATCTGTTCTCAAAGATGTTAAAAAACTATCTTCAGAAGCACAAACTAGTTGTCTCGAAGGTTTTAATTCAACATTAAATGGTTGGCATCCAAAGATGACCCACTTTTCTTGGCTTGGTACATATTGCAGGTAACTTGTAATCACTGTTCTCTATCTGCCAAGTCTTTTTTACTTGTTCCTAGTCAAGAAAAAAAATTACATAGTAAATGGTTTGTTCCGTTTAGGCACGTACTGGCAGTACTTCATTTTAATGAAAACCTTCACAGACAGCCAAAGAAAACAAAAAATGGAATACCATATTATTCTGTGACATACCCAAAATTTAAATCAGGGGATGAAGTAGTAAGAACTGTTTCTTCAGCACCATCATATTGTAAGTTTAGCATGTATGCATTGGTACTCTTGACTTACACATCTAACCACTTGTCATTTTTCCAGACTATGTTAATGAAATCAAAATTGTCATGGTTCTTAGTTGTGAGGAATCCATGGACAACATATTTAAGAAGTATAAGGAAAAAGTCCCAGAAGCCTTAAACAAAACTTTCTCGGATCGAATTTCCAAAACTGAGGCCATCAAACGGCAGTTGGATAGGAAACAACTTTCTTCAACACCATTGTTTCCCAAATGTAAATTGTTCATGCTACCATGTATAATAGGTATGGCCAGTGCATTCCTAAAAGTAAACACATTAAATTGTTATTTATAGATCAACAGCAAGATGTACTGCAAGCAAAAGGTTAAGACAAAGAAAAACAAGCTGCTTCAACAGGTCCTTCAGATCCAAAAAAAACGCGCTTATGCAAAAATTGTGGACAGCCAATGAAAGGACATCCAAAAAGCCATTGTCCACAAGAATTACTTGACAAATATTCTTAGCAGGCCAACTTTAAAGTTAGTTATAAAATAAAAACTATGCTACAAAAAATGTTTCCTATTCCTATCAGTTTCTTTCCTGTGCTGACTTGTAGCCAGCATGTTCTTGGCTTGGGGATTTCATAATGGAAATCGTTTTCGGATGTCTGTGTAGATACATGCAGGTAATGGTCTAGAATTTTCCCAACCAAGGCATCCACACAGCCATCGAATGACCCAACGGTATGCAACTGCTCTCAAGTATCTATGAGAAATTCAAAATAGTAATTTCTATTTGATTATTTATTTTGACTTCACACAACAAAATTGTAAAGCATCACAGCACAATAATGAACCACATAAAGGTAAAAAGTAGAGATACATGGCAAGATATTAATCATTCGTTACAAAACAAAATTAGAAATCAAAAATGTACTAACTCATTTTCATGTATTCTACGACGCTTGTATGACCTTCCATCTTGGTCTCTTAGAAGTGAGCCAACATTCTTCAAGACTGTAGCATGTGTCATAATCGTGTACTCTTCGTGAAGAGCTAATTTTTTCAATGCTACCATCGAATACCAGTTTATGTAAAGTAGGCCCAACCTCTTGACAACAACGGTATTCAATGGCATCTGTCAGCAGTTGAGTACGACACAAGCTACATGCACACCTATAAAAAAGTGGTTTGTTATCATATTTATGCACCACGACATAAGGACAAAATAACATGTTTAATTCATGGTTTAATTTCTTCTAGAGTTCTAATAACATTTATCAACTTACCACTTATCTAACTGAACGGTTCCTTCGAACCTCGTTTCCAATGTTCTAAGCCATCTGCGTCTTCTTCGACCGACACAAAATTCTCTCCGACTGCGTTCGCAAGAGGTTCATTTTCGTAAGGATTTACAACTGAATTAGCCACAATTGTATCCTCATCGCCGGAATTCGAACGTAAATTTTCATTTGCCATATCTGAGTTTTCAGTATCCGAACTGCGTTCGCTTTCACTGCTTGAAGAACTCATATTTTATTGTGTATATGTGTTAAAAATCTAACAAAATACTAGTAAATCAATGATCATACTTTGACTTCCGTCCTTTTAATTACGTCACATCCGTATAATATTTCAGTAGTAAAAATTCGCACGCGTAACCCAACTTTGAGCAAAAATTTATTGATGATCCCGTAATTCAATATGCAAAAAAATTATACCAAAGTGATCAGGAAAGATAGAACTATTTGATTATAGAAAAAAATCGATGCCCAAAATTTCATTTCAGTAGCACTTTAACGTATTTTTATATAATCGAATATTTGTGACAAATAATTTTTCAGATGAAATATTAAATACAATCACGCGTAATAATGTACAATTTTCTAAATTATTGAGTGAATTCAATACGTTGGATCGTAAACGATTGTATTTTCTGTTAACAAATCCAATATCATTAATCAAGGTCGAGCCATTGTTTTTACGGCCTTTGTTCTTTTCTGCTACAATCAAGGAATCATTTCTTATTCCGATTATATTTTTACAATGAAAAAAATATGTGGTGAAATAAAAGGCCAAATGTCGACACCGTCTAAAATAATTCATTATCTGGCGAGCACGGTTAAGCTTTGGAGTCCTTTTTCAGTTTTGTAAAAAAATGGTGTTTACAAAAATCACGGCCACGTATGTAGGTATTCTAGATCTTAAAATAGGACTTACAATCGCCAATCATTATCAAAATTATTATTCAACACGCGCCATCAAAACTCATGATTTCATAGACGATGAAAGTACAACCGTGCTAGAGATTGTATTTGAAGGATTTTTCGCGTATCGTTCGAAAGAAATTGATTTTTTGAAGAAACAAGGATGGAGTAAAATACGTGTAGAATCACGCGACGATGAATATAAATTAACCGATGTTCGCCCTAAATAAATTACGCCTATTTTTAATTTTACAAAAGAAACTTATCCCGATTATGTTCAAGCTTTTCAAGAAGAAATGAAACAATACATGGAGAATCAACAATTAGAAGAAGATTTGCAATTATCGTCATCGTCTTCTCTAGGCGAAGAAGATAAATTACTTAAAAGAAAAGCTGACGTTCTTGAAGATTCGCTAATTAAAAATAAAAAGAAGACCGCAAAACGACAAAAATCAGTGAAAAAGTCAAGCGAAGACGTTAAGGAAGAATCGTCAAATAAAAATGCAAATGTTGTGGATAATGCAGGAGAATCCGTGGCTGTACCTGAAACTAATCTATGAATATTTATGCACGCATTATATATTAACTGTATCAATTGCAGTGATTGTGATTTTTTTCTTGTTCCTCGGACTATATTATCTATATATATTCATTTTACTATGGTACTATATTATAAAAATGGATTTTAAGTTGTTTTATTACATTGTAAATTACGATTTGGTCGTACATAAATAATGAAGCGAGCGCGCGATCAATCTACGCAAACAGAAACCATGTATGCAAAATATATTAAATTAAATGAATTTAAAACAAACGCAAATCGTTTTTTTATTACGGAAGATATGGCAAATGCCATCGAACAATTAACAGAAGAACAATCTAAAAGCAACATCTGGTATTCGCAACGAAAAGGTCGATTTACAGCTTCACGCATTAAAGATATTGTGTTAACAAAACAAGAAAATTTAGATAAATTGTGTGCGGATTTATTGACGCCAAATTTTATTAATAATCAATATGTACAATGGGGTAAAGACCATGAAGATGTAGCGCGTCATATGTATGTTGAAAAAATGAAAAAGCGGCATAAAAATTTTAAAATTTTTAATACGGGTACGAAAATTAATCCAAAATGGCCATGGTTGAGTGCTTCAGCCGATGGCCTCATTTCGCGTGATTGTCATGGTGAAGGCATCATTGAAATTAAATGCCCGTGGAGTGTGAAAGATTTGAAAATTGGACAAATTGATAAACCTAATTTTTATATTGCGTGGAATCGTGAAAAACGCCATTCGTGTTATTATCAAATTCAATTGCAATTGGCGTTGTACGAAAAAAATATGCACATTTCATTTTATGGAAGACGAAAGGAATTTATATCGAATGTGTGCATTTAAATGAAAAATTATACTGTTCTTGAAGCGCTGTTCTTGATCACGCGCTCGGACAACAAGGAACACAAGAACAGAATACGGCGTTACAACTTAAAGTAAATCAATTATCGAAACAATGGGTTGATCGAGAACAAAATAATTTATTAATGGCATATGAGAATCATTTTTCGAAAGTTGTCGGTGTTTATTTTGATTATAATAGCGAATATCAACGACTTGTTGGTTTAGATTGTTTTTTTTTCCATTCATCGAGCGTATTGTAACAACGTATGTTAATGATACAATGCCGACGGATATTAATTGTTTTTTGGAATTCACGAAAAACAGCATGGATTTTGGTATGAAATTGCAAAAGACCTATATAAGTTTTCGATCGTGAAGGGACGCGAAAAATGGAAATTTATTCAAGAAGGATTGAAAAACGACGATTATAAAGGCGATTACGTGCTAACATTCGATCAGGCAAATAAAGATGAACTTAACAATTTTCGTGCTACATATCCTAGTGAAAACATTGAAATACATAAATAAAATTGTAGCTATATAAATATATTTGTTCTTTTTACTTTATTTAACAATGGGGCATGTGTTTTCGCGTAAAAAACCACGCTATAAAAAATTGAAATCAAATCACAGCAGCCGACGCAAGAACAGCCGCAGTGTTGTAGATGCGCGAGTTTCTTTTATTATGCACAAGTCAGCGGGCATTGTTTGACGGGTGGTGATTTGGAATATTACCATCATTTATTCAAACATGAAATTCAAAATGCCGCTTCGTATTCAAGCCGTTTTACGTAATTTTTCAAATCATATTGCTCTCAAGCACGTGTGTAATACGTGGCCCTTATCGCAGTTGGATCCCAACGACCATGAAAAAATCAACGAAGCGTATTACTTGTTTTTATTAGATCAAGTATTTGAAAAATATCATATAGCGTGCGCTCGCAATGATACAACGCATTGGTTGGCGTATTAATACGCTTTATTTTTCATATTAAAGTACGTTGAACCAAGAATAGATTATAATAAATTTACAGCATCGCCCATTTATCCTATAACGCTTGTATAATAATGGATTTCTTAACAGAGGATGAAATTAATCTTTTATTGAATCCTAAAGCAAAATTGTATTATGAAAAAATATTAAAAAAATCTTATAAAAAAAGGAAAAAATGTGAAAAGAAAGTATTAGCAATTAAAAAATTATTACGTCCATTAAATCATCGTATACGCCGTGGCGATGACGTATTCAATCAAAGAAAATATATGAAAAATAAAAAGAATTTTTTACACGAACGCGCACACGTTGAATTGGAAAAAGAATTTAAAGAACGTTTGAATTCTATTTATTGGATAACGCGCAATGAATTATTCCCAAATCAACGAAAAATATAAATATTTAAAAAACCACATTACCTTAATAAAAAAGACGCCGAAACTTATTTCCGTCAACTATTTAATGATTACGAAGATTGTTTGTTAATCATATTGTAAACAACTTTGATTTTGTATTTATTTTGTGATTTTACCGTCTTAAATAAATCAGTGCAAATATTTACTTCCTAATTGACTATTCAATGTGTCTATTTAAATCATGTTTTGCAATTAAACACTAAAATTATTCCATCATGGGTTCTGTTAAACGACCAGCAACTAAAAATTTGTTGATTACACCGAAAGTGAAGATGATTCTGTTGAAAGCGTTCCAGTTAAAAAAATTAAAAAAGAACCACTTGTTGTTTCGGAATCAGAATCCGAACACGATAGCGATGTAGAATTTATTGCAGATGATGAGGAGGATGAGGAGGAGGCAATGTCTTCTGAAAGCGAAGATAGCGCAATTGAAAATGAACGAGAAGATGTTACAGTAGAAACTATTAAAGAAGAGGAAGATGACGGCGATGATAAAGAATCTGACAATAGTGACACGTTGTATCAACTTGTAGATAATGATGATGAAGAAAAAACAAAAAATACTACTATTAATATTGATACATCCACGCTACCTAAAACTGTTTTAACAATAAATATTTCTTAAAAGAATTTTATTTTATTTCTTCAACTTTTACATCTGATGTTGGTTGTTGTTGTTGTTGTTGTTGTCCTTGATTAATAATTTCTAAATCCTCATCTTTAATTTCTTGTACAAATGTATTTTTAAAATCCGTATCAATTTCATCGAGCGGTGGATCGAATAATGTAAATTAATCTCCACCGTACATGCCTACAAGCAAGCCTAAATCATCTGGTGTTGTTTTCATTTTTTTCACGATATTCTCGCTTTCTTTGAATTTTGTTTTTGAACGGTGTTTCTCTTTATGTAAACGTTGATTAATAACATCGTCGCGTTTCTGTTGAATATCGATCATCATCGAATACATTTTAGGGAATAATTTTGTCCAATCGTACATCTCTTGACGTTCAAGAAATTGCATTTCTTCTGTGAGATGAAGCAAAAAACTTGGTTTTTCGTAATCATGCATGTAGAAATTCTTTGATGTTTTTTGTAGTAATTTTCTTTCAAAATCTTTTGGATTCATGAATGAATTTACAACGACAATTGAAAAAGCACGTTTTCCATATTTGTCGCAAACTTTGCGATCCGTTTTGCATTTAAGGCCCGTAATAGCCGCATTATAATCAATGACAAAATAAGTGCCCTCGTAAAAAATGTTTTCCTGCTCGAAAATAATGGCACTAACACTCTTCTCATCAGACTGCATGTTCATACTAATGTTGATAACGACTTTTTAGTTGTTTTTGAAGATCGCGCCCTGGTTTTTCACGTGATTTCTCTAATGCTTTATGAGTGGATGGATAAAAAAAGAACTGACGTCATTCACCTCATTTAATTTATTATTCCTATTTTCAAACAACATATTTTTTCTATAACGCATTTCTTCTTGTTTGGCAAAATTAGGTACACGATTATAGTGTTTTATATTGTGAAATAACTAGAGGGCTTGCTCTTTGCCTAATTTTTTAAAAGGATTCGTTTTCTTGATTTCCTTTAAATCTTCGTATAATTTAGATTCATCGTATTGCATCGGAAGTGTTTCATCAATTTGAGTTAACGGAAACGATAAAAATTTATAACGTTTTCCGCGTGCTTTTTCAAGGAATTTCTTATCTAAATTGGCTTTATCAAACTCTTGTTTATTCGTCAACATGGCCGATGATACAAATGTTGCAAATGCAATGCTAGTTTCGCAACAAGACGTATTGAAAATGCTTTATCAAATCGAACAAATGTATAAGAAAAAGAACGATGAATCACCAATTTTCCAACCTGAAAAAGTTGCAGAAAATAAAGAAGATAAAGAAAAAGAAAAAGATGAAAATTTAGATAAAAACGATAAAGCTTCAAAATTACATCAAATCTTTAAAGGAAACAAAAAAGGAGAGGCGTTCGCTAGAGACTGTAATAGTAAAAACGAAAAAAAATTCGAATCCATTAAATAGACGCGTATTACAAAAAACTTTAAGAAATTAAAGAAAGGCAATATTAAACCAAAAGATATAAATAAAGGACAACTCAAAAATAGATATAGAGAATATTTAAAAACGCAAACAGAGGGTGTAAAATATTTTTAAATAAATGGATCCGAATAACTTTAGTTATGAGGAGAAAAAAAATGTAGTCGAATTTTGTTTACAACAGTATATGCATGCCAAGGATAATGCACAACGTGAATTTTGGATAGGTCAAGCCAAAGACTGATACGATAAGGAACTTGTTGTCTATCGTCAACGAGGACAATTCCCCGATTTCCGTGATTTTGTACGGCGACTTTCAAATCGTCGTGATTTACGTCATCCAAATGGCGATTCGGGTCAACCATTTTATCCACGCGGGCCTTGTAATGGACCAAATAATGGTCCAGGTTGGGGTCGAGGTCCACCACGTCCGCCACCACCACCATCCGATGGTTCTAGTGAAAGCGATAGTTCTGACGGAAATGATCCCGGGGCTGGTCCTAGTCATGCATATGATGGACCACCGCCTGGGGACAGCGATGATGAAAGTACGACAGAATCGGATATTGGTCCCGCTAGCGAAGATAATTTGGGACAAAATAATCAGATTATTCAAGATAATTTAGATTTTGATCCTTTTAATACGGGTTGTAGACCCATCGATGAAATAAACGATAATGATTTACAAAAATTACGCGCAAGACAAATTATGGCCGATAGTGTAAATATTTTTGAACGCGCGCGCGCCAATAACGATGAACGAACTATATTAGCGGCAATTCGATCGATCGGTCAAGATATTAATCGCGTTGAAGATTTAGGATTTGATGCAAGTAATCTTACACGGATGCGTGATCAATTAACAGCTCAATACGATGAACTCAATCAAAGTAATGTGGGTCTTCCCGAAATGCCTGGCGGGCAATCGACAATTCCACGACAAGATGTCTCGTTGGAAATTTAATCAACCGAAGGACAAACAAACAATGATAATACAACCAATCAAATAAATGTTCCGCATCAAGAAATTGATATGTTACAAAGTTTAATTTCGCGGCGCGCGCATATTAATGAAATGCGTGGCGATAACGATCAAAATATTGAAAAGAATTTAGATGCAAGTTACAATCTTAATCATTGTGTTACTTGTCGACAAAATGAATTAAACGTAAATATTCGCGAGCAGTTACGTTGCTGTGGACAAAAACCAATTTGCGAAAATTGTTTTGATAATGTCGAGCGTATTTATCGCGGTCGCTCGTGCCCTGTTTGTCGCGCACAACATTTTAATCCAGAAGGCGCGCAGGTCGTTGAAGGCGCTATTCGTAATATTAATTATTCACCTTTTCCAACTCATATGCAATCCGAATCCGAATCTGAGACAAGCGATAATGATTTACCTAATCCTAATTTAACTGGAAGCGGGTATGAAATTTATAATCTAGAAGATTTTGCTGAAGATGAAATGTGACCTAATCTAACCTCGAGTGGTTTGAAGCGTATGATCCAGAAGCATTACGATTAAGTCAAGCTACAGCCGTTCAACCTGGAACAAACAGTGGTTTAAATGGCGTACCGATTGATACACCGTTACCGTTGGATGTCTTTAATGATATTATTTATCGTAATTTATCGCAAAATACACCGTTAGAAGAAGTTGTACAACATGCGCAACATATTGCTCAAGCACAAGCAACCGGACATACGTTTGCTGAGGCATTAGATGCGCCTTTACCCGATTCTGATATTGAAAGTTATACTTCAGCAAGAAGCGATGTATCTACGCCAGAAATAACCGATGATGAAATTATTGGCGTTCGACAACGAACACGCGATACAGAAGATTTTCAACGCGCACATCGTTTTGCTTAAGACGCACGCGACGTGGAATTAGCAGAGCGTTTACACAATGAATTTGTTGCGCCACAATTACAAGAACAAGAATATCAACGCTTGCAACAAAATAACGTTGATCCACGTGTTGCAGAAGAACTCGTAACACGCGAACAACAACGCGTCAACGTATTCGAACCTTTTCCAAGTGCGTTTGCGCCGTATCGCCGCGCCGATAATGATTCACTAATCCCACGACCAAATTCACGTGTAAAATTTGCATCGCCAAGCCTAAGTGATGAACGACCACCTAGTACATTCGACGTCGATACAGATTCCGACTTGGAATCGTTAACGGGCGCCATGTCTAATTAACAAATTGTCAATAAGAAATTACGCGAAGATGAACCTATACTAAATAAACTATTAATGAACGCTGCCGAAATGATGGATGAAGATACGTACATTGATAATTATTAATCAACAGGTGGATTAAAATGAGACGGGATGAATATGGTAAGTTGACAACCACATGTGGAACGTGCCATTGATCGTGGTGTTCCATTGGCATACCAACGTGATATTGATGCCGTGCTTGAAGCGCATAATGATATTACTAGCCGCGGAGCTTTACAAAATGAAAATCTTCATTCAATACGTCAACGACGTGAACTTGAAGATAAAATAAATTTATTGCAACGTAATTGAAATGATCAACAAGCCAATAGACGTATGGAAGAATATGAAAAAGTATTATTAAAACAACAACTCATTACTACAAAAAGTCAATTACATGATTTAAAATCACGTTTACAAAATGATTTCTTAGCGGCAGTCCCACGACCCAATCGCACATTAACAAATGCAGGTCTTCCTAATTTTACATTCGCCGTTGATGATGCCGTGGATGACAATCTTGAACGCGAGCAAGATTTCTTAAGCAATGAACGTAATTTAAACAGACCTAAAGCATCAAATAATGTAGGTGATATTAATTTAGATCGCGCAAGCCGTGTTCATCAAATCTTAAAAGAACAAAATACACCGTTGCGAATTGATCCTTTAGGCGACGCAGTTGCATTTGAACAACGCCGTATTGAAAATGATACGGATGTTGTTGAATCAGCTATGCCCGTCAACGATTTAATTCAATTGAATAATATTACGCTGGGTGGAAGAACAACTCAGAACGATTTACAACGGCGCGCAGCCCTTCAACAACAGCAAAAAGCAATAACATTCTAACGCGTAAAATTGAAGAAAATAGACGTGAAATTTTATACAATCAATCGCTTAAGGATAACAATGAGCTTACACCTATTATTCATACTTTAGAGCCGCATATACAAACTCAATATTTTCAACAACAAAATGCACTTGAACAACGTATTGAAGAATTAGTTAGACATCATAATGAGCTCACACAAGGCCGTGCATTTGCTCGTCATGATTTAAGTGCCGCCATTCATGATGGCGGCACTTGTATCCAATCGAGAATTAAGAAAACGTGAAAATACTCCAACCAATCGTTTACGTTTACTTCTCGAAGGAAAAAACCCAAAAGAACGCTCGCGTATTCTACGCCGTATTGATCGATACAAACCTTACGAACGTCAATTTGGCGAAACAATTTTCCCAAGCTAATGTACGAAAACGATCATGACTCGAGTATTGAAAACGATAAAGATCAATTTCTTGATAATTTTTCGCTAAGCACCGAAATGTTAGACGCATTTTACGTGATATTCTACTCAAAACACAATATTTTGTCGGTGCACAAAATGAACTGAAACCTATGCACGCGCGAAAACGAAATTTCTATCAAATTATTAATACAAAAGCAGATACGCATCGTGGTGAACATTGGGTTGTTTTTGCTAAGCATAACAATCAAACAATTTTTTACGATCCGTTTGGAAAAACAATGGAGGCGTTTGGTGTATCAAAATGGAATCAAATGTACAGTGGACGTATTGAATCGTATCGAAAAGAATCACAAGCGGCGACTACAAGTTCATGCGGGCCTTGGTGTCTTTATTTTATAAAAACATTAAAAAACGAAGAACCTTTTATACGACACAGTAAAATTATGCTTTATGATTTAATCGATGAAATACTTTTATTTAATTATATTTATAAGCGTTTTATGCGACATTAATATACTAAATAATTAGCTTCATCAAATATATTATGAGCTAAACCCATACGTGGATCTGTATCCGGGTGATTATCTATAATTAAATGTGTATATTTTTTAGGCCAAACCATTTTTTCAATTTGCGACATGACTATTTTTTTACGGTCATTTTCAGGTACATTGACATACGAGGACATATATTTTTTATACGATTGTAATAGTGTTTTCGAGTACATTAATATTGAATAATGTGTATTTCGACGCGCAATTAATGTTTTTCCATTCAAGTACAAATCTTGAAGGATAGTAATCACCGTAATATTACGGTGATGTGTTCCGCAAACATACAAATCCGTCATTGCTTCTTGATTTTCTTTTTCTTGCATGACCGCCAACAAATCGTCGACAATAACTATATTGACTTTTGTCGGATCTTTGTCTCTAGTCACATCTTCTATGGATGGATATACTTCCGTATATTTTATCTTAAACGAGGTGCCTTTCTTTTTCAATGATTTTTCAATTTCATCGTACAACGGTTGATTTTCACGATAAAAAATTGTTACCGTATCAATTTTCTTATCGAAAAACAGCTCCTGGTTTTCCAATACTTGTTTAATAAAATAGGTTTTACCCGACTGAGTCGAGCATACAACAATCCAATTGGTCGGTGTTTTAAATTTAAAATCCATTAATATTTTTTCAACAAATGCATGAAAATGAACAGATTCTTGCATTTGTTTTTTAATACTCGATAAAAATGATTCATCTTTATAGTAATTCGTCGAATCCAATATATTCTTTGTCGAAGGGGTCTCGTGCATTAATTTCGTACTCATCGCGTGATGTTTGTGGGCGATCTGTAATTTCAGGAGGCAGTTCTTCACAATTATAAATATCTTCGCGCGTTAAAATTAAATCTTTATGTCCGAAAGGACGTGAATCCCACTGGTCACCTTCTTTATTAGTAAATTTACTACGTTTGTCGTAACATCCTTTTTTTAAATCTTTTCCATTTGAAATACAATAATTTCATGACATTTATTTGGAGAAT
Organism: Xenia sp. Carnegie-2017; assembly: GCF_021976095.1. Taxonomy (NCBI): domain Eukaryota; kingdom Metazoa; phylum Cnidaria; class Anthozoa; order Malacalcyonacea; family Xeniidae; genus Xenia; species Xenia sp. Carnegie-2017. The sequence goes on from NW_025813486.1 coordinate 10,451,683, forward strand.
ACCTGTCAAAATTCATCGTTATTTTTTCTAAATCACCATTTAATATATAATATAATAACTTTTCATTTACTTTATCGTTACACGATCTCTCCATTCCTTTTAAATGAACAACAGGCTTGTCCATTTTTTTTTTTGCTTATTACGCCGAGTAAAATAATAGGTTTTTGGAGCCAAGGCAACAAATTCTTTAATATCGTGGTCTGGTTGCTCATCTTTTAATTGTCCTAATTTTGGACCAGTTTTAATATTATGACCACGGGGAACTTTATAAACCACGTTATCCGTATCGCAATATTTAATACCATAGCTTGTTTTACTAACATCGATGTTTAATCCAGCCAATAATTCGTTAATCGATTGAAATGCTTTATAAAGCTTTTGACGCGAATAACTTGTTACAAACGATGCCAATGGTTCATTTACGTATTCTGTTTTTTTCTTTTGATATTTTCGCTCGGGTGGAAGATTAAAGCGAATTTCAAAGCCTTTTTCCAACGGTACTTCGCATTCCAACGGAAACACGGCGTAATCATAATGACAATCTTTTAAGTCAAGAATACGTTTGTAAATATCATCATGGACGATCATCGATGATGAATAAAATTCACGTTGGCCTAATTTTCCCCCAATACTATTCGCTGTTAATTTGCCGACCATGCGTTGTACAGTATTCTTAACCATAACATCGCCTTCTTCTAAAATACCTTCTTCATCAATAAGACTACGTAATAATTCGTGAGCCTGCGCTGGATCATCGGGCGGTTTTTCTTTTTTATATATTTTTTTTAATGCCAAACGCATAAGACGATCAAATAACATCGCTTTTTCTTTATAATGATGCATTTCATAACAATCAATAAGCTTGTAGCCCAACTCGAGTGAAAAATAGATGGCATTGCTTGGATACGTTTCATACATTGAACGATGGTGATGAGGTAAACAATACATGACGTCATATTGACCATCGGCTTCACGCGCACAATCCCAACACAATGAAAACACTAATTTTGAGCGGGTGCGTACAGGTGAATATGGAATAATTAAATCAGTGGGTGCTTCTATTTGACATTTTAATAAACCAAAGAATTCGCCTGATTCAATGAGTGTGCGCATTCGATCTTTATCTCGGATGATTTCATAATCACCCATAGGATAATAATTCTTTTTTTGAGACTGTTGTAATCGACATATTTAATTTGGGCTTTTTCTGTTCCTCTAACATAATTACAAAACACTTCTGTACGACCACCAAATAAAGCATCACGTGGATCAATAGGCAATAAGCTGAATACGCGTTCATCATAAATGAATTTTTTATAATTCAACTCCGAACAATCGATATCGTGTGAATAAATAATATCATTCTCAATATCAAGATACGCTGATAATTTTTCTAAATTTTCACGTTCTGCGTCTCCGTGAAAATTATTGAACGTGGGATTAGGGAATACCCGTGTTAATACCGATATTTATTTTAAATGTTGGATCGCTAAATTCATTTTTCAATTTCTTTTCTTAACTTAAATAATAAGACAATTGTAGCGGAATCAAGTGTGATTTGACATCGTAACGTTTTCGATGTGTTTGCGCTAAGATGGTATTCGCTCTTAGGCCCGGTTCAAACGTCGCATTTTACATGCGCCGAATCAAATCTGAGTTTTAGTCGACTAAAATAGTTTTATGCGTAGTTTGATTCAGACGTCGAATTTAATAGTCGCATTTATAATAGTTATGCTTCCACTTTTTCATAGTTTATTTATTTTCTTGTACTAATTTCCTAAAATGGCGAACAGGGAAATGTTTTTACAACTTTGCGCATGGCATTTAGCATGGAAATAATTGATTTTTGCTTAGAAATATCTTAAAATAAATTATGCATTAAATTCGGCTCATGTAAAATGCGACGTTTGAATCAACATCGAATTTTCGTCGAATATTCGACTAACTCAGTCAAATATGCGACTAAAGTCGCATTAAATTAAAATCCGTCGAATTTAATTGATTCAAACGTCGCATTTTACATGCACATAATTCTCGCATTTGATTCGGCGCATGTAAAATGCGACGTTTGAACTGGGCCTTAGATATGAAATATCTATTTTTTCCTTTTTATTTTGACTATCGGGAATAAAACGCAATTTTCGAAATGCGGCTAGCACACATGAAGCAATACTAAATATATTTTTATTTAGTAGCGGATAAACGCCAAAAATTTCATTATAGACACGTGAAAACTTGACGATAATTTCAAGTAGGGCATATGAATCGTTGATTGAATATTTTCGCATTTAATAAAGAAAACCGAAGGCCGACTTTCTCGTTGCCGTGTTTCGCATCCTATTTCGTTATTGTACCAAGTCATGAAATTTTCATTGAAAACGTGTGCGCCTTCATAATATTTCAGCTCGGGTACGGGGCCTGAATAATTCCACGCGTCTTCTCTTTCATTTAAAAATTTAAATGGAAATGTTCCTTTCGTGTATTGTTCTGATACTTGAAACGAACCCATAATTCACGAACACTGCCCATTAAATACATTGATGAATCTTGTAAGCTGATTTGTGTATATTTTTTCTCGCCACCCAACCGTCTTTGTTTTAGTAATGTTGCAATTGGGATTCTATAACCGCGGCGCGTTTTTGAAACAACTTCCCATCCATCAGATATTAATAAATCAATTAGAATAGGTTTCGTCAAATTTGGCGGTATTATGAGCAACAAGGCAAAAATTGTCGGCGCGTCGAAAAAGAATTTGGAAAAGTTGATTATCCAATCGCTGGCCATCATTATGTAAAAATTGCATTTCAACACACTTGCAAGCATGCTCGTCGTTTTCAACGGGTTGAAGGCGATAATCTCCTTCTTTAAAACATTCTGCACACATGCCAACGAAAGAAACAGCGACGGGTACTTGAATATTATCGATTAATTGCTTTTCAAAATCATACACCATAACTCCGCTTTTATTTTTATTTAACGCTAATCTTTTTAAATAACACGGATCGTTATCGGTATGGTGCTCATAACATATTTTGCATTTATATAAACCACAAATATGATCTTCGCGTTTTCCATCTTGATTACACAAAAGACAATGAAAAAAGCGTTCACAATCACCCGTTTCACCAATTCTAAAACGCTTAAAGCGTCAGTTCTAATTTTTAGAAATGCGTTACGAAGCGTCAATAAAATGTATTCCGCGCATTCTACAAGATATGTTACACTAGGTTCCAGTTTCTTTAGATAATGTGTAGCTCCGTGCAGCTCCGTACATTTGGTTCAAAATGGCTACTCGCCCCTCAAAGCGATTCAAATCTTGCAAACTTCGCGTTCGATCTATCTCTACGAGTGGCAAAAAAATCACGAAGAATATTTCTCTGAAAGCTTCAAATCGTATTTCAAATGAATTAAAGTCAACAAATGTCCCTTCTAGTGCGATAGAACGACATAATTTGTATGAGTTTGATGAAGGTGAAGGTTACTGTGATGAAGAGCATGCTTATGCAACAAACTATCAGAACAGACGGGAAAAGGAATTTCAAGGCTGGCAAACCATACGAGAGTCTTTGTTAAACGGAAGAATTGAAGAAGAAGTTTTTCTTAACGAAGAAAAATGCTCTGAATGTGGTGTGATTGGGGTAGAATTTCGTTGTAACGAATGCGCACACGAAAAATATTTTTGCAAAGGTTGTGCTGACAGCACTCAACGAAACAAGCAACTACTTCCATGAGCTTGAACGGTTTAAGGTATGGATGGAAAGAATAAAGATAAATTCAGTTATGATGAAGTTTTGTGGTGTATAAGTTTGGTGATCAAACGTTGATTTCAATTCATGTCATCATGGTCATTGTATCATACATTTGTGTGAACTGCTATTGAAACATAGCTTGCATTATGTTTTTAGGATGGGTATACATTACCTTACTTTCCCAATCATGGTATTCTTGCAGCAAGGCATCAGAAATCTTGCCATAGTGCTCAAGCAAGAAATGTCATTTGCATTGACCAATATGGTTTGTTTACTAGCTTAGATATAGTCACTTAAAGATTGATAATTTATCAACCTTAGCATTTTGTTGATACATAAGGTCTTTGCATGCTCATTTTTTTAAATCAATATTTCTTCTTTAAATACTAGCTTCATGGTAAATTCTAAATTTTATTGCAAAGTTCATGTTTAATTACCACCTACCCTCTTTCTTTGTGATCTTTGTATGTTTCATTATGATGCTGATGATGATGATAACCAGAACTTGCAGTGTATTTTTTCAAATAGGCCGGCAACATCAGAAACAAGTTCTGTTTTGTGAGTGTGAAAAAGATTCAATAACGTTAATAAGATTGAAACTTTGGCCTGGCAGTGCTACTCGTCCCTCTTTAGCTTTTCATTTTAAGATGATGGAGTTGGCTGAAACCTTACTTCTTGAATGTCATGTTTCACTTCGAAAATTCTGCGATGCTCTAAAAATATGGACAAAGTGCTCCTCTTTACCATTGTGGGTAAGTATTCATTTCAACTGTGTAAAAAGAAATACATGTGTACCTTCATTCTGTGTTGCCAACAAGGGGGTACTTCCCCCCTCCCAATATTTCTCCCACATTGGTCTTTATTTATAGAACTTGAAAAGGTGTGTGATATCAAACAGTGCATTGTAAGTTTAAGGGACATTTTAGGAGTGTTTCCCCATCTCTCCCTCCCCCCAAAAAAATCCTGTTTGCACAGCTGCCCATGATATAGATACCCCAGAGCAGTGCAACAGATTGTTAAAAGTTTGTAACAATTACTAGTTACCTGCCTAAAACATAGAAAAACTTTTGTACATTTTATTAATTTTATTTCTCTGATGATAACAATACATCTTATGATAGATTTAAAAGAGACTGTTCTGTACGTACTCAAAATGTTTTTGCTATCATTGCATCCACGTGAACAATATTTATTGGGTACGAAAAATAATGTTCGGTCTCAATAGAAATAGTTATAAGCAGCTAATAGCAAATTATTTGTTGTCGTGTAGATACAATTTAACCCAAGAAGAAAAAAGGATATGGATTAACTGATGGGGAAGGAGTGGAAAGACTATGGTCATTTCTTCGGGGATTTTCTAGCATGACCAAGGAGATGAGCTCTGGTCGCTGTCTTGATATTTTGACAGATGCTTTACTGCACTATTCTTCTCGTCGACTTGAACAGTTTGGTTGGTGTGTTTACTTAAAGTACTCGTGTTAGGCTCAGGGAAATAACTTCTTTTAATAGTCAAGTTGATTTTGAGAACATTTGCAATACGTGTATTTGATAGACAAAAATTTTATCTTGATGGGGTTTTTTGGCCAACAAGTAGGTGATTGAAAGCTGGAATTGACATACATAGGACAACACGATCGCTTCAAAAAGTATCGACACCATACAGTATTATAGACTTTAAGAAGGAAATAGCGTCCCAAAATTTGTACTGTGTAAACGTTTTTTGTTTACTTGAAACCGGTATAGAAAATGCTATATCTTCAAAGCACGTGTGTTTTAATCTTTTGCAAGGGCTCTTAAAATTGATTTAACGATTTAAAGAAATCCTGTCCCAGACCCTGATATAGTCACTTTAATAATGTACACACAACTGTTTGATCAGTCAACGTTTTGTAAACTAGTAACCACTCACCGCCCCCCCCCCCTTCTGTTTTTTGTATATTATTTATTTAGTGCTGGAAGTTGTTGATTTTTTTAGGATCTTCATTAGCTGCTAAACTTAAAAGATGTCCTGAACTTATTACTAACACGCAATCACAAATACAAGACTTATTTTCGAAGCTAGATGTTCTGTATGACTCTGATTTATTAGAGACATGGATGAAGGAAGAAGAAAAACTAATTAATGAGAAGAATTGTATGTAATGTGCCTTTCCATCAACTTGTTGGCTCATAATTTTTATTAGATGACTGGATTATTTCTTGTAGCAAAACGGGCACTTCCGTTAACATGGCAACAAAAATATGTGGAAAGCTTATTGCAACTTTACCAGCTAAGGTAATGTAGGTATACAATTTTGATATATAAAGTTTATCAAGTGCATGAATAAATATTTTTACAAATGCGATTCTGTAGTTTTGCTCAATAGGTTGCTGAGATAAATGCGTAATGTCGTCACTGTTTATTTTGTAGTGTATGGCTTTGTGTATGTAATACTGAAGTAATTAATCATTACTATCAGATGACATTTTTTCCTTGTAGAATGCAGATTGCTTGTATTCTGGAAGTTGATCATGGTCACTTTGCGGATAGTGTTAAAAAGACTAAGAAGTAAGGCAAGCCTTTTGACTATATGAATTGTGCATTTTTTTGTCGCTGATAAAACCTCGTGAATAAGTGTTGAGAAGAATTTCATTCTCCTTAAACCAATAGTCGTTTCGTTGTAATATTATCGTTTAAATTTGTTTTGATGTATTTTTTAGAGTAACGAAACAGGTTGAAAACATTGAGAGAAGAAAGAAAGTGGCGAAGAGGTGGAAACCTGGGGAGAGAGAATTTAATACGGCAGCTTTGTCGCTGGAGCTGAAACGGAATGAGTCTGTTATTGAGTCAGCATTTTCTTTAGCAATTGAAAGGATGTTCCTTGTATCCTTAAAGAATAAATATGCAGGTATTCTTCCTAATGTAACATTTAAATATACTGCTAAGCATTTCAAACGTCTTTCACTTTAGTGCGTGCGTACTTGCCCAGTCCTTTTAAGTGAGTGTCATTTAATACTTTTAATACTTCGAATTGGAATTATGAAAAAAAACCCATTGAATAGTAGTTTTTACAGAAACTGTATTGGTGGTATACTGCTTTAGTAAAATTATGAATGCTATATGACTTTAACTTGTATTTATTGAACCGAGCGTTATCTTGCGTTTCAGATGGCCAAGCGATAGCCGTTAAACTTTCCAAACAAATAAAGCCCGCCGCACACTGGTAAACTTGCCGCGCGTACTTGTTATTCGTGACAAGTGCGATCGACAGAATTTCCTAGTGTTCGCGGAAGTTTTGAACAACATTTGTCATTCGTGACAGATGAGTCTAATATCAAACGCGTTTATATTTGACTCATCTGGCACGAATAAAATGTCAACTTGTCATCGAATAAGAGCAGAAACAAATTCCATTAAAACTACAATAGCCAAGTATAATGCATCACTAAAGTCTTTGGAAGATTGGATTGAAGGACTACCTAGAAAAATTGAATTCGACGAAGCAAAAGATCCAAGGTCGCAACTTTATTGTGATTTTAACTTTCAAACAAATAAAGATACAGTACCGTTCACTGCTAAACGTTCTGCTATTGAGTTGCATAACTTTCTTGAAAGATGCAAAGAGGAACAAGAGATGTTAGAAATGGAAACAGAAAGACTAGTACACTATTACTTGGATAAGAAACAAGAACTGGAGTCCTATATCAATGTTAATGGGGAAGTTCAGAGCAAAATCTTGAGAGGAACTGTAGCAAATTTTAAGAAAGATCTAATTAACATAAATAATGCACTGTATTCACTGAAACATATGTTAAATGACTATTTAACAGAAGCTAGTAAGAGTAAATTACCATTCTTCAAGATAGAAGCAGAGCATGCATTATCTATTTTGCGTCCAACAAACATAATTGAGGATACATTAGAGATTGAAACCAGTTCAGTTGATAACGAGACTGACTGCGAATCAGTGCTTCAATTTTCAGATTTTGAATCAGACACCGAGTTAGAATAATTCCAAATACACACGTGTATATATATATAATTATAAGTTAATAGTGAACGCTTTTGCTATATGCAAAGTTCAACTTTATAGGTTTGAGCGCTCTAGGGACTGTACAAAACAATCCATACAATGTGTAACCATACATCCTGTGTCCCAAGTGCAGCATTCACCATTTTACTAGGGTGATAGCTGGAGGTCACATTGTTATACACTTTATGTATATGTATATATATAGGAAGTTTATATTTCTCTTTTACAACATATTTTGATAATTGTTTTTATAATAAAGAATTAAGTGCAGTATCAGTTAAAAATAATCCTTTTTTTCAGTGATAGAATTAAATTTATATTTATATAATTATAATATGGATTACAATATTTCATTCTATTACCCTCTAATACATCTCCATAGTATTTATACAAATTATTTTTATAAATAATATATTTTTTTTCATTGAAATTCATTAGTTTCTTCAAATTTTAAGTCCAGAAGTATATCTAGCTCTTTGTTAGTAATTAGTTATTATCTGAATCATCATACTCCAATTCAAATATTATATATTTTGAAAATAGAATCAAAGGACCTTTTTTATATTTCATTATATGTATTGATTGTAAATTAAAATTAGCACTAGCATCTAGTTTAGATAATCCACCATTTAAATTAAAAAAAGTTTTTTATGTAATAATAAAAAAGATGAAATATTATTTGGTTTGCTATCGGAATTTCTTATACTGTTTGGTAAACAATTTTGCACATTAGTTACTTCACCAAGTTCTGGGATTTTTGTACATTTCCACTTCTAAAATGAGTAAATTATATGGAAGTGCTGAAAAAATATTCAATTTAATACTACTCCTTTTTTGAGGTTTTTTGGTTTTAAACTCTATTCAATATAAAATATTATTTTTATTAATTCCTGTTAAATTAAATGGATATAATATATCCATCTGTGGAATAAAAAATTTCGAGATAAAGTATCAGTATGTTGCAGTAATTTAATAGGTCGTAATTTAATTTCCATTTTTTAAATCAATTTGACATTCCAACGTAATATTTATAGAATTAAATGGTATAATTGCCTTAATGATGCAATACTTTTATAGTTAAATTTTTAATAATTGAAGAAATTAGTTGTTTTTTTATGGTTGGAGGATTGTACACAAATAAATTGTCTCCACTTTCATTTGCATAATGTAAAGGAACAATACATAACAATTCCCTTTTTGAATTACCAACAATTTCTCTATCAATTTTTTCACGATATATAAACATTTTATTGATTCCAACTGTCTCATCAGGAAGATATGGACAATGAAATAATTTTATTTTTCACAAATTCACGTTTCTTACAATCAAATCCAGAGTCAAATGTATATTTTATTACTTCTTTGTCTAACCCCAACATAAAACTTAATTTTTTTGAAAAATTTAATTTAAATTCAATTGTATCATTTCCTGAAGCATAATCAGTATATTTTATTTTGCTTATTATAGGTTTTATCCATATATAATTTTAAAATCATATTTTTACCCTGATTAGAATAAGATTCTTTCCTTGAACATAGTAACAAATATATCCATTTGTTAAAATTATATTTTTTACTATTTCTATTCTTAAAAATATTATAATCATTTAAATAATCATTCAAAAGCGATATAATTTTTATTGTTATATATTCCCAATGGTATTTTAATTCTTGGTAAATTAAACTTTAAAATTGGATATAAACTTATATCAATATTTTTAGTTGTAACATCCGTTTGAATAAAAGATTTCGAAAATTTTAATTCTAAATCACACCAGAATTCATCTACATTAATGTTTTTGCTGTTTTGGATAAAAACGTTTAACACTGTTATGTATTTTTATTATTTAATGCATCAATTTGACCAGGTAATGTTGTAGCAAAATGATTAATATAGTTTTTTAACAATTTTATTATTAACTTTACAAATTAATGTAATATTTTTCATTTTGAAACCTTTTTAATTCTTCACAATAAAATTTCCTTGAATTTCTTCACCGTTGTTATCACAAAGCTTATAAGTAACAAGATCCGTCAAAAAAACTTTATTTATATAAAAAGTCTCATTAACCCACTGTCTCAAGCTTTCCTTTTCAAAAATATTATTTTTAATTCTTGAAATTTGCACTTTATCATTTTTCTTTAATATACTTAAATTTTTATCTCTTTTTTTTTCATAATATTAGATAATCTTTTGATGTAATTTTTTTCCGCCTAAATAAACATCATACGGTGAAACATTGTCAGAAAGTAATCCACGATAAGGATTTTCGTTATATCTTTCCACAATTAAATGTAAATATTTTCATAAGTAAATTTTTTTTCCTTTTCTTGTTTGCAACAAGTCAATAGTTTTTCCAGTCATCTGTTTTATTGTTTGTATAAATCTATCAGCATGAGTAGCTTTAATTTCACGATTATAAATATTATAATTTGTAAAATTATATTTTTTTGACAATTCTTTTCGAAACCCTTGAAATTCAGTTCCCTCGTGTGATACTATTTCTTTAGGAAATTCATTTTCTTTCAATACAATATCTTCAAATTTTTCCATAACATTTTTACTAGATTTATTTTGCAATAACTGAACAAAACCATATCTTGAATAAACATCAACTACACATAACAAATAACACAAATTATCATTATATCTTGCCAAATCTTTCATTTCAGCTAAATCAATATTCCATAAATAATTTTTGTTCATACATTTATATTTAAAATTTATATTTTTTTGATACAAATTATGTATATTTTGTTTATTATCTTTTAAATGTTCACCTTTTAATAATCTTGCAGCTCTTTTTATAAAAACATTGTTAATTAAATTATTAGTTTTCTTCTTTGTTCTCCTCATCACCATCATTCAAAAACGTTGGAGGATGATGAAAATCAAGCTTTGGAAAAAAATATATCATTATATGTTCTTTCAATTTTATCATTGCCATATTTTTTATAAAATTCTACAAAATCTTATTTCTTTCCAATTCTTCCTCTAAAATTTCATTCATAAATTCACTATGATAACCAATGCAATCATTTATTGGAATATCCAATTTATTAGAAAACTCTTTCAATACATTAATAGCTTAAATGTCATTACTACTTTCAATATCTTTTTGTCTTTTTTTACTTGGTACAGTTTTTGGCATTTATTTACTTTTTCTTCTTTAGCTTCCTTTCCTTTGATTTTTTCTTTTCTTCTTCACTTTTTAATAAATCACGACAAAATCCAACAAATTGTCGAAATTTTTGTGACATAGTTTTTAAATCGTCATCTTTTCTGAAATATATTTTGTAAAATTAATCCGCCCAATCAATCATTGCAATATCATTTAGATCAGTGGGTTTGAAACAATCATATCATCATCATCATTAACATAAACAGTTACATTTTCATCCACAACATGGTATGATTTTTGTGTTTTTAAACTTAATTTATTATCTGAATCACGTTCAAAGATAACACGTTTCTCATTAGATGAAAACAAAACTTCATATAAAATTTCCTTTTAATCTTTATTTGCAATCTTATTCAACACATTTACCAATCTTTCACATGTTTGCAAATTCATTTGCAACTCATCATTACAGCACATTCCATCGTTGTATGGAGAGTAAACAGATTTTGAAAAAAAACATAGATTACTAAAGCGATTAAAACTGCATATTTTATTTAAAACGATTGCTTTTCCATTAGAATAACTTTGTAAAACTGTTACCAAATCTCTAAAACTTTTTTTTAAATGGTATACTCTAGTATAAGGGGTAATGGGTTAACAATTGACAATGTCTATATTTTTTAGTTATTCCTTTAACCTGCAATGTGCTTTACCCATTTTCTGACAAATGCCACATGACTTTACTTATCATTGGGGTAGCTACGAAGCTTTATTAAACAATCCACAAATAAAATTGGCAAAGAACGAAAATGGGCTTAATTCATTGATTCAAAATTAGAGATTTTTGAGACTTTTGTGAGCCTCAAAACTTTGAGTATTCCAGGAAATTTCTTAAGTATTTTGGTCTGTTATCTGAATGTCATGCAAAATCACAAGTTGGCATAAATGCAATGAGCAAAGGCAATATATAGTGGAGACAATAGACGTGGTGTTGAAATAGCGTGAGAAAAACAACAAAACGTAAACAAGAACATTTGGAAATTTTTTTACACGTTTCCCCCGATAGTTATTTCTTAACATTCAAACTACACTTGTGCATAATATAAGAATACGAATACTTTAGGTGCATACAATTATTGGTAACAACATGAACATGCTATACAAAAAAAAGTTTAACACACTACAGGAAATCCTGTTTAGCAAGGCATTCCAGAACAGACGTGTGAAAACCGAAAGGTATGCTTATTTGGGATGTAAAAATTTTGGTTTTTAACCTTAAAGTTCCTAATTCTTTGTCCTGGTAACAGATTAGGTTTAGTCCAATAATGTTTGTTTTCTGGGTTTTAATGAGTTTATAAGTTAGCTCTGAGCTCGTCTTGTCTAACCAATATCCCCAAATCTTATCTTCAGTAGACAATGATTCAATGCTTTCAGCTGCACCAGGATAATAGAAGAGCCAATACGGTTCATCAGAGTCAGTATAAACCGGAAGAATGTATCCTTCGTGTGTTCGACTGCTTTTACAGTTGGCAATAAGAGTCGCAAAGGCATCAGGTTTGAAAAAATTTTTAAGTTTCCCAGTCAACAAATCGAGCTCTGACTTTGTCAAATCTACATCAGTTACCACCAAATCGCATTCTTCAATCAGCTTGTTACGTATCAAGCACATTGATACTTTGGCTTCTTCAAAAACAACTTTCTTCAACACAGATCGGTAACATTCTCTCTCTTGATCAGAATATTTACGATTCTCTGTCAAAACTTTTTCTACTTGCGGTGATTCGATTATTTTGAAATGAATATTCTGCGCATTTTTCATAATGTTGGAAATCTGTTTAATACCATACTGACTGGGTTTTTTAAATGTAATACCTTCTGGCAAACCAGTAACAGTAAATCCTCCTTTTAAATAAGGTACTCGGCACATTTTCCCACAAGCTTCACCTTCGAAGAAAATTACAATGATGGGTAATACATAAATGTAGCTAGCAACAATCAATGACAATAACAAAAGTCCCATATTTATGGGGAGAGATTTTAACACGTACAAAACTATGAGGACAGACACAATAAATGATATTTCCTAAATATGTAAACTGTAATGCACATTGTTCATTTTTTACGAAACAGCATTCTTTCCCATGATTTGATTTAATAAGTTTGGAAATGTTTCACAATGGTGCAAAACATTCATGCTGACTTGAAATAACTTGATTGTCAAAAAAGGAATTGTGTATAAAATGGACTAAAAAATATCAACCATGACACAAGCTCAGAAAATGGAAAATCATTTCAAATGCAATTTGCACTTACTGTATTTCTGGTTGAATAGTTTTATCACATCACACACCCGGTACTTTCTGACAACCTGTTTTGGAGAATCTATTTAATAAAAAAAAACATTGATAAAGAAATAACGCCCGTGTAAAATGCATGGAAAGGGAGGAGAGGATTATTCATATATCCAGCTGAGCCCAAGTGATTACTTTTGAAAGCAATTTACTTTCAAAAGAAATCCGAAACAACTGAATAAACATTCTTGGAACAGCACTAATGCTTGAGAAATAATGCACTGGTATTCCAAGACCCACAAGTTTCTGAAAATAACTGTGTAGGTACAGCACTTACCCAAATACTCAACGAAATTGACACCAATTTTTCATTTTATTCAAAAGTTGATTCCTTTTTCTGTTCCAAACTGTTGAAGACAAGAATCACCAGGCTCCAAGAATAAAACAACTGCTTCACAACCAAGACTTTCTAAGTAAGTAAGCTAGCAAAGAGAAATTTAATTGAATTTACACAGCATAAGTTTTCAGCAAATTTTTCTCTAAGTAAACAAAAGTATAAAATCAACACATCTACAATGTGTTAGATTAAACACTTATCATAATTGCTTTGGCCTTATTTTATGATACGTATACTATTATTTTGTGGGGAAATTAGAGCCCCTCGTACACCCTAATCTATCTAAAGCTATGGGGATTGCAAAATTTCTTACAAAATACTCCCCCTTCACATCCATGACACTGGTCTATCAATGCTAATATTTTCCACAGTAAAATTGCAAACGTTACAAAATGCTAACTTTGTGGATCTGTAACCCAGTAGACTTGGCTAAATTTCAGCATTTATTTGCTACTTCTAACAATTCATAACAACTTTTACAAATTTTTTTGTAGTAGAAGTTTTCTTTAGGTAAATTGTCTTTCCTTTAGAATGGATTGAAATTTACAAACCATCACGTTATGTTTATAGAGATGCTCAACTAAATCTACGCACAAACAATCAAAGTAAAAATCATTCTCTTATATCATAATACTGTACATATGTACAGTGGGTAATAACAGCTGTACCTGTGACAAAAGCTGCTTTTTCCCTTTTTTCACTTGGTTTGTGCTCTGCTTAAATGTCTGGTCATGAATGTCATTGCTTTGAACAGCCTTTGCTCTTTCTGCCCAAATCACACGTTCCTCTGCCCCTAACAAGTTCCAGTAGTCTACAGCTAACTTCAGCCTCTCAGAATTAGAGCTCAGCTGCTTGCATTCCTCTAAAATTACAAAATGCATATTTACAAAAGGCATATAACAACAGAAAGAAACAAAGTACTCTTTTGGGTTTAAATGACGACTGCACAGGTTTTGTCTTAGCACTTTTGGGGGAATAAAGATGATACATATTGTACAGGCCATAAAAAACATACAGTTTATAGATCAGAACCTGAGTTCAGCATATGCAAGCAAAAAAGATTATATGCTGTAGTTCTACGCTTTGAAGGGCACAGTCTTAACTCCTCATCTTGATGAGAGCTGGCTTTTCTTTTTCTGGACTGCTTTTCATTCCCAATCCATTTCTAGAAGAAATAAAAATAAAAACTTTTCTTTTTCTCGTAGCTAACCTGGTTAACCAAGGTTATTTACTACATGGTGTATGAACAAATAGAGTACTAACATGAAGCCTTATTAATAAGAAAATTTGTTAAGGTATATTAATTTAGGTTTTGCCTTGATCACCTTAAATGATATGCACCCAATGCAATTAAACCTTCAAAGCAATTATATACATAATAATGGGGTGACTAGCAGAGAGTAGAAATTAGAAAAACATCTCTAGCATTTACAATTTAAGGTAGATTCAACATTATTGAGTCTCTATAAACTGCAATGATTCTGTCATTTGCAAACTTTCAAAAACATGCAATGAATACAGCATAGTCTGCTCAGTCATTTATTCATGCAATGCAAAATTTCACTTGCTGTGAAAACTATGGATTTCTAAACAACAATTAATTAATAGTAATATTCTCAAATTTATCTACATTTCAGGATTATTATTTGCAAAATGATAAGGTCCCTTTTTGTTATAGCATGAATCCCAGGCAAGTCTTTCATGGAAAAGGGAAACACCAGTGGGCATTAAAAATGTGTTATAGAGAAAATGCGCATTTAATAATTTAATTTTTGGAAAACCATTGTCGAGGGAAAATCGAGGGAAAACCATAGGTTTTCTGATTATAAGATTTGTGATAATGTTACAGAATGCCTGCCCTAAAGTTTCAACAAACTCAGAATACTACGAAAAATTTGTGATCAACAGTCTTGAAGGCATACTCAAAAATAAAAAAATTACCAAGTTTTCCCACCCCTTTTTAAGATGTACTACCTGTGGCACCTCTATACTATGATATGAATATTATGAAATGAGTATATGTATGTAAATACTATAATCTTATTACTTTTATAAAGGAGAAATTGCATTATTGAAGAAAACTACAGATCGATTTAATGCAAAAAGATATAGTAACCAGTGGTACATACATATTACATCTGACAACAGAGAAAGATAAAAAGCTCGAGAGGGTTGAATACAAATAAAAACAAGCTTGTTTTTTATAGTACATAGTAAAAACAAGTGTGAGTATAAAAATATAATAATTATACGCTTAATAGGCCAAGTTAAAATTTTAACAGTAGAATAAATTTTACAAACATCGGTCCGTGGGCGTTTCGTTCATTCAAAATTTAAATTTACAAATACAAATATTTAATTAACTTCACATCCTGAATTCAATTTTCAAAAATTGAATTCACATTTTTTTGCGAATTCAATTTTCATTTGATTAATATAAAAGTAAAATCCACTTTAAAAATTTGATTTTGAGTTGTTGAAATATACCTATGAATTACCAATTTACGCATTCTGAAATCCATCAAATTTTGCTATAAGTTTAATGCGACATTGCTTTGTGCATAGACTTCCTATGGCCGAACGGGGTGGAGTCAAAGTCTACAGCGTTCGATCATTTGAGAACTTTATTTTATGACGATATTATGATCGATATAAAATATCTCAGCACATTTTGGCTGTCGTCTACGTCGTTCGGTGCTACATTTTTTCGCGAAAGTCATGGATGAGATAGTAAGTGTCGAGGCAGTCAGAGATCTAGTCGTGAGAAAATAGCTGACGCACAATCAAATAGGCGAGGAACTGCGACGAGCAAATCCTGGTGTTCGAGGTCTAAGCAAAATGAGTGTGCGACGCTTTTGTTCTGCACATGACATTCACCGCATGTCGAAAGTTACAGACCAAGAGCTAGATTGTGCTGTGTCTGTAGCCGTTTCACAGGTAATTTTATTCAATAAAACAATATGGCTTTATCATGCTTTTATAATCATTATTCAAGGTTTTTTTGAAACACCTACGCAGGTTGGCCCAACTTATGGTCGCAAGATGATGAAAGGAAAGCTTGAAGCTGCAAATATTAAAGTTAATGAAAAGCGCCTTTCAAGGTCACTTCATAGAGTTGCACCAGATTATTGTCAACAAAGAGAACAAAACACAGCAAAGCTATTGAATCCAGTGCCATACAGTGCAGATTACTTTGGTCACAAACTTCACATGGATCAAAATGAAAAGTTGGTCATGTATGGGTGCACGACAGTCTTGGCAGTTGATGGATACAGCAGCATGATTATGGCAGCTGCTTCGATGCCTGTGAAAAATAATGTGAAAATTTATCGCTCTGTATTCAGGTGTCAAATGAACTTTTTTGCCATGTTCATAGCATTATTGAGATCTATATGTTTTATGAACATGTTTCTATAGGCCTATTATTGAACAATATGGTGTATGGGACCAAGTTCGTGTTAACTGTGGAAAGGAGTTTTATCTCACTTTGTTTGTGCAACAAAGTTTGTCTGCACATAGAAGAAACACGCTTCGAATACCATACAAACAGACACCATCTACCAAGGTTGCATAAATATTCACTGTTGTATTATGAACTCGAAATATTATGAAGTAGTATTCTATAGCCCTTTGTTTATCAGAGTCCTACTCGCTTTTAGCATTAATTGTCTGCAGTAACAATTTAGTAATGTTTGTTTTTATATTTAAGAACCACATGGTTGAACGGCTTTGGGTTGAAGTGAACGGCAGGATTAATTACCCAATCAAAACCCAGTTGAACAGGATGGCTCAAGAAGAGCTAATTGATATGGTCAACGTTGTTCATCAGTTCTGCGTATCTACCATAGTAATACAGGTTGTTCAGGCTGGAATACAAGAGCTCCTCCCAGCATGGAATTGTCATACCATTCCAGGTAAATTATTAATGACAAATTGATAATCATAACAAAAAGGTAGCAGAAATTTAACAAGAAAGAGTCTGACATGCTACGGCAACAAGTGACCACCCAAATCTAATCCAAGCACCTCTCCCCCCTTAAAAAAGGACCCATTGTGAATAATCCCCGACTTCATCAGGATGCCCTATATCTTTCATTTTACCATGTTATCAGTAACAAAAATTTTCATTCTTTTGTTGTTTAGGAAAAGGTAAGCCAGAAGAGCTGATGAACAACACTTACAGGGGAGTATGTGTACTTCACGGTACTGAAATTACCCTTCCTGAGATTGCTGTTCAACAGTATGAAAGAAGTAGGGGTCAAATAAAAAGTTTTGGTAATTTTGGAACTGATCCCTTACTGGAATTTCAACATCTTCAAATAATCAGAGACAAAGAATTCAAAAGCCGAAACCCTAGTTTTGCTACGATATTTAATGAGATTGTAAATAGTAAGCCAAATTCCTTTTTTAATGCTGTAATTAGTTTTATTAACATTACAACACACCTTTCCCCTTCAACATAAAAAATAAATATGAAAGAAATATACATTGTAATAACTCTGATAGTTATAAGTCTGCGTTTATTGTGCTATCTCTCAGCTTACACGTTCGTGCTCTACATGTGCTAAAATAAAGTCATGCCTCAGTGAATGTCAATCATATACGTAACATAACGGAAGTTTATAGCGCTAATTATGTGCATATATTACATACATAATCAACTGTTACTTTTATTTTATGGCATTAGTGCATGGCTATATCAGACAACATGGTTTTGAGTTTGTTCCGAATACATAATTTACTCATTATTGTCTCCTGCGAGTTCTCGAAGACTGGTAAGGAATTCATCTATGCCAACCAATCGAAATGTGTGTGAGTAACCCCGGTCAGCTCTGCAGTTTAGAAAGCATTTGTCAAAGACATTACTACCAGTCCCATACCACAGTTGCACACAGGATTCGCATCCTATTATTGAACCACAACATGTTGATGCCAATATTGGTACATCCATAGGTGCCTTGTGACATATCTTGCATGAGAAATAGTCTTTCACTAAGTTCTTTAAAGCCATAGGAACTGTGTTCTCTTTGCTAAATTTCAGAACTTTTGAAAGTTCTGCGTTGTTTTCCTTGAGCACTTTTTGTATTTCATTCAATTTATTCAAAATTTGAAGCGCACCAATAGATTTTTTGTTTCTTTTTCATACACTGCTGATAATCTTCACTGTCCTGCTCCTCTGAATCAGAACTGTGAATAATTTCTGCTTTGCTTCTCCTTTTTCTTTCTGGTTTCTTCACTGCATATATTTTTCTTGAACCAGTCTTCCAAAAGGCAGTGCCTTAAACAAAAATTTGTCATAATCTATTGACTATGTGATTACTTTGTAAAGTTGATAATCTTCATGAATTTGGCCTTCATGATGAACATTTCAGTATGTATCATATCGTTTTGGCAAACTACAAGTAACATGACAATATTTGAGAATTTTACCTCTTGTTCCTGGTTCATCAATATATTGAAAGCCACCATTCGATACCAACATCAAGTTGTTCTCGTTGAAGTTAGTTTCGGCCATTGCCAAAAAGTGTGCAACATTCGCATACTCTTCTCGATGTATTGGTATAAACGTTTGCTTGGGGCTGGAAGAATTGATGACGGGCTTTCCAGTCGGTGAGAGATCGGCGAAAAGCACTTTCACCGTTGCTTTCGGTTTTACGCTGTTGCTCTGGCTTGCATTGCTGCAGAATCCAGAGCTTCCTTCCGTTTTCGATGCGTTTAAAGCCCATGGCCTACTAGCGATAGTCGAGAAAGAGTTGGTCGCGAAGGGGAAGCACCGAGGATAGCACGCGAACCTGGACCGTTTTCTTCACCCGCAACTTCGAAGCTTGTTCCATCATCGAATCCAACAAAGTTAAATTTTCCGCTGTCGTTTGGAAACTCCAGACGCGTCCCAAACTCTTCCTTAATGGGAATTGTGCTTGGAATGAACTGCAAATATAAGTTGAAAGTTCTTGACTTACATGATATTACATCAAGTTATTTTGTTACATTTGTAATACATACGTTAAAATATCGTCCTAATCGTTCTGCTGTTACAGTGGACTTTCTCATATTCACTTCTTTCTCGTTACAATTAAAATTGTACGATGGATCCATTGCGTAAATTGCGCTATCTGCCATTAAGGTTTCCCAGTTGACACACGTTGACGAACTTGGAGCAATGTCAATGCAGAGCAGTGGGTGAATGAAATGTGCCGGTTGTGGAAAGGCAATGCCTTTACTGACGTGACAGGGAGACATACGGTAGCAAAGTACTTCCCGTTGCACCACTCACACATACTAATCAAAACGAACAATGGAGTCAACTTCCTACAATCAGCATAAGTAGGAAATGATAATTTAATTAAGTGAAATCAAGGAACTTTTGCAAAGAAGTAGGAAGCTAACACGTTGTTGCTCTTGATCAAGGCGTTTGGGAGGTCAAGGTTCACGTCCTTTGCTATATGTCTTTGTTACTTAATTCTTATTGTTACTCTGGCTAGTAGAAAAATGAAATATTTTGTATTTTATTTTAGAAAAAGTGTTGTATCATTAGTGTATTATAATTTTTCATTGCAATTCTCTAAACATATGATATTCATTTGGTTATTTTCGACATGCGGTGAATATCATGTGCAGAACAAAAGCGTCGCACACTCATTTTGCTTAGACCTCGAACACCAGGATTTGCTCGTCGCAGTTCCTCGCCTATTTGATTGTGCGTCAGCTATTTTCTCACGACTAGATCTCTGACTGCCTCGACACTTACTATCTCATCCATGACTTTCGCGAAAAAATGTAGCACCGAACGACGTAGACGACAGCCAAAATGTGCTGAGATATTTTATATCGATCATAATATCGTCATAAAATAAAGTTCTCAAATGATCGAACGCTGTAGACTTTGACTCCCCGTTCGGCCATAGGAAGTCTATGCACAAAGCAATGTCGGATTAAACTTATAGCAAAATTTGATGGATTTCAGAATGCGTAAATTGGTAATTCATAGGTATATTTCAACAACTCAAAATCAAATTTTTAAAGTGGATTTTACTTTTATATTAATCAAATGAAAATTGAATTCGCAAAAAAATGTGAATTCAATTTTTGAAAATTGAATTCAGGATGTGAAGTTAATTAAATATTTGTATTTGTGAATTTAATTTTTGAATGAACGAAACGCCCACGGAACGTTATTAACGCGAATGCGCCATAGAATTAGATGAAAACACCGAAAGAGCTTGCGGATCACCCGCTTTGATGGCGTCTTACTAGGAGAATCTTGTGGAGGCGACTTATCTTTATGAGGTTCTACGACCACAACTTTTGGTTCTTTGGGCGAAACAATTTTAACCGGAGGTTGTTGTTGTTGTTGTGAAGGCGTGTTAAATCCAACACCCGTTGAAGCGACATTTAACCAAGACACTTTTAGAAAAATATTAAAAATATTTTTACGTTTTACATTTATAAGCCTTTACGGTGATAGTATTCTATTCATAAAAAAAATTTTAGATTTAAAAACGCTTTATATGATAAAAAAATTATTCCTACCGCGCGCAGAAATCTATTTATTTTAACTTTTTTTCAATCAACTTCGTTTTCCGGAGCAAAGTCCGAAAATCTTATTTGAATGTTTTTTTCAAAAATTTAAAATGAATATTTTTATTTCATTCTCTTATGTCAACAATGGATGATGAATACGTAGAGTTTGTAAGCGAATTTTTTAAATTGTCTATTTACGATCAAGAAAAAACCATATCGTTTTTAATCGAATATGCTTAAATAGATATGAGAGAAAGAGGTGATTCACCACCGACAAATTTTCCTTTACATAACAGCTTCGAAAAATATTTAAATGATGAAGATTCAAGCGAACAAGATAATTTAGACGAAATTAGCGAATAATGTGCATTGCACTATTTCAATGTATTAAATTTATTTCAATATACACGCCATGTTTTATGCCTCTTCTTTAATCGTTTCCAATATATTGTATTTCGAATTATATTTCAAACCTCGAACGGTCTTTTTTAGAACATCTTGAGCTGTTTTCTTAAGCGTTATTAAATCTTCTTCATCAACACTATTCGAACCTATATTACGTTCTAAAATACGAAGACATTTTTCAATAACTACCTCGTTCGTACTTCGACCACGTCGTTTACATTCCTTTATCAACATTTTAAAGACGCAAACATCTTCTTGTAATTCCACATCCATTTTTTGATTTTACACGTCATTTTCAACATAAATATACAAACGACTTCTTCTTGTCAAAAAATCTCTACTTTTTTATCAAAACAACGCTTTGCGGATTGATGACGTCATAACGCGAAGCGTTTACGCCATACCCAAGACTATAAAAGCATGCGGAAATAAATTTTTACGTCGGTCGCTAAAACGCATTCTTACTAACACCATCCGTCCGTGCGCTCTAATTGGATGACGTCGTCGACTCGTTCAACTCATCAGGAAGCTTCCATTATATCACGTGGTCGTTGATTGACCAATCAGAACAATCCGTGATCGGGAAAAAACAAGGTCGGAAAAATTGGGAAGAAAAAACGTAAAATTGTTGGGAGGAAGTATTGTTTTTGGTATTTTGAGTTAAAAGTAGGGAAAAATGGCGAAATATTGTCGTTCTATGGTGTAATGGAGCGCTGTGATTGGTGGATTGTTTGTAAAATGCGTTTTTTGCGGCCGACATATTTGGGTGGTCCGAAAGGACAATTTTGGCGGTGGGGGATGGGGGTCCTCAATTTGCTCTATATCTTAAGCGTAGAAATTTCACAATTTAAAGTTTCTTGTGATTCTTTCAAATCATCAACTTCGCGTTGCAATCTTCGTTTCGAAGCGTTCCCTTGTTGCAGTTCTTCGTCTATATCGTCCAATTGTCAATTCGTCTGACGAAGTTTCTGACTTGTCTTATCGTACTGAAAAACATAACACATAAAACTTTCAGCATTGAGTTGCACAAAAGCCAAAAAATATAAACAAAACAATTGAAATTCACGTATGAAAGTTTGTTTTCAAAGAAACAGATATATATATACTGCATCACAAACATCTTGCAAGCATTTTAACAACTTTTGACCTGGAGTGTTAAAATATAGTGGTATAAACAAATTTGGAAGCACAACTCAAGGGTTTCTTACGACCACAGAAAAAGAAACTTTTCAAGACATTAACAGGAAATTAAAAAAAAATGGGCATTGATAGCATAGCCATTAATCATGAAAATTATCGCCAAATTTAACATCCATATTGGTAGCCAAATCCCCGAATTGGATTTACATCTAACATATCAAACTAAAACAGGGTCTAAAGCTGTTCCTGCTTAACACCATGAATGCAAAATCGTGTATATGATGATAATTATTTACCTGTTCTTTGTACAGGTCAGCGTGTCTACGTTCCCCCTCGATTTGGATGGAGATTTCCCGCACTTTCTTCAATCGTATAAAAAATGGTAATCAAAAAGCAGTAGCTAAAGGTTTTAGGGGGGGTGTTCTCAAAAGACATGCTTCCTAAAGAGCCTCTTAAAGCTGAAGAAAGCGTTATAAGACTTTCTTACAAGAAAGCGTACTTACAAGACCTTCTCGATGGAGGTGGGACTCACTGGGTTTGCGCCTTTGCTGATGAGTTCTGTGTAGATTACTTTGACAGCTTCGGCTTTCCACCACCTAACGTAGTTAAAAAGTGGATGGAACGGTCAAAACTTGTTGTTCTCTATTCTTGCAACGGGATACAGGATCAGCGCTCCAATATGTGTGGGTGGTACTGCCTTTTCTTCTTACACGATCGGGTTCACAATCGGTCTGCGACAGATATTCTGTTAGATTTCGATTCGCGTCCTTCTCCGCATAACGAGCGTATTGCAAAACAGTTTGCTAGAGAAACTCTAAGAGCGCGCTAATAATTAACATCGCGATGCATTTTTCACATCAGACTAAATTTTTGTGCATTGTATAGAGATGGCCATCGCATACTGTTTGTACTGTAAGAAACGACAACTTGTTGTCAAAGGAAAAATCGAATATATAAAATGCCAACCTAAGCTCACGGGGCGCTGCGAGTCTGTGACAGAGGCGTCTCCAAGTTTCTTTTTAATAGTGAACTGCTGGATAAAAAAGGAGGGAGAATAAGAGGTTTGAATAGTGCGCTTCCATTGGGTATTAATCCAATTGATTTGGCAATCAAAGCCGCGAATAAAATTGATAAAATCAGAAAAGCTTTGTGAACATAACACATCAAACTAATATATAGTCAAGTGAAAATGACGGTCGCGTTTTGTATGCGTTGCAAAAGACTGCAATCTATTATAAGTGGTATAGTTGTAAGTCATAACGGCAACCCCAGACTTGCTGGGCGCTGTGGTGTATGTGGTAGTGCTGTTTCTAGGTTTCTTTCCCTAAGTGAATCTCCTCTTAATGGAGGAAAAATAATCGATTCTACGGACGGAAGCGTTGAGAAACGCCTCGCAGACGCGTACTACAGTCCTGCGGGGTATTGGCGCGGCCGTGCTGCTATCCCAAGACTGGCTAAAGAGGCGGGCGTCGGCAAGGATGTGGCTTATGAATGGCTAACAAAACAGGCCATCTGGCAGATCTACTTGCCCTCACCAGCGCGAAGTGCTATTCCCCGACCTTAGTTTGACATCAGCACCCCGAATGAGGTCCACCAGGCCGATCTCTTGTATCTGCCCCACGATCGAGTCGGAAGACGCACATTGACGGTCGTCGACGTAGCAAGTCGTTATAAGGAGGCCCAGGCGATCACAGACAAGACAGCGACCCAGGTTGGGAAGGCGTTAGAGTCTATTTATGCCCGTATCTATTTTTGTTACCAGTATCATCGTGAGCTGGCTGAACCGGAAATCGGAACAAAGAATGGGTATTAAGATTACCTGAGGTGGTTAAAGCGCTCAATAATGAAACTACTCGTTTGACGGGCGAAAAGCCCTCCCTTGCGATTCGGAAGAAGAGCGTCAAGGCCAAATCCGCTGCGCCGGCACTTTGTCCAGTTGGTTTCAAAGAGCAACGTTTGCCATTGGATGTTATGGTGCGGTACTTGTATGTGCCTGGCGAACTCGAGGGTGGCGAACGACGTAGGGCGACCGATCGTATCTGGAGTGTGACCTCCATCAGGTCGAGCTGGCTGTGGTTGAGGGTGGGAAGCCTGTGTTGTATTATTTGAGCGATGGGCCTAAGCACGCGTTTGTGCGCGAGGAGCTCCAATTGGTGCCCTTTGTGAACGAAACACGGCCGGCTTAGTCGATGGGGTTGTTTCACTCTTTTATAAAAGCTTTCACTAACAGGTACTACCTTGCGCTTAGCCGTGGAGCAGCTCTTCTACTGTAATTATTAGCATAATTACACATATCATTTATTATTTATTCATCTGCGGCATCGGCTTCCCTTTGCCCCTATGCTAGGGTAGAGTTCCCATCGGCCGCGATCCAGCGCTTCGTGTCCAGCGGGCTCAACAATGTATTGTTGACATGCTCGCCGAAGATCTGATGCCCGCGACTGCGCAGCATATCCATACCCTGGCGGAAGCGCTTTACTTCAAAGAGCTACTAGTTGTTGGCGTCGTAGTACTGGATCCAGCTTTGGGGCTTCCCCGGGTCGTAGTCTGCCACCTTGGGGTTGTTGGCCTTGGCAAAGCGCCTATTGGCAATGCTGATGCCGCCGCGCAGGCCTTTCTCGATGAAGAGATGCATGTCGATGTGGGTGAGCAGCTCGAGCTCCACCCCTGTGTGCTTGAGGATAGCGTCCCAGCTTAGGCCCGAGCTCGAAAAATAGTGCGCTAGGTATTGCTTGTATCGCCCGAGTCACAGCTTTCGGAAGTTCTCGAAGACGTCGACGAAGAGGAGGACATCAGTGCGAAGGTAGAGGTCGTGGTAGTCGCCGAGGCTTGTGCAGCCGAAGGCCTCCCAGACACTTTTTCCGTGGGCGTAGTCGCCGTCGGTGATGCCTTTGCCGGTGAGTTTGCTGTAGAAAGCCTCTTTCGGCAGGAGGGATTCCTCATTAAATCTGGATCAGCCGTCCATATACTCGTAGCGGTTGATTCCCTTGCGGAGCAGGATGGTACGCCTATTGGGGTTTGGCTCGAAGTCTGCTGTGATGCGTATGTCTTGTGGATCGCTGGCTTTTAACAGGCCATCCAGGCTTAAGATAATGAACTGGGCGCTGATGATATATCGAAAATAGCCGATACTGAACGAGATGTAATTCTCAGCGTTGTTGGGGATGCAGGTGACCTTCCCTTCAGTCGCTGCAATAGTCTGCATGATGAGATGGCTGTCGTAGCCCCGCAGGTTGTGAAAGACAACCGGTATGGTTGTCGTCTTTGGATTGAGCCGCAACTTAAGGTTGCACTCATTGTGCACCGCACCTCGGTACTTGCCACTAATGTGGTAGGGAATTCCTTCGAGGGGATTGCTTCGGACGTGGCAGTTTGTGGCTTTCTTGTGTCTCCCGCAGTCGTTTCCTGTCATGTGCATAGGCTCAGGATTAGCCAAAACCGTCTTGATCTTACGCTCTTCTTCTTGGAGCGCTTCCAGGAAATGCTTGGCCTCGTCAGGCCCTCGGTAAAGCTGCGGCGGCTGCGTTTCTCCGTCGGAACGAACGACTATGTACGAGTAGCCGCATGCCTCGTGTCTGGAAGTTTGCTGTGTGCCTCTCTTTTCGGGGTTAAACGGGGGGCCCTCGGTCTTACGAAACAGGCTATCGAAGTCTGCGTAAATTATGAAGGGCGCTTTCAGCTGCTTGTGGTAGTTCTCAAAGCGGATTTTGTCTTTTTTTCCGGGGGTCGGCATTCTGATGGCAACCGCGGCCTGGTTGATGCCTCGACATTCAGTCATATGCTCTACCAACAAATCCTGTCTGGTGAAGCCTTGAAGGCAACGCTCACAGAAGTGCAGCTGATGGTGGCCACTCTGGTTGAAAAGGCGGTTGAAGTCCTTGATCCAAGTGTAGTGGTGTTTCTCGGGGATTTTCAATCCAAGAAGAGGAAGAGATTCACAGTCTTGCGAGCTCTCTCTACTTTGCTCAGACGGAAAGGAACGATGCCACCTTCCCACCGGTACACGTTGATAGCAAGGTCGTTCTGACGCTCTACTCGTTCAACCTGGCAGAGCGGTGTGGGTGCGCTCACTCCCGCAAAGTCAAGGCCGTCTTCAGTGGAATACCTTCCCGGTCGTTGTGGATTTCTAGCTGCGGGAAACAGTGCAGATCTGAAAGATCAGAGAAGACAGTCGTCGTCTTTGTTACTCACGTTGACGATCGCCTTCTTATTCTTGACTGCGGTGGGGAGAGGAAGGTATGATCCTCCACGTAAAGGCAGGTAGTAAGCGATGTCAAACCAGAGTGTTTTGACACGATCCACCATCCACCCAGACC
The DNA here is from genome assembly GCF_021976095.1 of Xenia sp. Carnegie-2017. Lineage (NCBI taxonomy): Eukaryota > Metazoa > Cnidaria > Anthozoa > Malacalcyonacea > Xeniidae > Xenia > Xenia sp. Carnegie-2017. The sequence goes on from NW_025813486.1 coordinate 10,478,637, forward strand.
CTTCCCGAGTGAACTTTCCCAATCTTTCCAGGATTGTTGGGAAGGATTCATGTAGGGCTGGCGGAATCTCTTGAGCCTGTAACAGCGTGATCTGCTCTTCCAGAACACTAGTGCTTGAAGCACTTCAGTACCATTTGCTTCATCCTTCCGACGCTCAAAATCTACAGCCAACTGAAACGTAACTCCTCGTCGACCTAATAGCTCCTCGACAAGTTTACGTTTGATGTAGGGCTGAGCGCTTTTGAGGAAAGCCATCAAATCGCGTTCGGAGGGGTGTCCCTTCGGCACTTGCTTTTTCCACGCTCTCAGATGATAACCATAGCCTTTGTTTCCTCCCACGTAAGTTCCGTAGGTGGTGGGGGAGGAGCCCTTGTGGGGCGTCGTGCTTTAAATTCAGCCAGAAGCTCATCAATGTATGCGTCCATCTCATTATCGGTAGGCTCGGCGGGCCTGCGCTTGCGCGATTTGGATATAGGCGGAGTGACATTTCTTGGCGTGGGTATTGGGGCAGCGGGCGCCTGAAGAGCCTTAAGAGAGGCGTTCAGCGCGTGTCCGCTGATTACACCTCGGTCATATAGTTGCAGAAGTTTCTCGACAGTATTCATCTCAAGTGTCGCAATATTATAGTGCTATATCCTACGCGAGATAATTCTCTAAATCGAAATTAACTCAAAATGTCGAAGTTAATTCGGCGAGTAGTCTAGTATATCTCTTTCTTGCTTGTTTCTGTTAATAAACGAGCTCATGATGCACCCTATCCGCACCGCAGGCTTGACAAAGGATAGTTTCTGCCTGTGTTCCGACGCCAGTGTTACGACATGGAGCTTCGCCCACATGTGGTGAGCTTTCCGGGTAAAAACCACGTACACTTCTTCTTGCCCTGCCTCATGGCTGTCGAACGTTTGGATATACTCTATGATATTATATCTCTCTAAATAATAGACCCCGACTGCCGGTCGCGCGGGCGCGGGGATGGGCCAGCAGTCTTTGGCTCCTGCCGTTGTCCTGGGTTTGACCTTCGCTGTAATTATGCTAGCAAAATTACAAGAAGTACGTACGCGAGCTTGGGCTGGGGCGCTTAGATTTGTGTATACTAGGTCCCAAACTTTAAAGTGTGCTAGCTGCAATGCTTTCTCAATATGAAGTGTGCTAGCGGCAACGCTTTCTATACTACTAAAACCCAAAAATATTTCAGGTGTGCAAAGACATAACAAAAAGAAAAATTCTAGTATGCAGCTTTGAGATAAGAGTTATTGTGCAATGTATGTATAAAAGATGTAGAAAGTATACACAACAAACGTTGGTCCAAACATTTACGCAATAATACCACGAAACTTTTATGTGAACTTTGTTTATACTCTAAAATCGTTGCTTATGACTTCATATAACAATCGCAATAATTCCATAAAAAAGTCTTACATTTTGCACCTTTTCTTCGAGCTGTGAGCAAGAAGTCTTTGATCTCATGAATTTCTTTAGGCTTCGGTGAAAAGAAGACAGGGTCAACAAGTAACAGTAGCAAACTTGTAGAGGGGTGAAAACATAACTTACCATTTTGTTTGGCAGGCACAAAGAAGTTGGCCTAAAATGAAATGAAAGTGAATGAAAATGAACAAAGCAGCCAGGCCTTCTTTACTTGATCTATGAGCCCACAAAACTGGGGAATATTTACTGTAGCCGTACTTGGTGTGGGATCTACTTTTTTAACCGCTTTTCAAAATGGTGCAGCAAGCTAATTATTTTTTTATTAGTTAAATTTTGAAGCAACAGTAAAACTTGATTTCTTTAGAAATCATTTTTACCGTGAGTGAGCAGTGAACACACAGTTAGCCAGCACGTTGGCCATGCCACTCCTCATTGACCGAGTTAATGCTGAAACACAGAAGGCAGTCGCTTCAGTCGTGCGTCTAAAGCAAATAGATGCGCACGAGTCATTCGCTTGAACGCCAGAAACACACATGCAGCGACTATTAAACATGGCGGAGATTTCTGTTTGTTACAGATACAGACATCACTTAAACTTTTTATTTTGGCCTTTATTATAGTTACTAATAGATGAATATTTACTCAGTACAAACTTCTATGTGTAGAAAAGAGAACAAGCCAGTTAAAACACGCCAATATGATCATAGCCCATTATGCGTGTATCGTGGACAATCTTATTCTGTGCATTTAGGTTGTGCATTATGGTTCCAGTTTGTAGCTCCTACTGTGCCTATTTGATAAGTCATATAAAAACTGAAAGATTCCAGTGTTAACTCACTGTATATTGCCCTCGTTTTCCAAGGCATAATCTATAAATTCGTGAGTCATATTCATTTCTGTGCTCCATCCCCTAAATCAACAACTGGGAGGGCTTCCCCACGCCACTGGCCATTATAATGTGTAAAGAAGCTTTTGCGTAGAAATATCGGTGAGACAAACTCAAATTTACAAAATAGGAAATCGATCGTAAGGCATATCGTCTTCACGTAGTCAGTAATATTTCTTACAATTTACATTAAACAAATCAACCCATTCTTACTTTAACGTCTTTGTCTTTTTCAGGTTTAATGATGGTGTCTAATTTTGGTCTTTAGTGCAAGAAATAAAAATATAATATAGAAAATACAAACGTGACTATACCCGAATTCATATTAGGTTCTTGATTAGTACTAAATACATAAATGATTTTGACAGTAGGAAAGAGAAATGAAAAAAGTTTGTGAAAATGTCTGGTTTATAACTGTGTAAAACATTTAAAATAATTTATTAGCTCATTCGCTGTATCAGAGAAAATCATGAACTAGGAATTATGTGCAAGGCCTTTCAACGTCTTCAGTGTTGAACAAAGTATTATGTCTGCGTTTAAAGGAAGGCTTTAAAAATTAAGTGATCCTAATTGTCAAAGATTATTGTTGCTTGCTCTGCAGTGTTGATTCTGAAGGACGCATTTTGACGTACTACTCAGTCTTTTAAATGAGAGATATTTGTTAACTTTGATGTAAAAAAAGCTAAATAGAGCCTTGTATGGAAAAAACAAGACTTTGGATAAATCAATAGACTAATATTCAATAGTTTATTTATTCAACATCTATACTGAAGTAAGAAATCTTGAAGCAGATTTTGAGCTCTATACGGCTACAGGTGCAGTAAGTGACAAAATCTTCGTTTGGGTGTTTGAATGTGAAAACAACTAAATGATCATGAACTGAGACTCAGAAAAAAGTGTTTTAAATTGCGGATATGATTAAGTTTCAAATATTCTTGTCAGGGAACTAGGGTCAGTAGCGGATTACTAAATACTGGGCCTGTAGGCTAAGACAAAGTCGTCGGCCTTTAAGCGATATCTATTCTCTCATCCAGTTCAGCTTTTTTTTGCTTTTTCACTTCGTGTTTGTAACCCCCTAGGGCAAAAAATGGGTTAAAGTTTATTTTAAATTTCAAACAAAATTTCAAAAATCATTGACATGGTCAGGGAAAAGGAGAAAGCCATGCAATATTACATGAGTTCTGAGCATTGTGCATTTGATCAGTAGATTGTACTGAAGCCATTTTCTCTATGCATTCAATTGCTCCTATGAAATTTCATCAGCATTAAGCCTCATTTAGCTGGCCTGGACTAACAAAAACGTCCAAATCCTAATAATGTCTAGATAAACGGGCTTCTCGAAAGCCCAGGCCTGTAGGCTTAAGCCTTCTTACCATATTGGATAATTCCCCCTGACTAGGGTGTAGTTTTGATGGGGTTGGGCGATAAAACTTTAACTCTGCAGTTTGTGTTGACTCTTTAGATAAAATGCTCATTTACAGTTTCAGATTTAAAGATAACTTATTGAATAGAAAACTGAAAAATTACTTAAGCACTCCATACAATGCAACAAATTTTTTGCTGACATTAAACCTTTTACAATGGAAAAGATTAAAAAATATGTAATTACAGCGTTTTCAAAATGAGGGAACTAGATGCATAAAACACTGATATAAGAGTTTTTGCTACTTTCTTTTCAAACTTTCTGTTCTAATATCGGTTATGCCATAATTACATCAATGCTGACGGAATGCATATCAATTAAGAAAAAAATGCTACAACCTATGTTATATTTGTAATTATATACTTATGACGGGACACACGCAACACAAACTCACACAAATTATTAAACGCTACTGTACTGACAATGAGGTCAAATTTATATTTACCCCCTTCAAGGTAAAATCTTATTTCTTGTTTTCAAATCCACTTCCTGAACTTTGTAAATCTTTGGTAGTTTATCAATTAAAAAATACTGAAAAAATTAGAAACGCATGCAAAGTTTGCCTTGTGATCGTAATTATTATCTTTTATTTAAACGGAATAAATTTCAAATGTAGAAAATACGATCATAAAAGATCACTCTGCATGTATTTTTCAACTATGTCTTTGTTTTATCCTCATTTTGACAACTTATTATAAACACTTTGGGAAAACTTCTTGCATTCGCATCAGTAATAGAATTAAAAATTCTATTAAAACCATTCATTTCTATATTCCAAAACATAGCGCCGTAGTTGTCGTCGTCGTTAACACACCTATCTAACATAAAAACACTTTTGTTGAATATGGAAAACAATGTCCCTATTTGATAATCACTTAGTCCCTCAGATATATTAAAAACACTCGCAAAAGCTTCACGATCCCGGGAAGGGCAAACTTTGTGAACAACAAATTTTGCTCGAATCTCATTACTTATGTCGATGATATGCCTCATCCAAATGACATCTTCAATAAAATAGAATCTCGCATAAAAATGCCCCATTGAACGTTGAAATCTTCAAAAAAATTTTTTACTGGAGATGTGACCCCATGTTCACCCAACACGAAATCTATTATGGTGATGTTAAAAGGAACCTAAAATAAATAAGAAATTAAAAAACGTCAGCAGAAAATGAGGTAAAGAGAGAAATTTCATTAAAGAGGACGATAATTATGATAAACAGAAAAATTCAAATTGGTTAAACTTTAAATACTTCCATGTGATGCAAAGTACAAATGAAGACTTCGCACTCTTTCCTTTTATGAGATTTGTTATAAATCAGTTGAAGACGGAATTTATCCTCAAATTGTACACCAAATATGTAGTTAACCATGGTATTTGCAAAATCAGCTCTTCTACTAAGGTTAGCCTTAATGGAAACCATTAAAATAGCTTTATGTGGCTTGCTCACATTGTTTAAAAAATATTCTTTATTGTTGAGATTCACTTCGAACCTGCAAATCATTTTATCATCTCGATATTGGAAAACACGACTCAAAGGAAGACCATATATTGCAGGTGCACTATTTCCTGAAGGCTTTAGGAGTTTGCAGAAGGGAAGTATTCTATTGCTTTCAACTCCATATGAGAAAGTTGTCACTGATAAAACTTCACTGCACTCACTTATCGGAATTGTATTAAGAGCACAAACTTTTATGTGATAGGTGGTTGCTGGTTCAAGATTTGAAAGAACAACTGTTGGTTTGTTTGTACCATTCCATTGTTGTTCGATGTGTGGCCACGTATCTAAGCTTTTGTTATTGGTATAGAAGATTTTGTAACTTTTTGCAAACTCTATGTTCGTTTTTTTCTCATCCCAAGAAATTTTTAAGGAGTTCGGGCTTGTTTTTAGGACTTCCAGGTTTTTCGGCTTCAAACTAGAGCTCAAATTATTGTTTACAAGCTTACCATTTGCATACAGCGAAACAAAAGCACCAGTTTCACCATGGGTACCCAAAGGTAAAGATTCTTCTATAACAAGAAATTTGATATCATCATTTTTTTCATGAAATGACTTTAAATTTTGAGAGATTTGTCTGGCATCACGGATTTGCTTTCGCTCCCAAATCTGGCCTATTTTAACATTTTCATTTTCTATTGAAGGATAGTTTTTATTTTGGTAAGCATCCATGCTAATTAAATGGTGATCTTCTACCCAAGAAGTCTTGAGAGTAAAGGAAACGATATATTTAATTTTGGCATCCATCAAGAGATCGTTGATATTATCCAGACTGCCATAAGAGGTTTCGTCAAACAAATCTAATATATGTTGCAATTGTTTTACTTCATTCTTTCTATCTTCCAGCCACGCTTATAAGGATCGACAAGAGAAAGGAGACTGTTCTTTTTCTTTTATAAGCGAAGCAAGCTCTTGCTCTTTATTGCTGTCTCCTCTTACCTTAGGAAGAACTGACAGCAATTTTTCTTCAAAACTGGATCTGTAGTGCTCAACATTTCCAAGAAATTTAGTTATCTGCTTCTTCAATTGTGGAAAGTTACAACAGATATTGTTATGAAGAAGATCATTACATTCTTCTGTTAAGAATATTAAATTTTGAAGTAATTTAGACGTTTGAGTTATCAAATTTGCGCTTATTCCACTTGCTATTTTCTGAAAACCTTTATCCATCTTATTCAGGGGGTATAAATATACTTTAATCGGATCTGCCTTCTCTCCTTTTTCGCCAATGAGCGAGGGTAATTCTTTGTAGACTTTAATAGCTTCCTCGAAGTTAGTTGGACTCTTGTTCAGACGAAAGTCTCCATACATCTTGCATCTCATACTCTCTTTATATCTCCTTTGTTCTTCAGTAATATCAACCGAGCCATGACCACCAATCTCTACTCCTGGTAGAGATTTTACTAAAACCTTCATATTTCCATTCACTTTCTCTACAGATTCATCCTCTGACACTTCATTTTCAAACACAAAGAAAGCCTTCGCACCGTACAAAATGCCAACCACAACATCAGTAGCTTCAACTGTATCAAATACATCAGGATAGTCAGTTTGGTCTTTACCAAGATGCTCCATCGTCAGTTGCTTTATTTCTGTAGTTGTTTCATAGTGTAACACCACACTGGAATGTCGCTTGGACGTCTTTGCATCGCTCAAATATTTAGCAGAACCTTCTACATTCACCAACCCTGTCAGAAAACTAAGCTTAAGACCTGCTTCTATTTTGAGGGCACTTGTTTTGTCATCGATCGAATTTTCTACAAAGACGTTATAATTTGTATATGGTTTAGGATGGATGCTAATAGATTCGCTTAAATGTTTATGTGACCATAAAGTCTTTCCCATTACCAGTTTCTCGGAACGGCGATCATAAAGCATTCCCAACTGGAATGGGCGGCCAAGGGCAGGTATTTGGTCTTTCGCCCTCATACTAAAACAGAAAATAGCACTATTTTAGATATAAATGTGTTTACTGTGTTTGCACAGGTGTATGCAAACTGAGTAGACCTTTAGGAGAACTCGAGAGCTGATCAATGGAATCCCAAGACCGAAGGTCGAGGGTTGCACCTTCTCAAGATTCTCATAAACGTCTCAGAAGATTGCATAAGCTAGTGCAAACATGAAAACATCTTTATATTTCATTTATAAAATAACAAAAATGCGAAGCAAACAAAATGTTTTAATATTCTTCTGACGCGTATTCATGATTGATTTGCAAATTCTCTTTGATTGATTGATTGAGCTCACATTGTTTTGCACAGGCTAATGCAAACACAGCTCTAGACCAATCAGCGCACGTGTTTCATTGTGTTTATTTAATAATCATTGTTGCTATTCACAATGTAAGCATTATCAGCTCTGATTGGTAAACTACATTAAGATAATTCTTCATATCGGCAATTATAACGTCATATGTACACATAATAGTTTCTACAATTATGGATGCCATTAAAAGCCGGTTTTAAAACAAATCAAATAACAGCAATGTTAACAACAGTTTCTAAAAACGATTTCAAAGCTTTTAAACGAGAAGGTTGCGAAAAGCAATAAAGAGTGGCAAAGCTGGTTTCGAACACATTTGCAACATATTTAAACGAGACGAGCCTGAATAAACCGTCTGGAAAAAACAGATTATCGAAGGTTTGAAAAATTTTTATATTGATATGTTTTAATAATGCTATATAAAACAATTGTTGAAATTTTTTTGCATAATGTCAAAAATTATTCAGACCTCGGTCAATGTTGTCCGCATCAGTTTCACTTTAGCGGTTAACATTGATCTCAGTCTTAATAATTCTTCATATCATTTTCAACCTCATCCAATAATTACTTAATATGCTCGTTTTAAATTTATAATAAATTATGCACTGTTGGTTTGTATTGCACTGTGCATACATTTGTTAAAATATAAAAATCAAAGAAAGGCGGAAATATTTGTAAAAGGAGAGGAGCAACATTTTTGGGAGTTATTTCGGGCTACTTGAGTCAGAAGCTTAAGTTGCGTTTGCGTGCTACATTACTTAACATTTTTCAGCCACAACTTCTTTCCAATCACATTTTATTTGGTTTATCATCGATGTAGATCTGGTTTATTATTGAAATTTTGGAGTGGTGCAATATAAAGAAACAATTAAATAATAGGAAGTTGTCTTGGGCCGTAAATTTCATATTTCCACGAACAAAATCAACGGCAATGTAATCTTGAAGGGACTACATGCTATTTAGTCACACCCAACAGTAAAACGATAAAAGGAAGATTTTGATTGGTTGAAGGCTTTGTGTCAGTCACGGGTAATTTGTAAAATTTTGCGACTTGGCCTGAAAATTCAAACTTGCACTTTAATAAGCTTGCGCTTACTTTTAGTAGCCCAAGTACTATTTTTCTAATTTATACGCAACTAGCAAATATACCTAGCTATATTTCTTGTAAAAGTATCAGCATTGTCTTATGCATTTCAAATGGTGGCATGTTAAAATCATGATATGCATATTAACTAAGATTTTCGATTTTCAAGCGAGAGTAAAACTGAGTCCATTGAACGTAGAAAATGAGTTCGTAACATTTTTAGGTCGTTTTGCATGGTTGGTTTGTAGATGAGTTGGCAAAATTAAACGGTTTTGTCAGTGTTTTCAAAAATTACATTTAAAGAATTAAAATGCATGCCTGTAATTTACACTTCATGACAGATTTCTTGTCAAATAGATATTTCGCGACTGACAACATGTAATAAGACTTTTTCCTCAATCGCTATGACGAGAATTTACTCAAGTATTCTTTCGACGCAATCAAGTAAGTCTACATACAGTCTTTATTGTCAAAGCTCTTTGTCGGCATACAAAATCATTGTTAAAGTGTTCTTCAAACATACCTTGCTATGATTATAGTCAACTTGCAGAATATATCAGAACGTTTACCTCAGGAAATTTACTTCCTTTTCTCACAATGAACTGCCTGTTAATTAAGAAAAGTAATAAACGTTCACAATAATATCCCCTGAAATGACGTTTGCCACGCAAAATATACATTAAACATGTCAGGCAACGTGTGCATTAGTAAAAAACGTTTCATACAAACTTTCGTACCACAAATAAATCAATTTTTTTTAGGAATATTTTTGCTTCAATGACTCAATATACAGAACTTTAATTTACTTTATTTAGAATAGTAAGGCTTGGTGATATATATCTATCAGTTATAAATTTAGCTTAGCTTCATTAACTATTAATGACTTTACTTGGAGTGATAATTTATGCCATTATCTTGTTCTTTTAACTAACTCAATTCAACTTCAAATTGCCACAAGCAGTTTGAAGTCGAATGGAGTAAATTAAAAGAACAAGTACAGCCGCTACAAGGGCCATTTAATATTTTAATTTTGACATGCTATACACAATTGTTGAATTTTCGTATTTCTTAACATGCAAAAAAGTTTTTAGTTACAGCTTCAGTTTTTTATTTCATTGATAGATTTAATTTTCCCTGTCAAGATTTTCTGTTAATAAAAACGATTTTCAGTTTTAACTAGAAAGAACGTTGAAGAATATTCCCTCAATTAGGTACATGTTCTTTGTACAGAAGCTTAATTATAATATAACTTTAATAACATATGCAAAACGCGTGCTCTGATTGGCAAATCCTAAAATTAAATTTAACATTTACTAAACGGTTTCTGTGTTTGGATCGCCTGATCCAAACCACAATATAGAGATCTACAGTAGGTCCCTATCGTGTGCAAATGGCTGCTGTGTATTTAATTAGAGTACGGGCTGCCTTTAGCCATTTCATTATTCCGATTGGTCAAAAAAAGCATATGACTGGCTACTACCATGATAATTACATGCGTAATGAGATATGCGTGGCACAAAAAATTCACTGGAGTGGTTCTACTGCATATTCACTATACTGAGATCCAAATACGCGGGATTTAAGTTAGAGCAAAGAAAAGCGCGCTGTTCACCGCTATTTTTAACCCGAGCAACAACCCCAAGAGTTTGGATCAGGCCTTCTAAACGTATGAAACCGTTCAGTAAATGTTTTACATAATGATAACCAGAGAGTAATGTAGTAAACTTCATTTAAGCAAACGAAAATATGAAAGCTAAATTCGCCCAAGAGAACGAAGCCGTAAACTTGGTAAAGAACGAAGTGAAAACTTCAATTACGTAGATAAAAACATAACTGCATTCGTCAGTTTCATTATGAGGAAAAATCAAACTGAGCAAACACCAACAACAATGATCTTAGCAATCCACGTCTCGATAAAATAAAGATTTCTTTTACATAATTAATTTTATACATTAACATATAGCTATTATATGTAAAGGATGTTTCAGAAGCACCATACTCATTTTCCTCCAATTTCTTGTTGTTAAAATTTACAAATTTATCGATAGGCGACATGCAAAACCGTATTAAATAGAAATTCACGCCCCCAAAGATTTCGCATGAATTCATACGCATTTGTTATGGCAAGGTAAATCATTGTCTCCCGCAATATTTTGAAGTCTTTTTGATAAACTGTTTCGATAAAATGAATTTTCAGTAACGTGGCTAAGTTATAAATAAACACGTAAGAATAAAAACTCCTGTTGTATCACGTTTTCACTCAATGTTCATTTGCCTTAAAAGCACAACAAAAACGGGGAAGTTTAAAAATTGCCAACAGAAACAAAGAGCATTTTGTCTTCGCCCAATGAAATCTCTACTTTAGTCAAATGTCATGAAGAAGTTAAGGAACATTTACATAAGAAAGGTGAATGACAAAAAGTTGCTGAAGGAAACATACACAAAAGCCATGATGAAAACATATCTGCATTCGTAAGTTTCATTCAAACAAAGTTTCCTTTCAAACAGTCAACCAGGCAAGAAAAAGAAATTTGGTGAAGTTGAAAAATCATAGGCAAATAATGCATCTAGCATTTATTTTGGTCACATCATTTTTTCTGATCATTTGCGTCAAAGCACAGACCAAGTGAAGCACAGCTTAAGTACAAATGATGAGTATATGAATGTGTAAGAATATTTAAATAATGATGGAGAAATACGAACAAAACTCATCTCTATTATCTTTTCGATTTATTTTATGTTGCTTTTTTATAACTACCTAAATTGGTAGAGATACAACCCTTTCGATCTTCCAGTAAACATTTAAACATATGCACAAGCTACGAAGCGTTTTTTGTATTTTAACTGTTTCATTCAACCATCTTTAATCCACAAGACTTTTAAAGAATCAGAATTTACTACCGCAAAATCGAAGTGTCGTTGAAACGAGCATTGTCTGATTTTTGTAGGAATCAAATTATCATATGTATACAAAATGTTGGCCAAATCAGTATCAAACATACAGAGTTGCTCTTCAGCTTTGTGACAGAGGATATTGGAGGACTTATGGTCATCGCAAAACAAACTACAGTCATCCAGCAGGTAATTAATTGGAGCAGGTTTTTAATTTCAAGCACAAGATATTTCAACCTTTGTTTTATTTCATATATCGATCACGATCGAAAACAGGAAAGTCTTGCAAAGATATTTTAACAAAAAATACATCAGCAATCTCTGGAGTCTACAAGATCCAAATCAAAAATAATAAGCCGTTCACAGTATATTGCGACATGGAGACACAGAGAGGAGGCTGGACACTAGTTTATAGCTACACTTTTACAAACTACAGAAGCTTTAAGTTGTCTAGCAATGCTGTAATCCCTAGACCTAACTGGCCTGCTAGTAGTGCAACAGTTCCAGTTTCGAAAACTCCTCCACTAAGCAAATCTTTATTTGGAGCAATAGATTGGAATCTTTGGAAGGAAATTGGAAGCGAGTTCATGGTGACGTCAAACATTAATCATTGGATTGTTTGTCAACCTGGAACTGGAAGTTTGGTGGCGAAAAAAAATGGAGTTATATCATGTCGAAATATAAAGAATGTTCCTTCTGCCTGTAAAAACAGGGCTCCTTCGTCCATCAGCTGATTTTCAACTGGCCCCGACTTTAAAGGCAGTAGCTTGTTTTACTTTTTCGAAGGCAGCACAACCACAAATTGGCCTACACACGATCCATGTTGCAGCAACCAAGGTAATCAAAAGAAAGGTGTTTCTGATCCTCAAGGAAACATTTATATTCGATAGATGTAACAAACTGTATTTATCATTATTTCAATCTCGTAAATTTGTTTCCTGTAAGCAGTATAATAAACGATAAGCGGAAACAAGTAGTCACAAAAATCAGCATATCATTAAATGTGTAGTTTACTTTTAAAACTGAATGAAACATATTCCAAGAAAGACATCTTGCTAACTCAAGATATAAGTTTTGCGGATACTCCACTTGAGATCATTTTCAAACTTTCATATAATAAAAATTAATGCCCAACATAAAGCTTTAATTAGAGCCATTGAGATAAACCAAAAGTTCTAAAAAGGTTATAAAAACAAATTTATTTGCAACTCATCCCGCCAACCTCCTAATAATATACTCAAAGACAATAGTCTTCACTTTGTAGCACAAAAAAAAAGCAATTAAATGTAATATCTACAAGCTTTTGTTTGGGGTTGCCCCCCACCCCCAAAAAAATAACCTTAATGGCGCCACTGCTACCTTTACATATGATAACACTGCACATATCTAAAAACACAAATTGATGATGAATATACTCGATTTTAATTTTGTTCGTGATAATCTTGTGAGCCTGCAATGTATTTGAGAGCAATAGTAGATACTTTCTACGTAACGGTAAATTAGATCCAAACTATAAACATGTGTTTGAACGGAAACCTTTGTACTTGGTAATTGATACTAAGGCCATGTCCACACGTATACGGATTTATAAAAATACAGAGATTTTTCCTCCGTTTCTGAAAAGATTTGCGTCCACACGTATAGCGTATTTGAATCGTTTTCGCCTGTCACAAGTATATTCAAAAACGGAGGAAATTCAATACTTGTAAGCACTGAGCATGCGTATTTACTTGTAATAAGAGATTCTTCAAGCTTTTGCAGCATCAAATTGCAATATGTATTACTTGGATTTATTAACGTCTCTTTTGTATCGTGGGGCGCTCTGCTGATTTTGGGAGTTTATAGAAAAATTAGAAAGGTATAAAGTCAAATGAAGGCTCCACCAATGGAAAAGGCAAAATCGAATGTTATATTTTGTGGCATTTTGTGATAGGGAAAGCATCTTCATAATATTCACCCGCTTTCTTTAATATTTATCACTGCAACATGCAAGTGATATCAAATTTGAAATTATTCCAATAAAATAGCAATGCACTTGTGACCCGCCATTTTAAAAAGTACTCGGACGACTCAATCATGAGACTGGACTCAATTATTGACGTTATCGTTGTCAAAAACCTATGTTTTCGTCCGTCCACACGTAAACACAAAACCGGCGTTTTCAGAGCTTTTTTCACCAATACTGTAAATATTCGCCAATAACCGCCTTGTATAAGCCCCAAAACGATCGTGACATTCGACTCACACCACAATAAAACGCACTCGATGTAAGCCGATATTTCTCCCCGTATATGAACTTTTCAATGTATAAAGGGTCTACACACTTATACAAGCCCAAAGGTTATAGCCGGACTATAGAAATATGTTTATGTTCTCGACATTGTGGCAAAAATAACATGTCAGTAAAAAGTGGCTAATGATCTCAAATGACGCACAAACTTCATGAAGAATACTTTATTGATTTTTTGTTCAAACTAATACATACAAAAACTAGTTCTTCAACTCTTTGACATCCAATCCTACAAAAATGAACGAGATATGACTTAGATCAGTGAATTAACCCGCAGGTCATATTTGTTTAGGAAACCTTTTGCAACTTCCTGAGAAAGATAACAATCCCTAAGAGGGGAAAGATTTCAAAGATGCATCATGCGTTAATCACATCGAAACGGCCATTTTCTGGATCGATAAAATGGCAAACTTCGTAATTGTAGTCAATGAAACTTAATGTAAAATTATAGATGATAATTAATGTAAAAGTCTTTAAAATCTTTATAGTCTTTATAATCAATGGTTTTTGCCAACTTTTCACATAAACTAGACGACGTAGTGACGGTATTGAATTCGGTTTGCTGCAGGCTCAAAAAGCAACGATGTAAACATAAACAAAAGCGTGCAATGCATCTTGGTTCATACACATTCTTTTAAGTATAACGAAAAACTTGCTATTAAAATTACAGTTTAACTGAAAACGTATGATGAAACCAAAATTTTTTGGTTTAGTACGATGTTTTCTTGAGTGTCAACATGTTGTTTATTTTCACTAACATTGTGAAAATTACAAGAAGTCAGAAATGTGAGTTTCTAACCATATTATTACACAGAAGTTTCGCAAAGACTGGAAACATTACGTTGCTTTTTGTTGTCGTGATGTTTAGGCACCCAAACACTTGAGGTGCGACTTCTAAAAACCGGGAAGAGGCTACGATTTGGGCAAGCTAATGAGTCATTAGTAACGACAGAGATTTGCAAGCCTGTTTACGTACACGACAGTTTCAAACTTTGTACAAAGTACAAACTTCTATATTTTTTTCAAACTTTATTCAAAATTCTATTTAAAGTTTATTGACAGCTAATGATATTTATTTTGATTAAAAGGCGTCAATGATATCTATTTGTTGATAAAAACGGAGAGCTTGTGTTTCTAGCAGAAAATTTGCAAATAAAGAGTGTTCTTTCATGAATTTTGTTTAAAAAATACGATTACAAACTTTGTGAAACAAGTCTTTACCATATTGCAGCTGTTTACTGTAATTTTTAAAAGCAAATTTAGCTTTAACTTATGCAACACGCAATCGCAGAAAATTATCGATACATCGGTAACTTTTTTTCGATAAATCGACATCAATTTTTTAAACACCGCAACACCCAAAGTTCAGGAAACCAAAAATTTCTCGGGTGCAAATGCCCCAGGACCCCAAGAATAATATGCCTTCTTTGTTTACGGCTAGCAACTATACCACTTAATTGATGGCTATGAGCCTTTGAGGATGTTAATTTACTCAACTAATTGATTTAAAACACAAAACCTGCACCTGATAATAAATTACAACAATGGCTTTGAAACATGTTACAAATTCAGGCAAGTTAACGACTGTCCCACAGTACTGGCCCACCCTCTCAAAAATATCGAAGCTCCAGTTTGCACATGATAGATTAAATAGACAAATTGTTAATGTTGAACAAGTCGACATGAATATTATAACGAAGCAATTGACATAATAATTTTAGAAATAATAAAAACTTGAAATTGGAGTTCATAAAATAGGACTTTGTCGTGGTGACAAATCTAAAAATCGTTTTAAAGATCGCAAATACCATGGTGAATGGTAAAAGTAATAAGTTAATAGTTCTTAAAAGAACTGTTTTATCGATCCTCCTGTACTATCCTCCTTTCTTTCAAAACAAACTAGGATGGTTTACATGGATTCATTTTAAGTAAACGCCTTTTTTCGCTAATGCTAAGATTAAGACCAACAACTGTCCCAAGGTCAAACGTGTTTTCTTTCGTATCAATAGAAATATTTCGATTCAATTCATTTTCAGAAAATTCTGAGATGCCTTCGCCTTCGTTACGTTCATTTGAATTGACAAAGCTGTCAAATTCAGGGCATTCACCAACAGAATCATTGCTTTTGTTTTATTTGAAAGTATGTTCATCTTGATCGTTTACATCTATCGACTCAGATTTTTCTTGTGCATGCACTTGTTTAAGGCCTTCACTTATGCTCGGCGTTTCTCTGAGTTTTAATTATAACGCCTCTGTTGTTTTTGACAAAATGAATGGTGGGTAATTTTGTATAGGTTTAAAGTAATCAAGCAAAACTCCCTCAAGTTTTGAAAATTCTTCTTGTCTTGCTTTCTTTAATCTTCGATACTCAGCACCCGACTTTTTTCTCTTCGTGGTGTTGAAAGAATTAGACATTGCAGTTCGTCTTTAACATTGCACCATGATCCATGATGAACATTAAATAATATTAAAATAGATTTCCCTACACAAATGGAATTATCAAATGAAATGTTTGTTTTGTGAATTACATCTCTATTGCCAGCAATAGAAGCTCAAAATGAGAGTTTTGCATTTTGACATATTAATGTTATTGGTCTTCAAATGTTGTTGTTTAAAAAATATCTTAATTTCAATTAAATATATGCTGTTATGCACATTCGATAACTGCGGATAAATGAATCTTGAACATTTACAAGAAGCTTTAAGTGATATAAAAAAGTTTTACCGTATAATAACTTGCTATACTAATGAAAATGACAAATGTGTTGTCGTAACGATAAAAATGTAAATAACACAATACGAACAATGCAGTACATGCTGCGATATCATTAAGTGCTACTTCATGTTAGACTATGCATTATGATAGCAATTTACCGACGACTCCACTACTGTCATTTTCAAAAAAATATATTATTACGCTCGGATTAATAATAAGATACAATGCCAGTAACGATTAATGTCTGTGAAGGAAGCAAAAAACATTGATTAAGATAGGCAAAAAATTACACTGATATAAGAGTTTTTGCTACTTTCTTCTCAAAATTTCTGTTCTAGTATCGGTTATGCCATAATTACATCAATGCTGACGGAATGCATAACGATTAGGAAAAATGCTGCAACCTACGTTATATTTGTGATTATATACTTATGACAGGACACACTCAACACAAACTCATACAAATTATTAAACGCTACTGTACTGACAATGAGGTCAAATTTATATTTACCCCTTTCAAGGTAAAATCTTATTTCTTGTTTCCAAATCCACTTTCTGAATTTGTAAATCTTTGGTAGTTTATCCATTAAAAAAATTCTGAAAAAATTAGAAACGCATGCAAAGCTTGCCTTGTGATCGTAATTATTATCTATTTTTACACGGAATAAATTTCAAATGTAGAAAATACGATCATAAAAGATCACTCTGCATGTATTTTTCAATCCTCATTTTGACAACTTATTATAAACTCTTTGTAAAAACCTCTTGCATTCGCATCATTAATAGACTCAAAGATTATATCAAAACCATTCATTTCTATATTCCAAAACATAGCGCCGTAGTTGTCATCGTCGTTAACACACCTATCTAACATAAAAACACTTTTGTTAAATATGGAAAACATAGTCCCTTTTTGATAATCCTCTACTTCCGCATAAAAATCTGTAGGATGCGTGTCAATTTCTTCATAAAATTGTGATAAAATATCAATTTTGTGAATCATGTCAATGCTATCCCTCATCCGAATGACATCTCCAATAAAATGGAATCCCGCATAAAGATGCCCCATTGAACGTTGGAATTCTTCAATAACAGTTTTCACAGAAGTTGGGACGCAAACTTCCCTGATCACAAAGTCTATTATGGTGATGTTAAAAGGAACCTAAATTAAATAAGAAATTAAACAACGTCAGCAGAAAATGAGATAAAGAGAGAAATTTCATTAAAGAGGACGATAAATTTTATAAACAGAAAAATTCAAATTGGTTAAACCTTAAATCCTTCCATGTGATGCAAAGTATAAACGAAGACTTCGTCATCTTTCCTGTCTTGAGATTCGTTATAAATCAGTTGAAGACGGAAATTTTCCTCAAATTGTATACCAAATATGTAGTTAACCATGGCATTTGCAAAATCAACTCTTCTTCTAAGATTAGCCTCAAAGGAAACCATTAAAATAGCTTTATGTGGCTTGCTCGCATTGTTTGAAAGACTTTCTTCATTGTTGAGATTCACTTCGAACTTGCGAATCATTTGATCTTGATCTTGGGAAACAAGACTCAAAGGAAGACCATATACTGCAGGTGCTCTGTTTTCTGAAGGCTTTAGGAGTTTACAGAAGCGAAGTATTCTGTCGTATTCAAGTCGATGTAAGGAAGTTGTCACTGATAAAACTTCACTGCACTCACTGATCGGAATTTTATTAAGAGCACAAACTTTTATGTGATAGGTGGTTGCTGGTTCAAGATTTGAAAGAACAACTGTTGGTTTGTTCGTACCATTCCATTCTTGTTCGATGTGTGGCCACGTATCTAAGTTTTTGTCATCGGTATAGAAGATTTTGTAACTTTTTGCAAACTCTATGTTTGTTTTTTCCTCATCCCAAGTAATGTTTAAGGAGTTCTGGCTTGTTTCTAGGACTTCCAGGTTTTTCGGCTTTGAACCAGAGCTCAAATTATTGTTTACAAGCTCACCATTTACATACAGAGAAACAAAAGCACCACTTTTACCATGGCCACGCAAATGTAAAGATTCTTCTATAACAAGAAATTTGATATCATCATTTTTTTCATTAAACGACTTTAAATTTTTAAAGATTTGTATAGCATCACGGATTTTCTTTGGCACACAAATCTGGCCTATCTTAACATTGTCATTTTCCATTAAAGTATAGTTTTTACTTTGGTAAGCATCCATGCTACGTAGTTGGTGATCTTCTACCCAAGAAGTCTTGAGAGTAAAGGAAACGATGTATTTAACTGTGGGATCAATCAATAGATCGTTGATATTTTCCAGACTGCCATAAGAGGTTTCCTCAAACATATCTAATATATTTTGAAATCGTTTTACTTCATTCTTTCTATCTTCCAACCACGCTTTTAAGGATTGACAAGAGAAAGGAGATTCTTCTTTTTCTTTTATAAGCGAAGCAAGTTCTTGCATTTTTTTGCTGTCTCCTCTTACCTTGGGAAGAAGTGACAGCAATTCTTCTTCAAAAGTGGATCTGTAGTGCTCAACATTTCCAAGAAATTTATTAATCTGCTTCTTTAATTGTGGAAAGCTACAACAGATATTGTTATGAAGAAGATCATTACATTCTTCTTTTAGGAATATAAAATTTTTAAGTAATTCAGACGTTTGAGTTATCAAATTTGCGCTTATTCCACTTGCTATTTTCTTAAAACCTTTATCAATCTTACTCAGTGGGTATAAGTATACTTGAATCGGGACTGCATTCTCTCCTTTTTCGCCAATGAGCGACGGTAATTCTTTGTAGACTTTAATAGCTTCCTCGAAGTTAGTTGGACTCTTGTTCAGTCGAAAGTCTCCATACATCTTGCATCTCATACTCTCTTTGTATTTCTTTTCTTCTTTAGTGATATCAACCATGCCATGACCACCAATCCCTACTCCTGGTAGAGATTGTACTAAAACCTTCATTTTTCCACTCACTTCCTTTACGGATTCATCCTCTGACACTTCATTTTCAAACACAAAGAAAGCCTTCGCACCGTAGACTATACCAACCACAACATCAGTAGCATCAACTGTATTAAATACATTGTGATAGTCAGTTTGGTCTTTACCAAGATGCTCCATCGTCAGCTGTTTTACTTCTGTAGTTGTTTCATAGTGTAACACCACACGGGAATATCGCTTGGACGTCTTTGCATCGCTCAAATATTTAGCAGAACCTTCTACATTCACCAACCCTGTCAGAAAACTAAGCTTAAGACCTGCTTCTATGTTTAGGGCACTTGTTTTGTCATCGATCGAATTTTCTACAAAGACGTCATTATTTGTATATGGTTTAGGATGGATGCTAAGAGATTCGTTTAAATGTTTATGTGACCATAAAGTCCTTCCCATCACCAATTTCTCAGAACGGCGATCATAAAGCATTCCCAACTGGAATGGGCGGCCAAGGGCAGGTATTTCGTTTTTCGCCATCAGTCTGAAAGAGAAGATAGCACTATTTAAGTAATAAATTATGTTTACTGTGTTTGCACAGCGTATGCAACCTGAGGACACCTTTAGGAGAACTCGAGAGCTGATCAATGCAATCCCAAGACCGAAGGTCGAGGATGGTACGTTCAAGATTTTCACAAACGTTTCAGAGGATTGCCTAAGCCAGTGCAAACGTAAAAACATCTTATATTTCATTTATAAAATAACAATAATGCGAAACAAACAAAACGTTTTAATTTTCTTCTAACGTGTATTCATGATTGATTTAGAAATTCTCTTTGATAAGTTGATTAGGCTCACATTGTTTTGCACAGGCTACTGCAAACACATCTCTAGACCAATCAGCGCACGCGTTTCATTGTGTTTATGTCATTACAACTGTTGTTATTCACAATGTAAGCATTGTCAGCTCATGTTGGTCAACAACATGCTTGACCCACAGTTTCTACTTTACCACAGCTTCTAAAAACGATTTCAAAGTTTTAAACGAAAAGGTTGCGAAAAGCAATAAAGAGCGGCGAAGCAGGTTTCGAACACATTTGCAACATATTTAAGCGAGACGAGCCTGAATAAACCGTCTGGAAAAAACGAATTATCGAAGGTTTAAAAAATGTTTTATATTGATATTTTTTGTATAATACTTCAGTGAATATATAAAAAATTGTTGAATTTTTTTTTGCATAATGTCAAGAATTATTCAGACCTCGGTCAATGGTATCCGAATCAGATTCGCTTCAGCAGTTAACATTGATCTCAGTCTAAATAATTCTTCATATCATTCTCAACCTCGTCCAATAATTACTTAATATGGTCGTTTTAAATTTATAATAAATTATGCACTGTTGGCTTGTATTGCACTATGCATACATTTGTTAAAATAAAAAAATCAAAGAAAGCCGGAAATATTTGTAAAAGGGGAGGAGCAACATTTTTGGGAGTTATTTCGCGCTACTTGAGTCAGAAGTTTAAGTTGCATTTGCGTGCTATATTACTTAACATTTATCAGCCACAACTTCTTTTCAATCACATTTTATTTGGTTTATTCATTGTTGTAGATCTGCTGTAAAAATACCTGGTTATTGAAATTGTGGAGTGGTGTAATTTAAAGAAACAATTAAGTAATAGGAAATTGTGTTGGGTCGTAAATTTCATATTTCTACGACAAAATCAACGGCAACATAATCTTAAAGTGACTAAATGCTATTTAGTCACACTCAACAGTAAAACGATACAAGGAAGGTTTTGATCGGTTCAAGGCTTAAAGTCAGGCACGTGTAATTTGTATAATTTTGCGACTTGGCCTGAAAATTCAAACTTGCACCTAAATAAGCTTGAGTTTACCTTTAGTAGCCCAAGTACTATTTCTCTAATTTATACGCAACTATCAAATATACGCAACTAGCTATATTTCTTGTAAAAACACCTTGACAATATGCACAGTGAAAAAGAAAAAATACAACGAGAAAATTTTTGCAATGGATTGCCCTCGTGGTATAACCACAAATGATCAAATAGAAAATTGTCTATTACTCATTGGATTGGTGTTGTAAATTGTCATGTTATGTTATGTAGTGTGTGACTGTGTCATATTTTTGATACTAAGATATAACGGATATTAAACTGATGTAAAATAGTATAGTCATGGTGAGCGAACACTTCCTCACCGCAATGCGTCATTGCGGTAGGATGTAGGTATAAACGGAATGGCGTAATTGCAAATCATGCAAACGCCTAAAAACCACTTCCGAATAATTATACATAAATATAGCTTGCAAGCGTTGGTTCGGGAGTTCGGAAAAGTTGTAGTTATTGGTGTATGAACTGGTCATACAAATTTGATGAATTAGAGTTGTATTGCAGAAGGCAGTAAATTTCGAAAACGCAGTTGTAGGATTGACGGTCGTCCGTAATCTTAACGAGGTCAAATTTAATCATTCCGTATCGCGAAGAACCAACGCTTGGAACGTAAAATCGTGCACAACACTGTAAATATCTTATTGAAGTGTTAAAATTATGTATTCAAAATACAGTCCCATTGTTTGTGTGAAGTTTTAGAACAGTGAACCAGCACTTCGCGCACATTGTGCGAAAATTGGATCTCATAACTACATTCAGTGAAGGCCCTCGAAAAGAGTTTTTGGATACTAAATTTACAGGAAGTTATCTCTATTTTTTTGTAAATTGATCATGACGAACAAAATGGCATACGTGCGAACTCATCAATCTGAGAAGAAAGTCAATCGAGACCACCGCGAAAGAGAAGTGCCGACATAGTTCAACTTTAAAAAACAAAAAGAGCTTTTGAAGTGCTAAGTGACGAATGGGTATTCAACTAATCAAACAAAGGAATGGGAAATCTTAAGTGATAAAAGCCTGAATCAGTAAGGAATATGCTTGTATTTAGCCTTTTATGAATATTGTTTTATGGCAAGACAAATGGTGGCATGTCAAAATCATAATATGCTTGTTAACTAAGATTTCTACTTTTTATTCGAGAGCAAAACTGAGTCGCATCATTCCTTTATACCCATTTATAGATTTATGTTTAAAAACTATTATTTCTTAACAAGAAAAGACGATCATCAATACAGCATTTGTTTATCAATAGCTTTATTTTTCAACAAAAAAAAACAACATTGCAATATGCAAAGGAACATATGTTTTAGTAGGTAACATTTATAGATAATTTTTCCTATTACTTAAACGTAGAAAAGGGAATTTGTAACATTTTTTGGTCGTTTTGCATGGTTGGTTTGTATGATGAGTTGGCAAAATTGAACGTTTTGTCAGTGTTTTCACAAATTACATTTAAAGAATTAAAATGCAGGCCTGTATTTTACACTTCATGAAAGATTTCTTGTCAAATAGATATTTCGCAGCTGAAAAAATGTAATAAGACTTTTCGCTCAATCGCTATGACGATAATTTACTCAACTATTCTTTCGACGCTATCAACTTAGTTTGCATACAGTCTTTTTGTCAAAGATTTTTGTCGGCATACAAAAACATTGTTAAAGTGTTCTTTAAACATACCTTGCTATGATTTCAGTCAACAGTTCAACAATACAATCTGAATTTTGTTTTTAGATTTTCCAAACTGCTGTAATATTTAGAAACCAAAATATGTTATATTTTCCAAGTTAGGAGCAACGTCATAGATATAATAATTACGTGTATACAAAATATTTGCTTATTATTGGTTTTTAAAGAACAAAATTAACATCACAATTGTGACGTTTGAACACGTGATGGCAGACGTTATCTGTAAAACAACAAATGGGTAATCGGGGAATGGAAAACCTTGAGTGATAAAATCCTAAATCTGTACGGAATATGTTTGTATTTAGCCTTTTATTAGTATTGTCTTATCGCATTACAAATGGTGGCATGTCAAAGTCATAATATGCATGTTAACTAAGATTTTCGATTTTCATACGAGAGCAAAACTGTGTCCATTCATTCTTTTATAGCTATCTATACATTAATGTTTAAAGAACTGTTAATTGTCAACAAGGAACGAGGAGTATCAATACAGCATTTGTTTACCAATAGCTTTAATTATCAACAAAGAACAATATTTCAAGGGCAAAGGAATGCAGTGGCGTAGCTAGCGAAAAACATTTGGTCGGGCTCACGAGGCGCCACCATGGTTGGCGCCGAGCGAGAAAATTTTCCGAATTTAGACTCCCTAGAACGTCGGAAACGGCAATCTTAGAAAGCAAATGCGTGATATTTATGCAGGAAATAGAACCATTTTGGTTAATTTAAATTGCCGAAGGATCTTATAGTAAAGCAGAGAAACAGTTCAAAAATAGTTGCAGATATGTGATTTATTTTCTCAACACCACATACATAAATAGATACCTATGTACATCTTGTAAAGAAACTTTGACAAAAGAACCGAAAAAGGCTCAGATTTGTCATCAACAACTATCAAAAGTTGTGATGAAATTGTCGTGCTGAAATGACAATCATCATTGACTGCATTAAAAAGTTCCCGGAAAAATTCTCACATGCCATGGACGTAAGACATCATCAGCTTGTTATCAGCCATATATGAATACCTATTTGTATAAGAAAGCAAGTCTTCGTGGTTTTTCAATGAACTTCTTTACTACCTCATCATGCAATGTGTTGGCGTCTTCTTTCTCTGACAGTATGTCTTTGTGAATGGAAATCCTGCAAAGAGAACTAAAACGTCCTTGGCTCAAAGTATTTCTAAGATAATTTTTACCCTCTTCAAACAAGAAAATGACCTCTCAACTGAAGCACTTGTAATTGACAAAACCCCATTTATCTTTAACTTCTGGAATACTAGATTGATAATGGAACTGAAAAATATATTTCAATAATTCATCGCATGAATCACAGTGAAAGTCTTTATCTCTGTAAATAAAACAAAGTTGGCTAACTAGCATTGGTATGTCAAACATATCACCATAAACCTCCTTTAGAAGATTTATCTTTTCTGAGGGCACTTCACCTTTCCACATCTTAAACACCCTAGGGTTAACAAGGTCAAAATCTAAAACGCTCCATATCCTGAAATCGCTCAGTCAGCATAGTCACAATTGTGTCAAGAATTTCAAAATACATTTGTTTGTAATTATGCCGTTGGTCATACCTGGTTACTGGTGGTCCCACTTTCTCAACAGCCAGGTCGTACACCTGACAATATTCTGTATCATTTCTCAGAGAAGCAACAAAGGCCTTGAATCTCTCAAACCTACTCATTCCATAATGAAAGTCAGTGTCCTTGTCTTGCAAGATAGAATAAAGTATGGATGACTGCTCAAGAATTCTCTGGAAACATGTACCAAGAAACAAAACAAGAAGCCATTAAGGTAGCCAAGTAAACCAGTAACCTTACTTAACGTTTCATCATCCCAACCTATTGGATTATCAGTAAGATTTTCAAATATGTCTATCAGTTTCTCATAGTTAGAATGCAAGACATTGATGACATGAGCCCTATAATACCATCTTGTGTCACCAGGACTAGGAAACTCAAGCCTATGGGATGATAGTAAAGCTTTTCTTTTGGGGGGAATTGCTAGTAAAGGTGCAGAAAGCACTAATATTAACAAAGAAAATCTTAACAGGTGAGATGGAGGATGCAGCTTGACATAATACTAGATTTAGTCTATGGGCAGCACAGTGAACAAATTGAGCATAAGGATAATCCTGCTGAACTTGAGCTTGAACACCATTGAGATGACCAGACATAACAGATGCACCATCATAAGTCTGTCCAATAAATTTCTCTTTCACATTATTATATTGACTTAACTTACCCTTAACCACTGATGATATAGCAGTTGCAGTCCTATCACAACTAACATCAACAAACCCAAGCTGTCTTTCAATGACACTTTCCCCTTTGTCCATTCGAACAATTACACTCAATTGTTCTTTGGTAGAAACATCAGTTGCCTCATCAACCTGTATACTTAAGAAAGTGCAGCAATATATTTCCTTTAAAATCTCATCCTCTATTATCTTATCAAGACAATCAATCAAATCATTCTGAATATCAGGAGAGACTCCAGTAAACCGCCCTCCCCCAGCAAGGTGGGTTTCAGCAAGCCTTCCATGTAATCGCCTTTCAAAAACAGAATCCATCTTGGCAAAACTTTCAAGTAGCTCTCTATAATTTCCTCTATTCATGCTGCTACTAGATTCATCATGCCCCCTAAATGCAAGCTCTTGCCTAGACAAGTATAAAACAGCTTCTGTTATGGTTTTCAACATTTCCCTGTTTTGCCTTACCTCCTCGTTATGACGCTGAATCTCTTCACGTCTAGTTTGTGACATGAGACAGTCGATACGAGGCTGAAAACCGTAGGTCTTCCAGGTCTTGTAGGCACCCATGTGCGATTTTGCCTTCTCATGCTTCTTACAATCGGATAGGAAATTCTTCATGTTTTTGAATCCCGTCTGCGTCCATGAAGATGACGATCCAGGGCAAAATAAAAGACAAGGCCAACAGAACAATGCATTCTTTTCTGAGCTACAACAAAGCCAATCTTTCTTCGAGTACCAACTTTCCTGAAAGCTTCTATTGCCTGTAGTCGCTTGTAAATTTGGAATTGGCCGCTGCTTTACGAGTATATTTTGCTCGCCTGATTGTCGAACAGAAAAGGGTTTCTTTTGTAGTTCACTTATTATATCGATTTCATTAGCCGAAGCCATTGTAATGTAAGTTATCACGATTTCCGAACGTATATTTCGAAAGCTCAAAATTCCAGTCACGCTTTTGAAAATGAACCCGACAAGATGTTGTTAAACGTTTGAGTGTGTTCACAGCTACCTCTCAACCAATCAGATTACAGATATTCCCACTATAGACTTTATCACTTGTATTGGTCGGGCTGAATTTTCAGAGCCCGACTAGATGTTGCGAAACAGCGCATTTGAGTTTGCTCAGTTGCTGTCAACCAATCAGATTGCAGATAATCCCACTATAGATTTTACTACTTGGTCGGGCTGAATTTTCAGAGCCCGACTAAACTGCGTAATGCCTGGCACCAGAAATGCACAAGTCATTGTTGCTAAGTAACGTTTAAAAATATGATAATTTTGCTAATAACGACGCAATTTGGCAAATATTACACTAAAAGACTGTGGATTATTCCAAAAAGAGTCGCAGAATTTAAAATTTTCGCAAATCCAATTTTAAAGAAAACAAATTTTTCATTTTTGGGAAAATATTTGGTCGGGCTGGGCCCGACCAGCCAGACCGCTAGCTACGCCACTGAACGAATGTAAGAAGCTTAGTATTGGGCAAATTTTGAGCGGCGCATTAAATTAATGAGAACTGATCTCAAGCCAATGTAAAATTTATAAATTATTCTTTTGATTTCTTGAACGTAGAAAATGAATTCGTAACAGGTTTAGGTCGTTTTGCATGGTTGGTTTGTATGATGAGTTGGCAAAAATTGAACGGTTTTGTCAGTGTTTAAATTACATTAAAAGAATTAAAATGCAGGCCTGTATTTTATACTTCATGAAAGATTTCTTGTCAAATAGATGTTTCGCGGCTGAAAAAATGTAATAAGATTTTTTGCTGAATCGCTATGACGATGATTTACTCAGGTATTCTTTCGACGCAAACAAGTAAGTTTACATACAGTCTTTATTGTCAAAGCTCTTTGTCGGCATACAAAAACATTGTTAAAGTGTTCTTCAAACATACCTTGCTATGATTATAGTCAACAGTTCAAGAATACAATCTAAATTTTGTTTTTAGGTTTTCCAAACTGCTGTAATATTTAGAAACCAAAATATGTTATCTTTTCCAAATTAGGAGCAACGCCTTAGATGTAATAATTGCGTGTAATCAAAATTATTGCTTATTATTGGTTTTTAAAGAACAAAATTAACATCACAATTGTGACGTTTGAACACGTGATGGTAGACGTTATCTGTAAAACAACAAATGGGTAATAGAGGAATGGAAAACCTTGAGTGATAAAAGCTTAAATCTGTAAGGAATATGTTTGTATTTAGCCTTTTATTAGTATTGTCTTTTGGCATTACAAATGGTGGCATGTCAAAGTCATAATATGCATATTAACTAAGATTTTCGATTTTCATACGAGAGCAAAACTGTGTCAATTCATTCTTTAATAGCTAGCTATACATTTATGTTTAAAGAACTGTTAATTGTCAACAAGGAACGACGATTATCAATACAGCATTTGTGTACTAATAGCTTTAATTATCAACAAAGAACAATATTGCAAGGGCAAACGAATTTAAGAAGCTTAGTATTGGGCAAATTTTGAGCGGCGCATTAAATTAATGAGAACTGATCTCAAGCCAATGTAAAATTTATGTATTATTCTTTTGATTTCTTGAACGTAGAAAATGAATTTGTAACGTTTTTAGGTCGTTTTGCATGGTTGGTTTGTATGATGAGTTGGCAAGATGAACGGTTTTGTCAGTTTTTTCAAAAATGACATTTAAAGAATTAAAATGCAGGCCTGTATTTTACACTTCATGACAGATTTCTTGTCAAATAGATATTTCGCTGGTGAAAAAAATAAAGTAAGACTTTTTGCTGAATCGCTATGACGATGATTTACTCAGGTATTCTTTCGACGCAAACAAGTAAGTTTACATACAGTCTTTATTGTCAAAGCTCTTTGTCGGCATACAAAAACATTGTTAAAGTGTTCTTCAAACATACCTTGCTATGATTATAGTCAACAGTTCAAGAATACAATCTAAATTTTGTTTTTAGGTTTTCCAAACTGCTGTAATATTTAGAAACCAAAATATGTTATCTTTTCCAAATTAGGAGCAACGCCTTAGATGTAATAATTGCGTGTAATCAAAATTATTGCTTATTATTGGTTTTTAAAGAACAAAATTAACATCACAATTGTGACGTTTGAACACGTGATGGTAGACGTTATCTGTAAAACAACAAATGGGTAATAGAGGAATGGAAAACCTTGAGTGATAAAAGCTTAAATCTGTAAGGAATATGTTTGTATTTAGCCTTTTATTAGTATTGTCTTTTGGCATTACAAATGGTGGCATGTCAAAGTCATAATATGCATATTAACTAAGATTTTCGATTTTCATACGAGAGCAAAACTGTGTCAATTCATTCTTTAATAGCTAGCTATACATTTATGTTTAAAGAACTGTTAATTGTCAACAAGGAACGACGATTATCAATACAGCATTTGTGTACTAATAGCTTTAATTATCAACAAAGAACAATATTGCAAGGGCAAACGAATTTAAGAAGCTTAGTATTGGGCAAATTTTGAGCGGCGCATTAAATTAATGAGAACTGATCTCAAGCCAATGTAAAATTTATGTATTATTCTTTTGATTTCTTGAACGTAGAAAATGAATTTGTAACGTTTTTAGGTCGTTTTGCATGGTTGGTTTGTATGATGAGTTGGCAAGATGAACGGTTTTGTCAGTTTTTTCAAAAATGACATTTAAAGAATTAAAATGCAGGCCTGTATTTTACACTTCATGACAGATTTCTTGTCAAATAGATATTTCGCTGGTGAAAAAAATAAAGTAAGACTTTTTGCTCAATCGCTATGACGATAATTTGCTCAAGTATTCTTTCGACGCAAACAAGTAAGTTTACATACAGTCTTTATTGTCAAAGCTCTTTGTCGGCATACAAAAACATTGTTAAAGTGTTCTTCAAACATACCTTGCTATGATTTCAGTCAACAGCTCAACAGTACAATCTGAATTTTGTTTTTAGGTTTTCTAAGCTTCTGTAATATTTAGAAACCAAAATATGTTATCTTTCCCAATTTAGGAGCAAAGCCTTAGATGTAATAATTGCGTGTAATCAAAATAATTGTATAGTATTGGTTTTTAAAGAACAAAATTAACATCACAATTGTGATGTTTGAACACGTGATGGTAGGCTTTATGTGTAGAACAACAAATGGGTAATCGGGGAATGAAAAACCTTTAGTGATGAAAGCCTAAATCAGGGGCGGATCTAGGCCATGGCGAAAGGGGCTTGAGCCACGGTCAGAATTTTGCCACTTAAGTTTTTCCAGGGTTGACTTTTCATGATTAAAAATTTTGCTCAAATACAGCAAAATCCGATCAAAAACAAAAATTGAATGAATTTTGTAATTTTTTGTCAAAAATTTGTGAAAAAAACAACAAAAACTTCAAATTAAACGTCTTGTTAAAATAGTATTATCATCCAGTTAAACTCTGAACTGTAAAATCACCGAAAGCGTCTCGAATCTTGCCGAATACGCCATGAATATGCTCGGAATATTTTCGTAAATTCGAGCCTGCAATCTCAGAATGAAAAGCTACGGTCAGCGTTCAAAAAATTTCGCAATAGTTGCTAAATATAGCAACCTTCAGCCACGGTGCAGCGTTGCAAGCCAATCACAGAGAACGTTTTGGTCATGTGCGCCCCGGTGAGGCACGGTGAATTTATTTTGATTGCGCAATAAATACAAGTCATATGCAATAGCTCGATTCTTGTCGACTTAAAAAAACGCCACTTCTAGTTCTACTCAGCGATTAGGATCGATGGAAACTTCTAAAAAGTTCGATGTTCTTGAAAAGCTCGTGCAAATCTTTCAGCAAGAGAACGCTCGCGAGATTATTGCTGGTGAATTGTCTAACTTGAGACAACACTGTGGTAAAATAATCAACAATGAAAGGCTTCGTCGTATAAATTCTACTGGCGATATTATGCTGCGAACTTGTTCATTTTCAAAACTGCTGTTCCCTGAAAGCCAAATTGAAAGATCAGGACCCAATGATGTCCCTGTTCGGTAAGAATTTACATGTATTGGGGTATTAATTTATGTTTTTATTTACGTTTGACATCTTGGCCTGAAATATATGATCAATCCGTTAATTTTCATCTATTCATATTTAGTGTATCATGTAAAGTATATGTCTAAAGCTGTCATTATTTTGCATACTCAGTCCGTCTAATGTACGGCCTAAGTAATTCTAATTGTTACTGTCTGTTAAAAAAATGTTTTACTTCAATATTAGTCAAAGCCAGTCCTTTTTAAAATTTAACCTAATCAATAATGTATTATCCTTGTGTTCCTGGCATTTTATGTTATCCCCTGATTAAAGAAATCAACATATAATTTATATAGAATATTGATGCTATAGTAGATGGATCAATTAGTCGTCTGAATCCTGTTCGACATGCCTAGACTAGTTCCAAATCTTAGACTACCTGCCTGTGACTTTGACTTTATCATGATGTTACCAAATTAACACAAAGAGAAAATAACTTTCTCAATTTCAATATTATTAGTCTATCTTTAACAGTATTGGTTACCCTTATTTATTCTAATGTCAGAGTCAGTCTAGCAGATTTGTTTCCAGGTGTAACTTGGTATAACAAAGCAGCCATTGATACTTAAATACTAATTTTTCTTTTAGTACTTTAGCCAATGGGAATTTTCTGTTCAATGCATGTCCTATTGAATTAGTTGGGAATGAGACTCTCTCTATTTACTTGAGATTCCTAACTAGTGTGGAAATGTTTGAGAATGCTAAATACTATTCTACCCATCCTCTCATCAAGTCCCAGCATAAAAATGGTGCGTTCACTTCACTTAAAAATGCCTTTGCCATGTGTATATCCAATGCAGCTCTAACCTCTTTACAAAATGCGAATGAATTTGCAGCAGTTTTACAAGAAGCAGTGGAAAGAGCGAATAATTACACATTTTTACCCTTGATGTGTATGTTTGCTTTGTCCACAGTAATCCAGTGTGCTATTCAGTCATAGTACCCAATTACTAATGATGCTGAAGTGAAAGGAAATTGGGATTTGTTGGCTAAAATGTTCAATTGTACAATATATCCAAGAGGTTTTGTTGATGGGAGTGCAATTGACTATGTCCATATCTTTTGTTGTGCTGCGATGCCACCTTCTTATTTGGTAGATCAAAAAATCCCATCCACCAAAAATCATTTTGTTACTTTGTTTTTAGAGGACCACCTTTGAACATTCCTTTTATTAATCTTGCCATCTTTACCATTGTTGGATAAACATCTTTGCTTCTGTTGGAAGAAGACCGCCTTTGAACATTGCTTTTATTAATCTTGCCATCTTTATGGCTGTTACAAAAGGCATCCTCGCTGCTTTTCGAAAAAGACCATATTTGATGGGGCAACAAAGATGGGGAATTATTTTTTTGTAGTGAACTGTCTTTTGGTTATTCACTGCAAAATAACATGCTTCATCTTTCTCTCACTCCTGTGGCAACAATCCTGTGATTACAGAAAGGTACGGAAACTGCGTTGATTTTACATCAGACACCACAAGGTAAGTAAAATTTTTATTCTTCTGTCCGAACATGGCGATATTAGAATTTTTTTTAGATGAGATTATAACTAAAATATTGTTATATTCTACATTAAAATGCCGGAATTCGCTTTTCCGAGAGTCTACATTTCAAAATTTTCTGGGGGAGCATGCCCCCAGACCCCCCTAGCGTTGGCTTGCGCCGAAGGCGCTCGCTACGCCACAGGGCCACGGTCAGCCCAGAAGCTGGACCCGCCCCTGTAAATCAGTGAGGAATATGCCTGTATTAAGCCTTTAATTAGTATTGTTTTATGGCATAACAAGTGGTGGCATGTTAAAATCATAAAATGCATTTTAACTAGGATCTTTACTTTTTATTAGAGTGCAAAAGTAGTGTGATATCAAAGCAGTATTGTAAAATGGTATAAAGGTGGTCTCTGAACACCCAAGATCAAAGATTGACTGGGTAGCCTGTGTTTCTGTATTTACAGTTCTTAGAATTATACGAGTATTTATAAAGAAATCGTCAGAAATCTTCGTAAAAAGCATGACGGAAGGTCAGTAGTCTTTGCTACTTCCTATGAGCTATCTATTTTAAATTATTTAGTGAGTAGATTATCCAATCAATGGTAATTGAAAGCATGGCTTTTAAGGCATGAAAATTATCGCCAAATTTAACATCCATATTGGTAGGCAAATCCCCGAATTGGATGTACATCTAACATATCAAACTAAAACAGGGTCAAAAGCTGTTCTTGCTTAACACCATGAATGCAAAATTGTGTATATGAATATCATTTACCTGTTCTTTGTACTGGTCAGCGTGTCTACGTTCTTCCACGACTTGGATGGAGATTTCCCGCACTTTTTTCTCCGTTTTTCAAAGATTTTTGGCTAAGGATGCGCGATTGCTTAAGAGAATACGAAGTTGGGATCATGAAGCCTCAACTCCAATGACATCAAGTTTATGCACAAAGACAACACTTGTAGCGTAAACATGCTTTTATCACGCAGTGGCGTAGCTGGCAGAAAGTGTTTGGTCATCCTCTCTTACAACCTCAAGAGGCGCGCCATGGTTGGCGCCGAGCGTGAACATTTTTTAAAATTTAGACCGTGTACGACCCCCAAAACAACAACATTTACCCAACCAGTTAAAGTTTAAGTAACCCTTGAAAGCTACGAAAAAATGTTTTAAAAAATATTTTCAATATCTACGTTAACTGTAATTATTATTACATGAAGTAATTATCTCTCGCTCTTAAAGATTACAAACAATTATCTATGTTCTTTTGAATTGCATGAAGGCAATACAAACTATATGACTTTTATGAAGTAGTATGCAGAGCGTTGTCGCTGGCGCACTTCACCTTGAGATAGCGTTGCCGCTGGCGCACTTCATTTTAAGAAAGCGTCATTTCTGGCGCACCTCACAGTTTGAGAAGGAGTATACACAAATCTAAGTGCCCCAGCCACAGTTCGCTACGCACTTCTTGTAATTAAGCTAGCATAATTACAGCGAAGGTCAAACCCAGGACAACGGTAGGAGCCAAAGACGGACAGCCCACACCCCGCGCCCGCGCGGCCGGCCGTCGGAGTCAATTATTTAGAAGTAGCGTATAGTAGGGTACGTGGTAAGATGAATAATGAATCCAAAAGAGTACGTATAAAAACACAAGAGCAAAAAGAAAGAAGAGAAAGAGAGAAAAAATTGAATAATATAAGAATAAGACAAAGAGAAGAACATCTTAAATTTCAAACCAGGCTGCTAATAAAGACAGGTACGATACAATTAGAAGAAGAATATTTATATATTATATAGAATCGAGATGGACACTGTTAGAGAGATTCTGCTACTATATAAACAGGCTGTTATAAGTGGAAGAGCTCTAAACTCATTCCTTGAAGCTTTTCAACTAGCATCTACATCAAGAAAGCGTACTAATACAGCTCCACCTGAACCTCCTTCGGTACCATATAAACGCTGACCTATTAAGCCTAATGACGTAATAGAAATTAGACCGCCTGTTATAACAAATTCTGTAGGTTAGGAAGCTGCGTATGGAAATATGAGCGACCCAGCGTTAATACGCTATAACGCACTTCAGTTTCTAAGTGCAATTCCTCCAAAAACTAAAACTCCGACGCATCAGGCGGCCGGTTCACCCCCTTTGCCAAACGTGAAATGTTCTTATTCAGTTCTAGAAAATGAAGGAAAGCCTTCGGAATCATCTAGCGCTTCGTGTAGCAAATCTTCATCAAACAACCGTTGAAGATTCGGGTATTATACTTTCTATAGTGTGTGTGATAATTACTTTAGCAGTTCCCATCTGTTGAACAACTAATGTTGCATCAGCAGGTAAGTCTACATCTATAAAATCACTATAGCTACATTCAGAGTTAATATCACCAATACGATGTGTTTTTGTTTTACTTAAGACAAGTAATTTGCTAGGAAATTGAAGTACTCGTAGCGCTCCTGCACTTGTAAAACATATTCCACTTAATGATATTCGGTAGAATCCAGCGGTTTCGATGGTGATTGTAGAAGAATCTTCTTTACCTTTTTTACACATCGCGACATTGGTCCAATCTGAGCCTCTTTTCCCAGTGACTGAAGTACCAACTTGAGTGTACACATCTACTGGTATTTCTAGTCGTTTTTTATATTTTTCACGTCTTCTATGATGTTTTACACTACAGGCGTGGTGTTTTTTTGCCGGACGTAGCAAAGCTTCGAGAGCCTCAAGCGTAGGTTCATTTACTTCTGAATAGTTCCAAGAAGATATGACTATTTTTTCAGCAC
This sequence comes from Xenia sp. Carnegie-2017, assembly GCF_021976095.1. Taxonomy (NCBI): domain Eukaryota; kingdom Metazoa; phylum Cnidaria; class Anthozoa; order Malacalcyonacea; family Xeniidae; genus Xenia; species Xenia sp. Carnegie-2017. The sequence continues at coordinate 10,513,175 of NW_025813486.1, forward strand.
TAGAATTTTATTCTAGTTGGAATTTTTTCAAAATTTTTCTGTCTATTTTGTCGTAGGTATACTTCTACTGCTCGGCGAAAGAGATCGTTTGTTGATTCAAATTTATGAACCGAAGTTTCAGATGCGTTAGACGTTGTAATTCTATATATATTATAAAAAAATGTGTTAGTCTATTAAGAATATTCTAAATAATGTACTTGATATTTTCGCGTGTAGTTAATGTACTAACATATGTACTAACATATGACATCAATCTGTTAGTATTATTATGTACGAAACTAACATAGGGCCCCCAAATTTTTTGAAATACGGTGGATCTAATACTAAGTTACTCGTTTCGAGATGTTCAAACCAAATATTTAATAACGCTATTTTATTATTTCTGAGTGTTTTTCCAGTAGGAAACGTTACTAAAGTTACATTTACTCCGCTCATACCTGCGGGGTAGAATCCAGTAGGAGAGTTTAAAACAGGTTGATCTACTTGGTCTCCTTTAAGCCCATCAACTCCTGGCTGTCCTTGAGTTCCTTGACGTCCTCAATGCCATTGAGGCCCTGCGGCTCCAGTATATCCTTTAGGCCCTTGAGGCCCTGTGGCTTCAGTATCTCCTTTAGGCTCTTAAGGTCCTGAGGCTCCAGTATCTCCTTTAGGCACTTGAGGTCCTGCGGCCCCTGTAGACCCCGGCACTTCTCTAGGACCTGTTAGACCTCTAATTCCTTTTTGCCCTTGCTGCCCTTGAGGTCCCTGAGGTCCTTGAGGTCCTTGAGCTCCTGTGGCCCCGGGCGGACAATCGCTTCCATTGGTTCCATCAGTTCCGTCATCTCCTCTATGACCCTCATCACCTTTCTCTCCTTTTGGTCCTCTTAGACCGGTAGCTCCTTGAGCCCCTGTAGCTCCTGTATCACTTTTTTCTCCCTTGGTCCTCTAGGACCCGTATCTCCTTGAGCCGCGGAAGCTCGTGTATCACTTTTTTCTCCCTTTGGTCATCTAGGACCCGTATGTCCTTGAGCCCCCGCAGCTCCTGTCTCACCTTTATCTCCCTTAGCTCCTCTTGGGCCTCTAGACCCTGGTGGTCCTCTAGATCACCAGCTGATAAGATATGTCGAAAAAATGCGTGTGTATTTCTTACGCAGTTTATGACGAGCGTCACGCTCTTGGCGGAGCTCTGACTTAATGTTTAAATTGCGAAAAAGGCGACAGTTGCTCGTTTCGACTGTTAAACGGGGTGAAAGAACGTCTTCTACCCCTTGGTATTCATATTCACGTTTTAAATCAGGATATATCCGTGGTACTGGCCTTAGAACGTCTACTGGCTCGACTGGAGGTGCGCTTGCTGTTGCCATTTTTATGGCAGTACTATATAGATGCAGAAAAAATTGGTCTGTTATTATATGTTATTATATGATAATTAGTTTGATGATTAGTCTGATGTGATATGATGTGATATGATATGGCACTCATAAATTTCGACCCACCGACTGGTAAAAAATCAAAGCGCCAACATTGGATGATGCCCGAAAGCCATTATCTGATCGTAGGCCCTACTAAATCCGATAAAACGAACTTTTAATTAACATGATTATGCGTTGGCTTAATTGCCCTAAATTAACTATTTGCACAACAAGTCGCGACCAGGAAAAATATCAGATTCTATCAGAGTTCTACGAAAGCATCGGCCTGGAAGAATGTGTTGAATTAAGAGAGCCTGATGATGTAATTCTAGTAGAGGAGTTGGATACTAATTCCGAGACAGTAGTCTTTGACAATATTTGGATCGATACAAAAAGCTTAAACCCAATCAAAGAGAATTTCTCGGCAAGTCGATATAAGAATGTCACAGCCATATACTTGGCGCAAAGCTACTATGACTTCCCCAAGTATATTCGACGAAATACCGGCTGTATTCTGCTTATGAGAGGTCTTGATCAGCGCGACGTGAGAGAAATCGCAGCTGATCACGCCGATGGTATTACAAAAGAGCAGCTAACGGCGGCTTACCATGAACCCACCTAAAAGAAGTACGACTACTTTTTAATTGATCGTAATGCAGAAGAGGTTCCTATACGCTATTGGAAGCGTTTTGACGGATTCTGGTAGCCTCGAAGCGGAAATCCATTCTTTGAAGACAGCATTAGACTTATTCTTGTTGGCTCTTTTATATTTTGGAAGATGAGGAGTAACCGCCTGCATTATAGCTTCGACGGTTTCAGCAGGCCAACCCGAGGCGTCGTACTTTTGACAAATCGGAACGAAATTTGCTATGAAAGAGGGGTAATTTAAAGGCTTTCCAGTAGACCAAGACATATCAGCCGCTATACGGCTTACATTTTTGAATTGAATTTCGTTGAATGGAATTTTATGTATAGAGCAGATTTTATACATATACGTTCTTACCTTATTAAAATGAGAGTCGCGTGACTTCTCACGATGATCTATAGACGATTTTTCTGTATCACGTGACTCTTCATCCGATTCCTCTGTGTTAATAACAGGCGCTGGCAGGGTAAAATGCGGTTTACTATCTTGAGATTGTGAATCAATACTTGCTAGCACCGACTGTATTTTAGGTAGATTATAATTTTTCACTACACCATATGGGTCCACCGTTTTTTTGTCTTATTATATAGTAAGATAAAAAACATTCATCTATCTTTATTTATCTTGAGATTGAAGTTCAAGTATGTTCAGGTCAGTTGCATCTATGGAAGAGCGCGAAAAATTAGTCCAAGAGTTTGTAAAAAACCGCGCGGAACTCAAGCGGCGCCAAGTCGATTTCAAAGTGTCTCGACAGCGCGTCTGAACCAATTGTTAATGCTGAAAAATCTGTAGCAGAAGCTATTAACAAAAAAACAAAACAAAGAAATTGAAGGGTTGCAAGGAGTCCGATTACCGAAAAATTACTCAAGATTAGCGAAAAATTAGAAAAAAATACGTGCGTTAAAATTTCTCCTTATATATTATACAGAGCTATTGTTCATTGTCGATATAAGTAGTAATGGCTGCTGAAGGATTTGAAGATGAAGCTACCATTGAGTTAGACTCAAAAAGAGTCATTTCTGCGAATGGTGGAAATGAAAATGACTTTGAGATTATCCTTGATCCACCTATACTTTTAAATAATAACAAAAAATACCAAGTGGCTCTTACCGGGGCTAGTTTTTAGAATTCGTGGAAAAATGTCACTACGAAAAACAATCAACTAGTGTTTGAGAATAGAAGAGGAAACTATTGTAGTGATCCAAGCACAGGAGAGCTCAGACAAAATGTAATTCAACGGCAAAGGATTGCAATACCTCCAGGTGCTTACAACATTCCAGATATCAATCAAGCTATTGAAGATGCTATGGTATCATTGGGGGTAAAGTTCGCACATGAAGATGAGATCGCAAGACTTGATCCACCCTTTGTGCTTTCAGTAAATATTCCTACATCAAAATCGGCGACTACTATTAAGGCTGACCTTGTAGTTTTTTTTAATGTAGATAACAGCTTAGGCCCTAATTTGGGGTTTTTTGTGGATAGAGCTGATATTACTAGAGGAAAGACTTTAAGTCAGAATCGAATTAACATAACAGATGTACGGAAACTCCACATTCACTGCTCGCTTATTAATTCAAGTATAGTAAACGGAATTTCTAGTGATGTTTTTAAATCGTTTACTCCACACCGAGGACCAGAACCTTTGTTGGAAATGAGTCCTAGCCCACCGACCTACTTACCAGTTATAAAAAATAGCCTTCTTACTCGGGTGCGAATGGAAATTACTGATCAATCAGGTAATGAAATCGATTTGAATGGTGAGCAAGTTACTTACACTTTAAACTTTCGCCCGAAAATGTAATTATACACGCTCATAAGCGGATTTAATTCAAAGCCTTTTATTACTATAAAAGCTCATTTTTTGTATGTATATATATAATAGTTAATAATGATAATTCAAGCAAGTAGACGTGGTATAGTTCGTCGGAAATTCGTCGGGGGGTCATTAATTGGAAACATCGTGGGCCTTGCTGTTAAGGCAAAGGGTGCGCTATTTAGTGCGGGTAAGTCCGCAGCTGCAGCCTTAAAGCCTGTTTTCCACAAGCCACGTATCGTAACGTATCGTAGCAAAACGTAACACGGCGCATGCGTGCTAGTGTATTTGATGGCTAATAGGCGTATCACAATTTTAATACGCGTATTAAAAAACAAGTTCGCGTATTGTCATTTTTTTTCGTACGAATCTGTAATACGGATATATTCAACCAATCATAGTCGTTCATTTCACGACAAAACAAAATTCATGCTTTCAAAATGGCGACGCTCGAGGAGCCGTGAATCGAGTTTTTTCAAGAAGGGACAGAGGATTCATTAAATAAATCAGATATCAATTTGCAAGATGCTTCGTTTCTGTCAAATTTAATTGAGGAAATACGTAAATATCCTCGCATATGGAATGTTTCTTCAAAAAGTCACAAAGAAAGACCAAAAAAAACTGAAGCCTGGCGTAGGATTTCTACAGCATTGAATGCACCTGGTAAGTTATTCACGAACGAGCTTATACATGATAATGCCATAAGGCAATAAACCCGATAATGAACTTTTCTTGTCGAACAGTTCTTATTATATTCAGTAGTTCTTTTGTTGAAGTAAATATTATAAACTACACTGGCAATTAAAATAACTGCTCACCTACATGTAATATATTAATAGGTTAACATTTGGAAGAAGTGCCAAAACATTACATATAATCATATCAGTCACTCAATAAAAAAGAATCGTACATCTAATAAATAGTGGATCCTCCTTTTGTTTTAAATACAGCTTTGCATAACCTTGATAAAAATTGAGCAGTTCTATTTGACTGCCTGTGCATTAATGTTCTTGCTACTACTTTAAACAGCAATCATATTGTTTACAACAACTATTGATATTATATTTGTTAATTAACTAGTTAATATTGTATTCAAAATTGTATTTGGCTGTAAAATTTACAAACATTGGTACTCTACAATCTACATGTGTATAGGTTATAGTATAACATTAAATTTGAAACAGTAAAATTTGTGAGCAGTTTATTTACGAATATTTTACTTTCAATGTAGAAAGTGCATTGAACAAAGAATTTGACAGACTGAAACATAACTATCATCGATGCATTCGCAAAAGAGAGCAATTAACTCGTTCTGGAAGTGGCTCTACAAAAAAAATGCCCACCTGTGATTATTTTGTGGAGCTATCATTCTTAAGGGATGTAATAAGTGGGTGGAAAACTGAAAGCAATGTTGAATATGAAATCATTGATCCTGTGAAGGTTTCTGAATCAAGTAGTTTGTCTTTGGATAGTCAATCAAGTGACCAGGTTTTTGAACCCAAAACCAGTCAGAAAGCACGCAAGCGAAGATCAGACCAAATTGATGACCTCTTAGCCATCAGTCTTGCTAATGATTTATCCAATGTTAGTAAAACTGGTAGTAGTGAGACAAACAATCAACAAGATGAGGATACACTATTTTCTTAAGCTTAGTGTCTAGTTTCAAAGGGATGAAGGGAAAAACTAAACAAATGGCTAAGATAAAGGTGCTACAGGTTCTATTTGAGTTAGAAGAAGATGAATGAAATTCATTAGCATCACTGACAAATGTATTACAGAACATTCAATTTGCTTTTTTATTTAAAGTTTGTTGTAACAAGTTATTTTAAGTTTTTGTTTCTGTCTTATAATATATTGATTTGTTCGAACATGTTTAATAATAAGTCTGTCTTATTAGTTATTTTTGTCAAAACAATTTTCAGTGGCATGAACAGATTCCCACTGCCATATAACTTGCCCCTCGTTTGACATAAAATACTTTTTGAAAGCTTCTCTAACTTTTTTGGCATTACGAGAGTAGTTGTTTGATCCATCTCTATTAATTGATTGCAAGCCTTTGTCGCCTTGCGTTATTTCTCTCCACCGCCCTGGTTGTGTGCCATGTTTTGTATTTTGTCAATTAGTTCCATGCGAAAATAACTCTCCATGAGAGCATGCACCTTCCCTCATGAAATAATTATGAAGGACCACTGCAGCTTGGGTTATCCTGACAACCATTTCAACTCTAGCATGTATTGCACGTCGAAAAATCCTGAAGCGTGCAGCTAGGATGCCAAAGGCATTTTCTATTGTCCGTCTTGCTCGTGACAACCTGTAGTTGAACACTCTTTCTGCAATACCTAGAACTTCTCTTGGGTAGGGTTTCATTATGTGATGTTGCAGTTGAAAAGCCTCATCTGCTACCATAACAAAAGGGCATTCTTCCTGGAAACCAGGCAATGATTTTTCACTTGGAAAATTCGAACTGTTGTTTTTCACAGCTTATCCAATTTTGCTGTAAGAAAATATACCACCATCGATATTTCTTCCAGCGCCACCTATGTCGACCAGAGTGAATTCGTAGTTGGCGTTGCAAATGGCCATCAACACAATTGAATGATTTTTTTGTAGTTAAAAAACACTGAACCGGAATTTGCAGGGGCCTGTATGACAACATGCTTTCCGTCCAACGCTCCAAGGCAGTGGGTACAGTTCCATTTTATTTCAAATTCTTCAGCCAATTTATTCCATTCGGACTCAGTTGTAGGTGGCTTTATAAATTTTGCAAGAACAATCCACAGTGCTCTGCAAGTTTTAAAAATGATTCTTCCCACTGTTGTTGGACTCATTCGATAGTTCATAGCTATGGTTGTTTGACAGTCTCCGGTTGCTAAATATCTCATCGTCACGCAAAGCATCTCAGGTGGTCCAATGCAATCTCTAGACACGCAGTTTTTTATTTTGGGGCGACCATAAGTAATAATTCCTCAAATTTGGAAGCGTTCATTCGAAAATACCTGAAAAATAATTCATCATCGAACAAACGTAAATCACCAAAAGATAAAATTCTCCTTTAGTTTTTCTTTCTTGATAAAGCTTTCGAATCCAATATGATTTTTTATATTTATCTTTCTTCATTCGTCTACTTAAAAGTAAAAGCAAGCGAGTTTTTTTGCTGAGAGTACCCATAGCAATAATATTTGTATTGTTTTTGAACTTTGGCGGGAAAATAGTACTATGCGTTGTGCCGAATAATGGAAAACGTTCAACGTATCTGTACTTGCTACGATACGTTACGTTTTGCTACGATACGTTACGATACGTGGCTCGTGGAAAACAGGCTTTAGGATCTCGCGTAGGTAAGTTTGCTCCAAAAATCAAGAATGTGGCCGTGGCCAGGGGCGGATCTAGGATTTTCCAAACGTCAGTCCTAAACCGGCGAACGCCGGAGGCGTTTGCCCGTAAGGGGTCCGAGGGCATCCCCGCCCTGGAAAATGTTGAAGCCTAGGGTCCCAGAAATGCGATTTCCAGCATTTTGGAATAGCTTTAGAACAAATTTTCAAAGTGAATGAAATCGCAGTTTTTCATTTTTTTTCTTACAAAATATTGAGGACAAACACGCTAAGACCGTTTCGCCCAATGTCAGGGCTCTTCAGCATGCCTAGGAAACACATAGTGCAAAGCAACAATGTGATTCCGGACATGGACAGTCTTTGATTTAGCAGCAACGACGCATTAAGCAGCCAGTCGCACTGTCTTACATTTTTGCAACAACGGCGCATTAAGCAGCCGGTTGCACTGTCTTACATTTTTGCAGCAACGGCGCATTAAGCAGCCAGTTGCACTGTCTTACATTTTTGCAGCAACGGCGCATTAAGCAGCCAGTTGCACTGTCTTACATTTTTGCAACAAAGGCGCATTAAGCAGCCAGTTGTGCTGTCTTAAATTTTTGCAGCAACGGCGCATTAAGCAGCTAGTTGCACTGTCTTACATTTTTGCAGCAACGGCGCATTAAGCAGCCAGTTGTGCTGTAAGACATTTCTGCAGCAACGGCGCATTAAGCAGCCAGTTGTGCTGTAAGGTGCATTAAGCAGCCAGTTGTGCTGTAAGACATTTCTGCAGCAACGGCGCATTAAGCAGCCAGTTGTGCTGTAAGACATTTCTGCAGCAACGGCGCATTAAGCAGCCAGTTGTGCTGTAAGACATTTCTGCAGCAACGGCGCATTAAGCAGCCAGTTGTGCTGTAAAACATTTCTGCAGCAACGGCGCATTAAGCAGCCAGTTGCAAAGTCAGTAATATTTCTACAGTAACGTAGCCATAACACATTAAGCAAATTTCAAACGTGTATTACCTTCAGCAAACTTATTGATCACTCTTTCTATGTCAGGAATAATTTCTGGGTGAATTCGCATTAAAGCCAGGCCATTTAAACGTTCCTCTACCATAGTGCTCCTTTGGTAGGTTTTTAGATTCCTCAGTGCTGAAATTGATCTCTCACATTCACATGAGGTGATTGGTAGTGTACCTAAAATGCGAAGAATAACTTTAATATTTTCAAATCCTGGAAATGTTACATGCTTCAGTGTTTTGACGATGTTTTCTGGCAAAGGCCCATTGTGCGTTTCCCAGTATAAACGCCATTGCCTTAATTCAGCATCTAAACCAAGGGGGTTGGGCAAGTCATCATGATAGAATTTTGCAACACTTTTAAACTGTTCTTTCCAATCAATTCCTTTGTCCGACAGAGTCATCATTTTGACGGGAACGATAGATAATCCTCGGTACACATTAACACTATCAAGTTAAACCTAGTTCTCAAAGATGTTTGAAGATGGTCTAATAAAGGAATAGTGATGGTTAGTTTATAATGTTCTTTGAATGATTGACTGGGGGATTAGATCGCATAGTTTGTCTTCCAGCAATTCGCTTTTGTTTCTTGAACGTTGACCTCTTCAGCAAGTTTTAAAGCCTCTTCATACCAAGTGTTATGATAAAATTAATGCTTTTCCTCATGTTGGCTACATCATTCTTCAAAGTGGTTATCAAATGAAAACCATCCATAACATCAATAGTTTTTCCCTGCAACAATTGCGTGACTGGAAGAGTAGCATCAAGAATATTTCTTGTAATAACTAGCGCAACAATAGAATGAAATTGAGTAACTAATGAAAGTAACTGGGAAGCATCAGCAGCAAGGGAAGGCTTCACCTCGCCGCTTACATTGTTTATCATTTCCTGAAGAGTGTTGATTAAAGGGATAAACAACTGTTGAAACGTGTCAATACTGTCGACTCGCTCAACCCATCTGGTTTTACAAAGACTTACCAGTTTTGCCTTCTTGGTCTGAACATCTGACTTTTTAACGTGCTCAGCAAAGGGTATGTTGCGTGTCTGTGATATGTTGATAAAATTGGCAGCTTGAGAAACAACAGATAACATGTTATTAATTTCAACGTTAGAAAGAGTGTCACAGACAGACAAATTTAGTCGATGACTGTAACAGTGAGTGTAAAGACCTTTAGGATTAGTTCTTAAAATGTGGGCTGCTAAACCATTTATATGCCCAGAAACAGCCCCTGCACCATCATAACCTTGTCCCCTGCAATCCATAATTGGTAAGGCAAATTTCTAGAGTTTCTAAAATAAGCTTTGAAAGTTGTTGACCACTCAACCCCATTTGCAATGCAGGAAGCACATGAACTCTTCTTTAACATTCATTGAAGAGTCAACAAACCGTAGAACAAGGGACAATTGCTCTTTGTGAGAAGAATCAGCAGCTTCATCTGCAATGATAGAATAATATCTATTTTTTTTTATCTCGTTTATAATATCTTCTGATATTACCTGACCAATACAGTTGATGATTTTGTTTTGGCTGGTCTTGGAAATATAACTTTTATTCTTGCCACATTTGAGCAAATGATTTTCCAAAGTTTGATCACCAGCTCTAACTCTAAAATTTAAAGATTCAACAAAATTACCAACATTGCCATTGACTGAATAGCAACCGACCTCTGGGTGAAATTGAGCATCGTCACGATGACCTCGTAATCCAATGCCAAGCCTTCCACAAAAAAGAACTGTATCAACAATTTGTTTAAGAATTTTCCTATTTTGCTCAATTTCAAGTTTTATGTTAGTATCTAAGATATTTTCAATGGGTTGAGCTACACCTGACATTTGAGAGCATATATTATTCAAAATTGGAGAAGTAGATGCATGTAGTCCCAATTTTAGTAGTTAACTAATATATATATATATATATCATCGCAGGCTCAAGTTTTTTTATTATAAAATGTATTATGTCTAAAAATAGTCATAATACATCTTATAATAAAAAAAACCGGGGGGATCGTTTTTTAAGCAGTCAGCGGTAGTAAACATAAAAATAGAGAAGGGTGAGCCTGTGATAATATACATATACATATTAGAATATTGGATAAGAGTAATATAAAATATATAAAATATATAAACAAGTAGATTTCATAAAAAAGATATATATTTCAAATACAATATAAAATAATTACATTGATGAAAGTCCAAAGTCCAATTTTTTAAAAATGATAATATGGAAAGTCCAAAGTCCAATTTATTGATGATACAAATTGTCTCGTTTCAATTCTTCATCTACAATAAAGAATCGTAAAAAGGAATCATACTTTTCACCATATTTATCATCCCAAAACCAGTTAAGCCAAACTTTCATTTGTACACAAAGACATGGATAAATCCTTGATTTGGTTACACATTCTAAATTTTACCAAAGTCGAATTTACTGATGATATAAATTGTCTCGCTTTAATAGATGATCCACAAGAAAGAATCTCAAATATGACTCAGTCCTTTCACCAACTTCTTTGTCCCAAAACCAATTAATCCAATCTTCTATTTGTACACAAACGCATGTAAAAGAATTTGTAGAAGATGATATGTTACACATTGTGTGGTTTAGTATTTTCTTTTGTATTTTGTCTTGACGCATTTATCACTTTCTTTGACATCGTGCTTCTTTGAAAAAAGGGATATAGTGACGTAAAGTCAAAATACGTCTTCAATCGATTGCAAATAGCAATATATTCATCTTCCCGTCTTGATGTATATATAAGTTTCTTCGGCATCATGTAAATAATACCATGAAAGCAAACCTCACAATGATTTATTAGTAAGCAATCATTGTAACGCTTCCTTTTATGGTTTTTTTCTTTATTTTTTCTTTTTTTATAAGTACAAGCATTTTTATCCGAATAAATTTATTTTAAATTAATAAAAAATCTTTTTTTGTATTATTTTTCTTACTTTATATCTTTTTCTACTTTTTCATACATATCTTTTATATTAAACTCAAATTCCATTCTTACAAGATTTATAAATTCATCAATTTTCTCTGTAAGTTTTTCTTCAATTTTTTTTATCTCAACATTTTATTGCTGGAATTATTTTGTTAAATTCAGAAAAAACTTTTGAATTGACAGAAGACTCAATTTCACAATAGATGCATTTTGTACATGATTGCTTACATCTTTTTAGAGAAGGAATATGATGTGAATTAAAGTTATTAAATTCACGAAATGATGGCTTTCCATATGAAATATTTCCAAATCCACCATTATTTTTGGAAGGGTTATTCATATCATTTTTTTCCATCTTTCTTTATTCAATACCAATGTGGTTATCTTCCCTACATTGATATTAAGGATTTATATATTACACGTTTTTAGTAAATAAATAAAAAAAAATTAACCTTTCTTATTTTTTATTGTAAAAAACATATTTCTTATTTTTATAAAAAAATTCGAATTTCTCAAATTTTTCATCATATTTCTTTTTTTCTTTTTTAAAAAAATTCGAATTTCTTACCTTTTTTATCACTCTTTTAATGTAAAATCTTCAATAAAAGATTTATTTGTCATTTGAATGTTTTGTTGTCTAATTGATAATGGTGAAATCTTCAAATCAAAGTATTACTTTTATATTTGAGCGCGATGACGAATTTGATGAAGAAAAAGATTTAAGTCAAATGATTATGAAATCAGAATGTATATCTAAATTCATTGATGGTGGTGGAATGATTATTTTTAACAAAGAAATTGAAGATGGAAGAAAATTTAATTTCAAATTATGCGATGAAGGGATGATAATCAGCGAAAAAGATAGTATTGACATATTTATAGAAAAATTGGAAGACTACTTTTATTATCATGACGAAAAAGAATTTTATAAGCACATTACACAATTGGAATTAATTAAAGTATTTTATAAAAATATTATTGAAAAAATTGTAATAGTAACTATATGATATATATAAGATGGTAAAAGTACCGGATATTGCATATTATAATTTCTAACTGGTAATATGAGTGTTTTCTACAGAATTATTGTATTAATTGCTGAAATTTCGGAAAAATGGTTGCGGCCTTCAAATGCAAATTTAATATGGATAAAGTATTATATATATAGTCGTAGTCATCAAGCGACAACCATATCGCTTCAGTTTTCCAGATAAACGTAGAAGATATATTTAAGAAGATGAAGTCTGATTGACATTTGAGTGTTAGATGTTTTAGTATCATTTCTTGCAGTTGATAATGGCGGATTGGCGAAGCAGAACTATAGTATTTTTCTTAACTCCTGATGATGATGCTGATGTTGATATTTCGAATAAAGTGTTTCTATCTTCAGATGTTATTTTGAGTTGGAAAAAGGAGTGCAGGGTTTTTGATGTTATTGATGAATGTCAAGAAGATAATTTAAGAATGGTTTTTGATGCAACTGAAAAGAAATATATCTTGGAACAAAAATGATTTATTGAAGCATTTATTAAAGTATTAAAAAAATATTTGGATGAAAATGATGATAATCATGAACATTTTGAACAAATGAAAGTACTTATGAATAGTAATGTTGAAAAAATAATTTCCTATATAGCTGAATAGCTGAAGATGTGTGTATATATATAACTTACCCTTCCATGTAAAAACAGATTGATGGAAAAATGTCTCGGATACAGAAGTATCAATGTATGTTTACAAATTGTACACACTCTAAAAAAAATTGTTCTTTTTATTTTAAATGTTGTGAAAGATTTTATCCATGTCATCATTGTCATAATAAAGATCATTTTTGCAATAAAAAAGTCAATCCAAAAGATATTTCCTGGATAATGTGTAATTATTGCGGTTTTGAGCAAGGAATTCAACAATATTGTATCAAGTGTAAGAAAAAGTTGGCTGACTATTTTTGTGTCAAATGTAAGTTTTACGATGATTATTCGAAAGATCCTTATCATTGTGTAAAATGTGGTGTTTGTAGAGTTAAAATACAAAATACATTTTGATTGTTTGGCACAATTATTATTACAAGGATTTTCTAACTGCCCGATATGTAGAACTGATTTATTAACACCAACAACCATCCCATCAATTAAGCGAGCATCTTTAAGAACCGTGTCTGGTACAACCTGATACAACCCTCAATAAAATACAAAAACAAGAATTTTTTTATTATATGAAATATTATATGAAGTATTATATGAAGTATTTACAAATTGATGTATATAAACGAATTTTAAGACATTTTTCTAAAAAAATACTCCATTGTGTTGTTTAAATTAATTTCTTGGTTGAGTTCTTTTAATTTATCAAGTAATTTTTTTCTTTCAAATAGATCAATTAAAAAATTTGCTTCTTCCTCATTTTTACATATGATATTTCCTTTTATAAGTGAATAAAATTGTCTGTTAACACAATTTTGTCCATTGTTAAAAGATAAAATATTACAAGAGTATTCAGGATTTTTACCAATTTCGTTGTTGTATTCTTCAAGTTTTTTTTTGGTCGGACGACCTCTCTTTTTTTTTATACTTTCAGTAGCATCCATTAATTGTCTTTTTTTCCCTACCCATTCATTAAGATTATGAGGAGGACTTGTAAATACTAGATCGGGATGAGCAAATACTTGATCTTGATTCATTTGTTCAGGAGGAGGAGATGTATTTCCTTGATTTTGATTCATAGTATTATTATTATTGGGAGGAGTTGTAAATCCTTGATCTTGATTAAATTCAATGTCTCCAAGTTCTCTTAAAAAAGTGCGCGGTGTGGGGACATTGTAATTTAAGAAAGACATCGTGTTTGGTGACATCATACTTGTAGTTGTGATTGGAGACATGATATTCATAAGAGTTGTATTTTTTTCAGTAGGAGAATCTTTTGTTGAATATACATTATTAATTATGGGTAAAGGAGATGATTTTTGAATATTATCATGATAAGTATTCAAAGGACTTTTACCATCACTCTTTTCTGCTGTATCTTCATCCATAGGTTGTGGAGAATCTACAGCTTGTCTCAGAATTTGTCTCGTTATTTGTCTCAGTATTTATCCAATTCGGTATGGGTGTTTGTAGAGAAGCATATTTATTATTCTCTTGAAATTGATTTTCTTCTTGAAATTGATTTTCTTCTTGATTTTTTTTTGCTTTTAATTTTTTTTCTTTATTTTTTTTTATAAATATATCGAAGCGACTTTTGTTTCTTTTATCTTTCAAATAAAGTAAAAAATGTTCATATGACACGTCTGAGTCCATTTTTTCTTTATAATAAAGAAATTTTTAACGAACAAGTTCTTATATACTATCCGAATTTGATATATAAAATTGTATTTCCTTTCATTTAATCTATTTATGGTATTATTACCCTTGAGTGAACTTGCTATACACCCTTGATTGTACTTGGTACAATCTGATACCATGTTTTGCTTAAATTTAGAATATAACCTTGACTTTTCAAGTTGATTGATTGACATTACTGAGTGTCTAGAAGTTACTAATTGAGATGTTTTGCATTTTGACGTCAATGAAGAATTACTACATGTTTTATTACTATATATGGTTATTACATGCACGATAACCTTGAACGCTTCATATTTGCATTGCTT